>NC_136817.1:69139512-69660486 GCF_951394365.1 Tetrao urogallus
ACATGTCCCTTCAAAGTGAAGGTTCCTCAAAATCTCTCTAGAAAACACTGTCATTTCCTGCCTGGTTGAACAGGACTTTCCCGTTAGGGTCTTTTCTGTGTTTTCCGTTGCCCTGCGGTCCAACAGCTGATGGTACGCAGGAAAGTACCAAAGCAATGGTGTGAAGCATAGAATCACAGAACCAGGTTTAGATGTTGTACGTGGGGATGTGGTTTAGTGAGCAACATTGGTGATAGGCGGACGGTTGGACTGGATGGTCTTCAAGGTCTTTTCCAACCTTGGCGATTCCATGATTCTATTATTAAGGTTGGAAAAGAGCTCTAAGCTCCCCAAGTCCAACCCCATCCCACCATGCCCATCAGTGCCACATCTCCATGGTTCTGGAACACCTCCTGGGATGGTGACCCCACTGCTTCCATGGGCAACTGTGCCAGTGCCTGATCGCTCCTTTGGAGAAGAAATGTTTCCTGATATCCAGACAGACAAAGGAAGGGAAGCATGGAGATTACAGACAGCCTGCTGAGCCCAGCGGATGAACACGCTGCCAAAATTCCAAGTCTGCAGCAGAGCTGGGTTTCCTGGGAAGAGGAAGGCAGAGCTTTGATTGTATCCTTTAAGAAATAAGTGTTAGGACTGCCCAGACATGGAAAAGATGCCATTTGGAGCAGAAAGATGTACAGCTCTCTGCTACTTTCCAGCGCTGACTTTCTGCCAGCACATGGGTTCACATGGGGAACTGGGGATAAATGCAGGCTTTTCTTTCCTTGGTTGAACTGCTAAAGCCCTGTAGAGCTGAGAACACCGCTCTGCAGGCAGACAGACCCGGGGATGCAAGATTTATGAGCACATGTTGCTGTGTACCCATCTGACCGATGCTTCTCATCCCGATGTGCTTTTCCAGTCTCGCACCCTGAAGAGCGACATCATCTATTAATTAACCTAAATGGTGGAACACATGCTTTCCTCTTAGCGAACGATAAACAAAACCAGATGACCCGTGAATGAAAAATAAGGTGGTGACATGCTCCAGGCAACGCTGCTCCATGATAAAGAGATACCGTCACTGCAGGATGGATGGTCTTGCCATAAAAAATGAGGCAGGGGAGAGATGGGCTTGGCTTACAGACATAGCTCTTGAGCAACCTGACACGAGCTTAAATAAATCAGTGCAGGAACTCATCAGGGCCAAGAAGGGACCAGAATCCACAATGGCAGTGCAGCGCTGAGCACCGCTTCCATGAAGCGACCACTAACTTTGTGCAATGAGTTTCGTGGCCTCCACAGATTGCAGGGCTGTCGTGGTGAGTAATTGTCTCCTTTCCTGTTAATGTTGGAAGAATTTGATGGTGGAGACCGAACCCCTCCCTTCCCATTCCGTGCTAGGTGTGGGATGAACTGCTTGGACAGAGGCTTGCTCTGCTGGCGAGTCCTCCGGGATTCATCTCTGCATAATATAAATCCATTTATATTGGGAATATTCTCTCCTGACCCACAGTAAAGGGTGACTGATTTCCAGCCTGAAGAACAGCACTGAGGCAAAACAGACCACAACTCTCTGTGCAAACTCCGCGAGTTCAGATGTGCCATAAATTCATGACCCTGCTAGCTCTAGGCAGAACTTGCAGAGGAATTGGAAAGATTTGTCTTTAGATTGTGCTGAGTTCACTGTTTTTCTCCCATTACTGAGTTAATTGTTGTACCTAAAGAATGTGGAGGAAAAAGGAGCAGCAGCAGAAAGATTTATACTTCAGCACAGCTTGCTTGTCAATCCTTCCTTTCTTGTTCTTATAGCTACATGAGATGTGAATATTTATCTCAATGTTCATGACATTGATTTGATTTAGGTCTGCAGGAGAGACACCAGAAAGATGTGACTGCTGGTCTAAAACTTTCAGCCATCTCTGATCCAGGCTGGGATGTCACAGCTGACTGCAGCAACTCAAAATGTGCAGCAAGCCTGACCAGCCCCTTTGTGACCTCCCGACAGGAGAGACCTTCTTCACTGGTCATTGCCCTGCATGTTGCTGCAAAGCCAGTTCATGGAATCACAGAGTGGTTTGGGTTGGAAGAATCCTTAAAGCCCACCCAGTCCCAAATCCCACGGTCAGGGACACCTCCCACCACTCCAAATTGCTCAAAGCCCCATCCAACCCAGCCTTGAGCACCTCCAGGGATGGGGCATACACAGCTTCTCTGGGCAGTCTGTGTCACTGTGCCATCATTCTCATGGTAAACAATTTTTGGCCACCTCACTAACGGGGGTTTTATCACCACGGCACAGCCTCAGCCCTTGACTCCTCTGTTATTCTTTCTAGCTCAGTCTTAACTATGAGCTCTCCAGAAGGAGCAGGGAGCTAGGATGAAACACCATTGTTTCTATGAAATCTCAGTGCCTCCTGGGCTGAGATTGGGCTATTTAGGAGAAGCAGTGTTGGGAGAGAGACAGCAAGAAGAAAGATTTTTACTGCAGGGTGATACAGAGAATAATGAGGGAAAATGGCAACGTGTCTGAGATGCTTGCAGTGCAGGGTTCTGCTGGCATCATTGATCTAAACACAGGCACAAGTGACAGCACTGTCCATGAGAGAGAGAAATCCACACCTGCGTGCTGCATGGTTGTATGACATGGATGGAAGGTCAGGAGCCGTGAATTGTGCCCTTTTAGCAGTGCCAGAACATGGGGCTGCTGCAGTGGTCAAAAGTATTTCCAGCAATAGGGCAGATCCAGCAATAGGGCATTGGTGTTGCTTTATCAGGACATCCCCTGGTAACATCTACCACCAGCAGCTTTCGAACCAGAAGTGATTAGAAATACCTGTCAACATTTGTTCCTAGGCACTAAGAAGGAGGGACGTGGTTTGGTGGGCATGGCAGTGATGGGTCAATGGTTGGACTGGCTGGTCTTAGTGCTCTTTTCCAACCTTAATGGTTCTGTAATTCTATGATTCTATGATTCCAGCAAGGATGCTCATTGCTTCTGTGCAGCTATGCAGTCCATAGGTGCTATTTCCTCTATGAGGGTCTCCATCATGAGCTACTGCACAGAATTTCCTTTGGGACACCACAGTGGCAACCACTTGGTGGTTCTCCTCCATGGAGAAGACTCTTCAGCTGTGCTATCAATGGGACAAATATCCCAGAAACCTGCAGTGTTCCCATTAGTTTTCTTCAGCCAAACACAAGTAACATTGTGGAATCATAGAATCATTAAGGTTGGAAAAGACCACTGCACCCAACCCTCAGGGCCAAGGGTGCCAGGAGCAATGTGGGTGCAGGAGATGAGGAAGGAATAGGAGGAATTATAAAGCAAGTGCACAAGTGTTAGTGCAGCAGTTCAGCTCTGGCAATTCCTGACTGCAGGAAAGGAGAGGGTTAAAAGAAAGCAAGGCCTCTCTTGGATGCTCTCAAGGACAAGCTGCAATCTCCCCAGAAGGCCTCCTACCCTTTTGACCAGCCTGGAAAGAGAATGTCTCTCATCATTAAAGTCAATTCTTCCAGGATGGCAAGGAGGGGCATTTTCATGGCTGATTAGCTTTGTGAAGCTCAGGCCAATTCAGCTGTTATAGGCAGATATATTGCCTTTCTGCCTTGCAACAGCCGGAGCAGGCAATCAGCGTGCAGAGAGTGGGAGCCACAAGAATAGATCCAGCTGGGAACTGAAGAAAGTCACTGAGCTCAAAAGCCACATTTGAAGTCCTGAAGTTTCCTGGCCACGTTCTTGGTCCCTATTCTGCCACTCTGCAGTGGGTGACCATGCCCTCAACTGCACCTGGGGAACTATGCCAGCCTGCGTACAACGGCTGAAGGCAATAAATCCATGGGATCTGGGTGGAGGATCTCAAGACTCATGCATTAGAAACTGATTCTCTTCTCCAGCACTGCTTTGTGAAGCAGTGAAGAAAACCACAGGCATTGCTGAGAGCTTCTCCAGCCCCCAAACTTAGAGCCTTCCCAATAAGTGGATGTCAGCTTCCAGTAATGTTGCTCCAGAGGCTTCTTCACCCGGCTGGTACTGAAGCCTCATTTTCTTGATCATGCCCTAAGAAACATTCTCCTGCTGACTAATCCGAATGTCACTCATTTCAATTTAAGTTTAATCAACTGGGATGACATCACTGGTCATCCCAATGGGTTTTCTATCCTTTTCTCTGGGAACAAGGACTGACTGCTGATAGTTTCTCACCCCAAAGACTTTGTGTTCAAAGAAATGCCCATCCCAAAACAAAAACGAGCTCCCCTTCCAAAGCCTGTTTAATCCTTATACCTCTACCATGGGATACCAGGCTGAAGCAATTATCAGCATTCCCAACTCGTGGACTGTGTGTCCCCCAGCAGCTTTCTGGACTTCTCTACCCATCAGCCAGGAGTCCATCGTGGTCTGTTTGCTCACACGGAAGAAGAAGCTGTAAAAAAGTGTATAGAAATGGGAAGAATACATAAGTGACAGAACAGCTCTTGCAGAAATATCCACTTTCCCATGCAGATGCTAGACACTCATTGATCATGGCATGGTGTCTGTGTGCAAATTGAAGGGTTTGGGTGTTAAAGCTACGGCAAAGGATGTGGAAAAAGGCTGGCATCTGGATATCTGCAGTGATACACTTCCCCTTCACCTCTATCCTGACATTTTTATAAGGCAGTGTAAAAAATTTTATATTCAACAGTGGCATTCACTGTTTATTTAAGTAATAACCATCGAGCTCGCAGACATTTCCTGGAGATAACCTTCTGGTGGGGAGCTTTCGTGCTCTCACTGCTCATCAATCCCCAGAGAATATCTCCTTTGACACCATTATTGAGACTGCTATACGAGCACCGCTGGGACTCTTATGCCGACGCTTAATGGTGGGTTGTTATTTTTCAGCACTTAATTATGGCCGGGTGCTTGTTGTGTGTCGCTGAAATCACTCCAGCGCAATCATCCCCGCTCCCAACCCCCTGTTCCCACCCGCAGCTCCCAGTGAAACCCATTCAGCTCTTTGTTCCGTATGCCCCAAAGCAGGTCGTTAGCTCCTGAGCAAAGCGAAAGTGGAAAAAAAGTCATCAAAATCATTCATGCGCCCGGCTGTGAAAAAGAGCCCCTTTCCATGATCATGAGATTTCTGTGCGAGCCGAAGGGCCGTGTGCTGGCCCGAGGGGCAGGGTTATTTATGGCACCTCTCCAACAGCACACTGGGACTTTTCCACAAACCATCACTGCTGGGGTCATTTTCCACCTCATCCCTCATACACATCGTCCTCGTGATTCCATCCTCGCCCTGCCTCGCAGGCTGAGGCCCGTACCAAACAACAGCTCCTTCTTTTCCATTTTAATTCCTTTCTCCAATGAGCTGCATCCTTTGCAACCCCCAGAGTTTGGTATTTTTTTTTGTCTGCTTTTGCCTTAATTCTCACTATTGCTTAGAAGGACATTCCTTACTGAAGTTTGTACACCACAGAAATTAAGCACATATGGTGTCCTCTGTGAAGGGAGCACAGGACCATTTTGGCCACCAGCTGTATGCCTACACTGTGCTCGACAACAGAAAAGTTCAATACTCTTGTCACCAATCCATTGCCACTAGAAGTGCATTGATCTCTTTTAAAGCTAATGGCAGGATGCAATGTCCTCGTTCACATTATGAGATGTGATTCAATAGTGTTTCAAAGAAAACATATGACCATTAGTCAGTGAAAGTGATGTGGTTCAACCCAGAACGAGTCAGCTGTCAGCTTCTGGTGGGATACCCTTCTATATAGGGTTCAGGCCAGTTCCAAGCTTATGGTCACAAGCATATGGGTGAGTGGCAGATTTCAAGATTCATTGTGTAGGTCTGGAGCTCAATGGAGGGCTTCTGGCTTGAGAGATCTCCCCACAGCATGCTGCTAGGGCAGCTCTAGGCTTTCTAGACATCATTCCACCATGTTCTGTTGTCTCCAAGCTCCTTGGAGCTCTCATGAGCTGACTTCTTTATCCCAGAATCCCTAAAGCTGAAGTTAGAAGGGACCCATCTGGTCCAACTGCTTAAGCATAGAATCATAAAATAGAGTCATGGAATTGGAAGGGACCCTTAAAGGTCATCTGGTCCAACTCCCTTGCAATGAACAGGGACATCCACAGCTCCACCAGGTGCTCAGGGCCCCATCCAGCCTGACCTGAATGTCTCCAGGGAAGTAGTGCTCGTAAGGGATCTGGTGACCTCACTCTGAATCAAAATCCAGGCAAAAAAGAATTTTCAGCTTTGAAAACTGCTGAGAGTACTGTCCTCAAGCAAAGAGGACACATCACAAGCAGCCCAAGGCATTGCTGAGCATCTGAATCAGGAGTACTGGAGCTCAGACTGTGTTATGGGGAAGATGTAATAGATCATCCTCATTGAGGATCAAGAAATTCTGATAGGGGAGCAACACTGCCGTGCTTTAGTTTGTAGTTAAACGCAAGTGAGATCCTCGTGGGCACCTGAAGGTATCTGCTGTGCAAAGCTGTGTCTGTACGGATTGCTCAGACAGCCTTTGCAACCGCACATAGACAGACCTCTTGGAAATCCCCTGCTGAACTGCCTACGGTTCTCTACTGACCACAGAGAAAACTTCTGGGACTCAAATGGAGACATCTGTGCTGTCAATATCTCACAAGACATGAGAGATGAGTCCCAGCCTTTGAGCAAGAGGCAGCACTATTGAAAAAATATCAAATAACGTGGAGCAGATGCAGCACTTCTGGGTTGGAGCAAGGACAGCGTTCATGACTTTGCAAAGGCCATCACCGCCCACTCATTGCTGGAACACGGTTCAGCCAAGGAATGCATTTTCTTGGCTCTCCCCGACGGTTCCAGGCTTAACCACAACAACTCCTTCACGCTGATCTCTGCATGAAGCAAGCAAACGTGCTGGTCATATCGATCGTCTGTGTCTCAAAGCTGTTCCTTCAAGGTGGGTATTATTGTATGTACTTAAATAGCGTATTTATCTCCCAGCACCGAGCGCCAGCTGACTCACGGATCTGCAGATAAAGCCTCTATCCGGGGTTGTTTCTAAAACACACAGTACAGCTCTAAAGACACCTCTTGGGAGCATCTCGTTGCTGGAGAGCTCCCTTTCCACCCGCATTTTCTGCTGCAGCCACCTTTGTGTGCACACGGAGTAGATGCTTTTTAGTCACTGCACGAAGCATTTCCACTCTTCCCACACTAACCTCCGTGTGCAGAATGTGCTGAACAAGGTTGGGTTTTTCCTCTTCCCCTGCCCCTCTTCCCTTCCTGCTGCCTCTGTTCAGACTGGACACACACGGTAACGATGCTCAAAGCAGCAGAAGAAAAGCAGCAGAGCCTTTCCTTGGATGAGTCACAACAGATTTTACATTTTAATAATGTTAAATTGAAAAAAAAGGAAAGAAAAAAAAAGAAGCAAACCCAACTCCCAGCTCTTTTTGGCTTATAATGAGACACTGTTTCCTCCCAAGAAGCCCGAGGGATTATACAGCAATATTCTTCTTGAGCCAAATGCTCTGCTTCCTCAAACAGCTGCTCAGGACACACTTTGCAGCACAGTGTCCTCGAATTGTGCCACAGCATTGAGCTGTTCCAGCGCCCCCGGGGACACAGAGATGTGAGACCCATGGGGTGCAGGTGGGTGGGAGCACAGCACACTCCTACAGTGCTCCCGGATGGAGGCACACAGCCACAGTCCCTCCTTGCCTCCAGTTCCTGGAGCCTATCACTCATACACTGTACTGGAGTCACATCCCTTCCTTGTTCTTCTCACCTTCCCTTTCTCTTCCACCACAACCCCTCTCCTCCAGATTTTGCAAGGACTCAATCCTCTATGCAGAGCCCATCTGCCCGCAAACCCCACACCCTGCTCACACTGCTCTTGAAGGAGCGACACTGACTGAAACAAGTGCGGAGCGAGCATTCCTCCTTCCAAGTTTCTCTCACTCATAAAATTGCTTTAATCCTCTGTTAAGCCCTGTAATATGTAGGTATTGGTGGCTGTGCTGGAGTTAAGTAATGTGAAAATATTAATCTTGCTTTAGTGGCCAGAGTTGGTGACCAACGATTTATTTTCAAGCCCTGAGCGCTGCTCCGAGGTTTTGAGGGCTGGGAGGGGTTGCACCTGGTGATGCCTTCCCAGCTCAGGTTTGCACAAGACAAACACATCCCCAAACACTATGCATGCTCTGTATATAATTGTGCACACCCCTATGTATCTTTTTACTCCCCAGTGATGTTCACACTGCTTCTCATACAACACTTGCTTCCACACTGTCATTAACTTGGGCTTTGTTAAACCAATTATGCTTTGCACAACTATTTTTGCGCTGGGGTGCAAGAGGCATTGGGAGAACTGGTTTCAAACCTGGATTTAAAATCAGTGGCTGCATACTGGTTTGTCTCGTCGCAATAGGAGGAAGTAGAACAAGTTGATGCAACCTGGAACCAAGTTCACTGTCTGCTGTTTCATCAGGGCATGAGGAGGTTTCACTCTTGTTAAACTGCAGGCACAAGTTCAACCACATATGCAGGCACTCCCACGGAAGTCTGACCATTCAAGCTCTTAATTACACATGGAAACATTTGGGTGAAATGTAAATTAATGAGCTTTGTGTAAACCAGAGGAACTTCTGGTGAAATCAAACAAGATTGAGGTGGTTGGACAACACAAAATCATAGAATCACAGAATGGCCAGGGTCGGAAGGGATCTCAAGGATCATGAAGCTCCAACCCCCTGCCACAGGCAGGGCCACCAACCTCCACATTTCATAGCAGCCCAGGCTGCCCAGGGCCCCATCCAACCTGGCCTTGAACACCTCCAGGGATGGACGGGGCATCCACAGCCTCTCTGGGCAGCTGTTCCAGCACCTCACCGCTCTCCTCTTACAGTTGGACCAGATGACCTTGATTGTCTTCTCCAACCTTAATGATTCTATGATTCTGCAAACACAATGCCTAGCCCATGATTAAATCAGTGTAAAGCAGCATAATTTCACTCAGGGAAAAATTAGGGCAAGGCCAGGTTCTGGGCCCCCCCAGAGAAGTCAGGACATATGGGGAGTACCCAACATACGGCCTTGGTGATGCTGAAGGAAGTGCAGTGTTCCTGTGGCAAGAGGTTGAGAGAGTTGGGGCTGCCCAGCATGGTGCAGGGGAGGCTCAGGGGGATTCTATCCATGCCCATAAATCCCTGCAGGGAGGTGCAAGGGGACAGAGACAGTGCCCAGAGTCAGGCCCATAGGCACTGGGCACAGCCTGGAGTCCAGGAGCTCCCATCAGCACCCAGGGGGGGGTCAGCAAGCCTTTAGCAAGCCCCTACAGGCACCAGCTGCTGCCACAACCCCAATGCCTCCAGCTCAGACTCCAGAAACGCATTGCAGCCCAGCCTGTCTTCACTGTTTTGTCGGGGTTTTGCTTCCAACGCACGAAACTGCCTTGCCTCCCTTTGTTCCTGCCCAGAACGCACTGAAGAATCACGGCGGCTCTTCTCTTTTCAGCCCCCAGCTGAACGTGCCACATTGTACCGGGCTGCCTCTGAATGCACGTCTCCATTCTCTCCCTTTTGCAAGGAGAGCAGACAGAGCTGTTTTTATAGCATCCCCAGACTGCATCTGATTCGGTATTGTTGGTCAATGGTCTTTCAGTCACTTCCCACACTCGGGACTTTGCTCTGTGCTTGCAGAAAAAGGCTGCTGTATTCAGAGCACTCTTTGCAAAGAGCAGTCTGGATGGGGTGGCTACACCGGGCAGAAGGACTGCTTACAAACAACACATTTCTTTTCAGATAGAGTGGGATTCAGTAAATTTACACTTCTGGGGTAGATTTCCAAATATATCTGTAAGAAATGGCTTCTCGAAATGATTCTCTTCCCAAGAAGTGCAAGCGACTCGTTTTTGAATTATTATTTTCTTAATTTTCCCTCTTTTCATGCAATGCTCTGAGTTTTGCTATGAAACTCAAAGTCATCCCAAAATACGCAGAGATTTCAGAGCAGTGGCTTCACAGAGATGATGGCTCTGTCCTGGGATCCCCACTTCCCAAATCCAGACCTAACCTCTGTTCCAGGCCCACGCACACCCACATTCTCCCAAACACACGCTCTGTTCTCACAGCCACCCAACTCGAGGCGATCGAATGCTGTTTTTCAGAGCCTGCACATCTTCCCACTAACACAGGAGAGATATATGGGACAAATCTTTCCATAAAGCTCTTTCAAGACAACCTGGAAACTGGAGCACTTTTGATCAGAGGCAGCTCAAGGCAGACGAACGTCATCCTGATAAAGCTTTCTAAATTTCGGTCTCATCAGGAAGGCTGGCTCAGGTTTGGCCAGTGTTTGAATAGAAAATCTACAAGAGCAGATGTGCTGCGAGTAACTCGGCCACCGCAGTGCCTTCCACTGAGCTGGGCCACATAGCTTTACAGAATTGTATAGCATGAAAGGTGGGTTCTTTTGAGTGAGGCAGAGGAAGCATAGAATCGTAGAACGGCTTCGGTTGGAAGGGACTGTAAAGATCATCTGCTCCCATCAGATCAGCTTGCCCAGGGCCTTGTCCAACTTGGCCTTGAGTGCCTCCAAGGATGGGACACTGACAGCCTCTTACAGCCTGACTACAGCTTTGTAATATTCGGTCATTCTCTGTCTGAATTTCTGCAGCCACAATGAAATTTTATTATGAGTTTCCCCCGATTCCAAAAATAAAAGGATCTAAAGCATCTGTGCACACACAAAGTATTTTACAGCTACTCATCATTAGTCATCAGACCTTTGTCCCCTGCAGCACTTTATTTACTATACAAAACCCTTTATTAAGCATTTTCTCTAAAGAACTTTGGTCACTACGTTCACATATAAAAAAAGGAAAAATAGAGGTAAACCAAAACTCTAGCAATCTCCAAGCTTGTGCCTATACGTGCTGTAATATGTGGATCATAGAATCATAGAATCATAGAATCATAGAATTACAGAATGGCTTGGGTTGGAAGGGACCTCAAGGATCATCAAGCTCCAGTCCCCCCCTCACAGGCAAGGCCACCAAGCTCCAGAGCTAACACTAGAACAGGCTGCTCAGGGCCCCATCCAACTGGCCTTGAATATTTTCAGGGATGGGGCATCCACAATCTTGCCATGAGCCCAACATGCCCATGGCAGGATTTCCCTAATGGTGTTCAGAAGGAAGATCACACGGCAGCTGTTGAGCGCAGAGCTCACACATCTCCCATACAGCCATGGTGGTGGTGGTGTGCAATGGTCCCAGTGATGGATGGATGAATATTCTTTTCCCTTCTCCTGCTCTTTGTAATGCAAGGAGGGTATTAGGGTGGGCAGCAAGGACACGCTGTTGGACTGGAGTGATCCAGGTCTCACGAGGGCAGCTGGAAGGCCATTGAGAGAAGGGAGGATTTGGGAGCATGGGCAGAGTGGGGGGAAAGTCAGGTTGGGTGAGGAATAGAAAAACTGGTGATGCTGGGTTGGGAGCTAATTGAGAATAGCTGTTGTCAGGCCCTTGGGAAGGGAGTTATTCTGGAGTTCAGTTCCTTGGTGGAGGAAAAATGCATTTACAAGGTGCTGCTGGGGCTGTGCCTTCACGTGGTTTTTGACCCCAGGTATTGCTGTGACTCGACCCATTGGAGCTGCAGAGATAAAGAGGCAGAGGGACGGCACCTCTGCTGTTTACACTCCCAAGACACCCAGCCCTGACTCAGCCCTCAGCAATGATGGTCTGATCCTATTAATATCAATGGAAGTCTTCTTAACGAGGACATAATTTCATCCCAGAGGCCAATGTGTTAACGAGCGTCTCTGGCTGTCCTGTCATTGGGCATGTGAAGAGGATAGCAACTTGACTCAGACACTGTGCAAATATGTGCAGAGTAAATACGCATTTAATTTAAATATAGTGACAACATACAGGGTCATAAAAGTTTGGCAGCAAGAGTGAAAAAGGGACGAATGCAGTTTATAACTCAGCGCTGGTGGTACATTGCCCATTGCAGCCTTGTCTGCAATCAGCATCCAAGGAAACGCTTGCTTACCAATTAGCTGCTGCTTTCAAGTTGTGTGACAGCCCCCTAAGTGTTATCCTGATGACATTTTTTTTTTGCTGTGATACAGGAGACTCCTCCGTCTCTCAATAAATCCTCTTGCTATGCATGGTTTGCAAAAACACCATTGTCTTGCTGAGCCTGCTGCCAGGAAAGGGCGTTTTAATCATTCTACTATGTCTATTACAAAGTATTTCTGCTTTCCAGAATAAAAATAGCCTTGCTTGCCTTCTGAGATAACCAAACCCCTCCCCTTCCAACCCGTATTTGCGTGTTGGAAAGTTGCTTGACACACACACACACAAAAAAAAGACTTTGTGAACATTCTTCACATGTTAAAATTGGACAGATTAAACTTAATTTAACAGTAATGATCTCCCACAGTTAATGTTTTATTCCAGATAGCAACAGGGCACAGTGTGATCCCTAACAAGGTCAGGAAAGGATTTCTTCTGTTGTGCAACGCTCACGGATGTTAGTCTTCTCTGAAGCATTTGAGATTGGCCACTGGCAGCTGATGAATGCTGCAGGAGCTGACAGATCAGCGTGCCATGTTGTGATAACACTTTCACCCTGCTCTCATGTGCCGGATGATCCCGTACAGCTGAGCTGATCCTCCTAAAGCCTTCATTTAAGAGCTGAAGTTTGCTTGGTAACACCAACCAACTGACCAACTCACTCCAGCACAGATCTGATTCGTCAGTTATTGAGTGGATTCTTTTTTTCTCTTCATTTATCAATTTTAAGGAACAAGTTGCTATAGGAAAAGGGTAGGGAGAGATACAAGGAGAGATGGCATCTTGTGTTGTGCTAACAATTTCAGGTTGAAAAAATGCCCAAGCCATGTAGCACAAAAGCTCTTCTCCAAGTTTGATGCAGAGAAATTCATCTTGAGGATGTGAACAGATTGCCTAAGTTTATTCTCATTGCATCAATCAATGTTTTTACTTTCATCCCTTGTGTTTGGCAAGAAAGGGGCAAGCAGGTGTTCTGAAAGTAAAAGTATTGTTCTCTCCAATAAATACAGGTGGGCAGATCTGGGCAGAGGATGGGGATTTTATTTGACAGCAGATGCTGACCCTTGGCCACAGCAGTTAATATCTCTGTCCCAGAGAAATTTGCACCTGTGGGAGCTCTTTGACTCTTTGACTTAAGCTGGCTGGATCACAAGGTGGGTGCATCTTGGAGCCAGGCTGGCTTGTGCTGGCAATTCCCTGGGCAGTGGCAGGGCAGTGGCTGGTCTCTGAACCCCCCCAGGGAATGCTGGCAGTTGTCTGCAACCCAGGAAAATACACATATATAGAAATATCCCCTCTTTATGGTCCAGAGCATTTTGGCAGTCTATTTCTCATGTGACCTTTTTTTCCTCCCTTGTCTATCAAGTAAACCCCAGCACAGCATTTTTGAAAGAAGCCAAGATTTTATCCACTTTCCTAGGCCTGAAGCAAAAAAGGCAAACAGAAATTTCATTAGAGAGTTGCTTGACTGTGAATAAGACACATACGTTCCAGTCTTAAGATTGTTTTCTTTCCTATCTGCTCAATACCTGTCTTTTCAGTATCCCTGGTAACTCACTTGGAAGTCACTGAAGCTCCCACTGAAGAGCCTCTCTCAGCTCAGTTAGCCGGCAGCTTGATTTGTAAATACAAACGAACCACTTAAAGGCAGTGAGTTGGCTATTTTGTCTAGTTTGTTGTCTGTCTCTGCATTGCTGTGCCTAAATCCCGCTGGCCCTTTTTATGGGGAAAAATATGAGTAAAATTTCATTCAATCTCAGCTGCTGTCATCTTTCCGCAATCGAAACAAGGTTAATTAATTAAATTAATTACCCAAGTTATAAGACTGGGTCTAAGGAAAAAGTATTTTTGGACCTGGAGGCAACCAGGGTCAGTCTGGATGGGGCTCTGAGCAGCTGATGGAGCTGTGGGTATCCCTGTTCACTGCAGGGGAATGGGGCCAGAGGGCCTTTAAGGGTCTCTTCCAACCCAAACCATTCTATGATCCCAGCACTGAGATGTCACTTGGGTGAACCCGAGGCACTATTTGACTCCACCACCTCCCTGGGCAGCCCGTTCCAGTGCCTGACCACTCTTTCAGAGAAGTAGTATTTCCTACCGTCCAGCCTAAATCTCCCCTGGTGCAGCTTGAAGCCATTCCCTCCAGTCCTATCACCAGTTACACAAGAGAAGAGGCCGACCTCCAGCTCACTATAAGCTCCCTCCAGGTAGTTACAGAGAGCAAACCCTGAGCCCATGTTCTGCCATTCGCCCTGGTTGTGTAAGGAAATCCTGAGGCTCACCCACCATCACAGGCTGGAGAGCCTAGAGCATGTGAAGGAAACTGCGTACAGCTTGGGGCCCCTTACTATAAGAAAGGCATTTGGAGTGTGTCCAGGGAAGGGCAGCAGAGATGTAAAGGATCTGGAGCACAGATCCTGTGAGGAGAGGCTGAGAGGATGGGATGGCTGAGCATGGAGGAGGATCAGGGGAGACCTCACGGCTGTGCACAACTGCCTGAAGGAGGCTGGGGTGAGGTGAGGTCAGCTTCTGCTCCCAGCTGACAGCGTTAGGATGAGTGGTGACAAGGGCAACAAAGCTGGTGAGGGATCTGGAGCACAGGCCATATGAGGAGCGGCTGAAGGAGCAGGGATTGTTCACTATGGAGGAGGCTCAGGAAGACCTTATTGCTCTCTATAGCTACCTGAAGGGAGGTTATAGTGAGCTGGGGGTCGGCCTCTTCTCTTGTGTAACTGGTGATAGGACTGGAGGGAATGGCTTCAAGCTGCGCCAGGGGAGATTTAGGCTGGAAATACTACTGCTCCAAAAGAGAGATCAGGCACTGGAACGGGCTGCCCAGGGAGGTGGTGGAGTCACCGAGCCTGGAGGTGTTCAAGGAATGGTTGGATTTTGTGTTGAGGGACATGGTTTAGTGAGAGCTGTTGGTGAGAGGTGGATGATTGGATGACCTTGAAGGTCTTTTCCAACCTCGGTGTTTCTGTGATTCTTTCTCTGCGACAGCCTCAAGCTGTGCCAGGGGAGGGTCAGGTTGGATATTAGGAGGAATTCCTTCCCCAAAGGAGCGGTCAGGAAGCAGCACAGACTGCACACCAACCCCCACATTTCATAGCAGCCCAGGCTGCCCAGGGCCCCATCCAACCTGGCCCTGAACACCTCCAGGGATGGATGGGGCATCTACAGCCTCTCTGGGCAGCTGTTCCAGCACCTCACCACTCTCTCTGTCAAGAACTTCCCCCCTCACATCCAACCTCAATCTCCCCTCCCTCAACATCAAACCATTTCCCCTCGTCCTGCAGTTATCAACCTTTTCACAGAGTTGATTTCAAACTGAAAACACACCACCACCACCACCACTAAACCTAAAACTTTCTTTTGACATTTATTTCTTTTCTTCTCCCCTTCAACCTCGAGGGCTCGGAAAAACTGCTCCCAATGACGGGGCGCCCAACTGCCCTCCGCCCCCCAATCGCCTCAGTTGAGGTGAGAGGCGGGAACGGCGCCCGCCGCGCTGAGACGTCATCGCCCGCGGCCCGGCGGCGCCTCCCGGCTGCGCGCTCCCCCTCCCCCCGCCCCCCCCCTTTCCCGTCCCCGCCACCTCCTCGCGGCCACCGTAGCGGCGGAACATCCCTCCCCCCCCCCCTTCCCCCCTCCCTCCGCACTCGCCGGCCACCGTCCCGGGGAGGAGGTGCCGCGGCGGCGGATGGTCCGCGTCGTCCCGCCGCCCCCCGGCCGCCCCTCCTCCCGCAGTCGGCGGCGGCGGCGTCGGCGGCAGATGGCGCGGGAGCGCGGGGCGCGGCGGGGCCCGGGCTGGCGTGGAGGGAGGCCGAGACGTTTGCTTTTGGCTCTGCTCTTATTGCTGTTACCCGCCGTGCCGGGGCTCGGGCCCGCCGCCGCCGCTGCCGCCGAAGAAAAAGAAGAGGATGGGGGAACGGCGAAAGAATGCGACAAACCGTGCGCTAACGGCGGGCGGTGCCAACCGGGCAGCGGGCAGTGCGAGTGTCAGCCCGGTTGGGTGGGCGATCAGTGCCAGCATTGCGGCGGACGCTTCAGGTGAGGTCGGGGAAGGGATTGAGGGGGGGTTACGAGGAGGTGCTGGGGTGCGAGGAGGCGCTGGGGTGCGAGGAGGCCGTTCGAGGGCTCTCAGAGGAGTGACGGGGTGTGTGTGTGTGGGGGGGGGGGGGGGGTAAGGCACGAAGAGCCCATGTGGGGACTCACCGGGAGGTGTTGTGGTGTGAGGAGCAAATATTGGAGCTGGGGAGGGGAGGGGAGGCTGTCTGGGGGCTCAGGAGGAGGTCTGAGGGCTGGGTGTGGGTCTTGCAAGGCGCAGTGAGCAGGTTGGTGTGTTTGCAAGGAGCTGGGAGCATATTTAGAGGCTTCCAGAGTGGTGTGAGAAGTGGGTTTGGGGGCTCCCTTTCCCAAGAAGCAGGTGTTGTAGTTGTAGGGATCAGAACTGGGGGGTTTGTAGAAGGGTGATAGGGTGTAAGGGCTGGGTTAAAACCCAGCTTTCAAGTTGCAAGGAGCCGATCTATGGGCTCACAATGGGGTGGCAGGGGTGTGAGGAGCCCATCTGGAGGTTCACAGAGGTGGTGAATCTCTGAGGTTGGTTGTGGAATGCATGAGGATAATGGGGAAGAGAGACAGACCCCAGCCAGGATGTAGGTGTAGGGTTGGTAGTACTGTTAGAGTGGGGATATTGGAGGTTTGGGTGTTCCCAGCTGGGTCTGGGAGCAGTGGGAAGTGGGTGCAGGGCTGTGGGGAGGAGAAAAGTGGGAGATGATAGCAGTGGATCGGGAGCGATTGGGTTTGCTTTGTGTAGGGGCTGGAGAGAGAGTGAGGTTGGGCTGATTGATGGGAGAAACGTGGTGGGGGGATTGGGGTTGTATGGGAGTTGGGTGGAGTAGGGGCAGGATCCAGCTAGCAGCAGGTTGCGGTGGGGCAGGAAGGTGTAAGGCTGAGGGGGGGGGGTGGCATGGGGAGATGCAGCTTTTAGGGTGGGTAAGAGCAGTGCTGGCTGTTGGGGAGGGACAGGGGAGTGATGGATTGGTTCGGTTGGGTATGAGGCCAGAGCTGAACCAACAGCACTGGGGCTGGTGTGCAGGGTTTGCCTTTGGGCTGGAGCATTTTGGGGGGGGGGGGGGGGGGAATATAAGGCTAAAAAGTGGTTCTTGGCAAAGCAGCCCTGTGTGCTTTCAGACAGCATGCGTGTGTGTGTGTGGTGCTGAGGAGTGCCTGTGGGGTGATCTCTGGGTTGTACTGTGCTGGTACAGCAGTGTTGAGACCGTTTATGGTGGTGATGGGATGCTGGATTGGGCTGTGTCTGTCCCACTGTGTGCCAGATTGGAAATCCATGCAGAAATAGGTTGGGAGTGCACCCTGGCTTCACTTACTGTTTGCAGCAGAAGCGTCTGTAAGATGGTTACCTGCTCTGCTTTTATCAGTGTGTGTCTGCATGTGTTAGGTGAATTCTCAGCAGGGTTGATTCTTGGGGAAGAAGGAAATGAAAATGTTATCCTGGGCAGCGCTGCCTTCTGGGGGAGCTGCTATGGAAAGCACCATCCGCTCTCTGGTGATGCTAAATGTAAATTTGGGGAAAGAACAGCTGCATGCACAAGGAAAAACACTTTGTATGCTTGAGAAGTTGAGGTTCATAAAGATATCTATAATTATTACTTTTTTTTTTTCTAATTTATATTTTTATTTACATGGGATGGATGTGCAATGCAGCTGATTGTAAAGGGATTTTCCAAGGAAACTCTGGAAGCTGAAAGCTTCCTTTTGAATGTTTATAGCCAGCATCATGATAAGTATTTCCCTCTCATCTAGAGAGCTTTTTGAGATAGCTACTTATGCCTTAGCTTCCTCAAGTACTTGAGGATATTTGTAAGTTGAAGGGGACCAAATCTGAATAGAGGCAGAGCAGCGGTGAAGTGCTGCTGGGTAACAAAAGAGCTGGTAGACGTGAGCTGCAGGCTGCTTTTGTCTGTTTTGATGAAGCTCCTTGTTGTTTCTTCACACATGCTCCAGTGTAAAACTTCCACTGAAAATATCAGCCCGTGTTCTTCTCTCCATCTGCTTCGTTTACCTGTTTGCGTGTTGGTTTGTGAAACGAAGTTCCTTGTCATGTTTTTAGACTTTGAGCCTTGAGAAAAGTGCCAGCAAAGGTTTCTCAGCAGTGCTCAGAGCTTTGCAGCCATTGCTCATGTGCACTGGGCTTACCCTTTCCTCTGTCAGAAATGGCATTGCAGCTTTTCTTTCATTTTTAATTACTTTTTGTGGTTGGCAAGAGCTTGGCTTTAAAAGATCTGCAGGTAGGAATAGGAAGTACGAGGGCAGGTGAAAATTACTTTGTAAGCGTGGCATATTCCACATGCTTATCTGCGTGACTGTGAATTGTAATTAAATTCGGCATGTTAATCGCTTTGTTCTTTATCTAGATGTTTGTGATGACTGTATCTGGGGTCTTGGCTGGTTTATGTTGTGTGCCAGAGCTGTCATGACACATAGCCTGTGCTTCACCCTCACTTCTTCCTATGTTAGCAGCTGCAACCTTGTGGCTTCGTGCTGCAGCCCATGAACACTCTCTCTACACACTGAGAACAAGTCTTAATAGTTACAGCGTGGTTAGAAATAAGGTTAGCAATCCAAGGGTGGACTGCTTTCTTTCTCAAACCCTGCACGGGGAGATCGCTTGCAATGCAGTGCTGGGGATGTGTTTCTGTTCTTTCTGAGGATATGCAGTGTGCTGTGACTTGTGGGAGAAGCTCACCTGCATATGGTTATGTTGGTGGTAGTTTGTAGCTGGAGGAGGCTCAGCGGAGACCTCATCACTCTCTGTTGAGGTTAGAATGAGGTGGGGATTGGCCTCTTCTCTCTGGTAAGAGTGATAGAATGAGAGAGGATGGCTTTAGTTGTGCCAGGAGGGGGTCAGGTTGGATCTTAGGAAACATTTCTTCTCTAAAAGAGTGGTCGGGCATTGGCATAGCTGCCCAGGGAGGTGGTGGGGTCACCGTTCAGAACTGTGAGGATGTGTGGCACTGAGGGACGTGGTCAATGGGCATGGTGGGATGGGTTGGGATTGGGCTTGGTGAGCTTAGAGGTAGTTTCCAACCTGAGCAATTCTATGATTCATGGTGCACTTGGGTGTGTGTAAGAATGAGGTTTGAATTAGATGTCCCTCTTCAGGATGAGGAAGCAGTCACCTCAGTTTGTCAAAGGCAGAGCCCCAAAGGTTTCACATAAAACTTTGTGAAGTTTTCTTGTTCAAGAGATAAAAGCCAGGCTCTGTGACGCTGTTGTAAATGGCTTTATTGGCTAGAGGTTGTATTCAGGGTTCTTGCCTTCTGAAAAGGTAACTGTGCCAATTGTGTCTGTAGAATCAGAGTCATTAAGTTTGGAGAAGACATCTAAAATTCCCAACCCATCCCCACTATGGCCATAACCACGTCCTTCAGTGCCACGTCTCCATGGTTCCTGTACACCTCCGGGGCCAAAGACTCCATTGCTGAGCAATCTGATGTATGGTTCTAGTTGGAAATGTGAACAGTTTGTATTTTGAGTTCGGAATCAGATAGCAAATGTTTCCAGAAAACTGAGTTTTGTGTGCAAGGGGATTCTTCTCCTTCTCTGGTAAAACTTGTTTGATTTTTGGGGTGGGAGATGGAAAATGCAAAGCAATGCTTAGCAATGGAACAGAACAAGGGAAGGAAAATATCAGAGATGAACGTATCTTTTAAATGGCCTTTTTATTAATTTAATGGAGGCAGTTACAGGCTGCTGATTGAACGTTATGAAGGAGTCTGCGGTAAGGCAGTTTCCTTGGCCAAAGAATATTACAGAGAAGAGGGATTTTATCTGCAGAAGATTTGGGGTAAATCATCACCTGAGAGAGTTGCAAGCTGGCAGAGAACTGTCACAGTTCCCCTTGTTCAATAAATGGGAACGTTGGTCGAAAGCTGGTACGTAGAACTGCTTTCTTTACAAAGCTACCTGATGCAGTTCAGAGCCTTAGGAAAGTCAGAAAGCAGCTTAATAAATTAGAGGATGTTGGCAATTTGAATCAAATCATTTTAAGTGCTGAAATTAGATTTGGGTGCTGCATTTGTTCCTGATCCCAATTCCATTCTCTCTTATCATTGTGCTTGAAAATGATTTTCTCTTTCACGTTGCTGAGATTTTACTACGGTTGGTCAGAGAACAAAGACTCCTATGTGAAATAATGCTGTATTTTTGAAAAAATATCTAAGTGCATTTATACTCTGCTGAATGGCCACTGTTGTGCAATGATGCACAGGTTTTCTTTTGCCTCTTGTGAGGCCCCATTTGGAGTACTGCATCCAGGCCTGGAGCCCCCAGTACAAGAAAGATGCAGATCTCTTGAAACAAATCCAGAGGAGGGCCACTCAGATGATCAGAGGGCTGGAGCACCTCTCGTATTGAGAAAGGTTGAGGGAACTGGGCTTGTTTAGCTTGGAGAAGAGAAGGTTCTGGGGAGACCTCATTGCTGCCTTCCACTACTTGAAGGGAGCGTATAAACAGGAGGAGTAATGGCTGTTCATGAGGGTGGATAGTGATAGGACAGGGGGGAATGGTTTTAAACTGAGACAGGGGAGGTTTGGGTTGGATATTAGGAGGAAGTTTTTCACCCAGAGGGTGGTGATGCAGTGGAACAGGTTGCCCAAGGAGGTTGTGGATGCCCCATCCCTGGAGGCATTCAAGGCCAGGCTGGATGTGGCTCTGGGCAGCCTGGTCTGCTGGTTGGTGACCCTGCACACAGCAGGGGGTTGGAACTGGATGATCATTGTGGTTCTTTTCAACCCAGGCCATTCTATGATTTAGATGTTTGCAGTATTCTCACTTCTGACTGAAGTAACAAGGAGGTAACAGCAGAAAACACAGGCTGGAAGAAAGGCAATGCAGTGCACTCTGCGTCCACTATCCTCTTTGCTTTGTGCACATCAGATGTTGTCACCGTGGAGCACAGGTAGTTGGAACCATCGAGCAGCTCACAGCACAACCCAGGAGCAATGGGAGCAGTATCTGCTTGCCAACTGCTGAGCACTGAGAGCTCCAGGACAGGCACAGGTAGAGCATCATATCTCTGTGCCACCCAATTCCAGCAGCACACCGCTGCCCCCCATCTTCCTGTGGGGATTTCCTTGGCACCCAGCACATGGGGCATTTCTGTCCCATTTCTCTCAATATCACCCCGCCAACTGACTCAGTTTAGCAGAAGTTGTCTGACGCTGCTCTGGGTTCTTTCCATTATTTCACAAGCTGTTTTTTATTTCGTCGCAGTTCCAAAATAGACCCACAACCCAACTGGGTGTTCGTTACCATCTTAAACAATTTACAGTTAACGTAGATGTGTGACAGATCTCTCCTTCCTGGCTTGTTTCTCTGCACATTTCAAACCTCGAGCTTACTGTGCGTAACGTCTGCGTCGATGATGATCCACGCTGAAAACCCACTATCTATTGAGATGATGTTGCTGCTGACCAAACTGCTGCATTTCTGCATTAGTGCATGATCCCCTTGGGTGTTCTTCTCCTAATCAGTCAGTTTCCTTCAAGGAATTCTCTTTTTCAGTTTGAAGTTCCAAGCTCAGCACTTGGAATTGGCTCCTTGATCTGGTGGAGCTTTGCTTTCTTTGTGCACCCAAAGTTTTCTTTGCAAGCAGTTCTTTAGGAGCTCTTAAATCACGCTTACTAAACCACGGTGAAAAACTACAGTAGAAATGCAGAAGGAGGGATTGAGAGTTACTTGATTTGGTGAGGAAAGTGGTTTTAGAGGAGGAACAAGCCTCTGCAAACTGGAGTTTGCCCAAAGAAGAAGGAGCACACCCATTTTATTCATAGACTCATAGAATGGTCTGGGTTGAAAAGGACCACAGTAATCATTTGGTTTCAACCCCCCTGCTGTGTGCAGGGTCTCCAGCCACCAGACCAGGCTGCCCAGAGCCACATATTCCACAGTATTCTAGCACTTTGTTCTTGCATTGCTGTATGCTGAAGGCTGCCCACGTAGCCTCCACGGTGTCTTGAAAACAGAGTGGAAAACTTGATAATCAATAATGCAGCACAGGACAGACACGATCATTTGCTATTGTGCATGGCTTTGAATCCAATAGTCATGAAGCCACTGAAGTGCTCAAGCATTGGTGATGTATGGTTGTTGCTTCCTGCTTTTGTTCCCTTGCTTTGTTTGTGGCAGATTCTCAGGGAGCTCCTTTGGATTTGAGATCACTGCTAATGTGCTTTCCTCCCTTTCCTTAAAGTAAATGTTTATTTGATATCTCTCTGGACAAATGGTGACACAGGTTGCCAAAAGGATTTCACTGGATGTGTTGCATGCACAGGATTCAGGCATGATTCTGTCTTCTAAAACCTTTATTCCTTGGGATTCTCAGAAGGAAAGGGACCCATCCTGGTTGTGAAATGGGAAGGGATGGCGAAGGGACCTGAGCTGCACACTGAGCAGTCCTGATGTAGAACCTCATAAGCTAAATTTAGTGTGTCAGAACAGTGGAGGGCTTTTAGAAAACTGCTTGGAAGGAAATGCACTAAGAATTTGGGGCTGGTTGTAGCCTTACTCATGTGGAATGTGCTAAGAGGGATTTGAATGGCAGCTGATGGGCTGAGCGATGTTCCTGGTAAGGAAGGGCAGCTGGCTGCTAGACCACGTGGGATGAAGTACTTGAGGGTGCCCTGCATCTCATCAGTGTGCCTGCTGCCCGTTGTGCCCTGATAGGGTAAAACTGCAGTGTCAGCAGGGTCTGAATTTTCAGTTCTCTGAAAATGCAGAAGCAGAATTCACTTGATGTGAGGGCGATAGTTGCCAGCTGAGGTTTTCCAACATGTAAGGTGACGATGATGATGGTTTTCTCCTGCTGGGTTTGTAGCTGCATACAACACACCCACCATCTCACATGAGATTAATGGGTGTCACAGAAGTACAGACCAGAACTATGTAGGTAAGGAGAGCATTACACAGTCCACTGAGAGGGAGAATTATTTGCACCTCTGCTCAGCTCTTTGCAGGGTGTGCAAATGCAGAGGTGACAATCCCACTTCTCCTGCTCTTTGCATTCTCTCTGTGTGTCTCATTTTCCAGGAGCCTTAGTTTTTTGTTTGCTAGCTTCTCTGCTCTGAAAGGATACGTAAGAAGCATGATGAAGGTAGGAGAAATACCCTTTGGAAGAGTTTCTTATTAGTCCGTGTTTGTATTGCATGAAAATTTAATATCTGCCTCTGAGGTTCTGCTTGTCTGCTATAAGAGGCTCAGCACAGACAAATTAGCATTCCTATAAACTCATTTTATGCACTTAAATACAGAAGGCCAGGACTATTTTTTCCATTCAGAAAATTTAGCTTGGATTTAAAATTATTTCATTGTCATAGAATCCTAAAATGGCCTGGATTGAAAAGGACCACAATGCTCATCCAGTTCCAACCCCCTGCTGTGTGCAGGTCACCAACCAGCAGCCCAGACTGCCCAGAGCCACATCCAGCCTGGCCTTAAATGCCTGCAGGGATGGGGCATCCACAACCTCCTTGGGCAACCTGTTCCAGTGCCTCACCACCCTCTGAGTGAAAAACCTCCTCTTAATATCCAACCTAAGCCTCCCCTGTCTCAGTTTAAAACCATTCCCTTCTTGTCCTATCAAGAGGAAAGAGTAACCGTGCCTCCAATGCATACACTTTGAAAGTGGTGTTATTTTTTCTTCCTTGCTGTTGTTCCCCTCCTTAGTATTGCCACAAAGAAATGGCACTGCAGCACATTCTGCTTTGGTGAGTTGCTGCTGATATAAGGTATGGCTGTGCTCGCTGTTGGGGTTTTTTCAGTATCTTTGTGCACCCGGTGTTATATCCTTCCTTTCACAGCTCTGCAGAGCTCTCAGCATTGCTCTGATGGTGCTGTCACCAGATTCTTTGCATGTGATTGCCTTATCTGGAGAAAATCTATGCCCGAGGTTCGCTTTGCACACAGGTTTTGGATTTCAGTGTTTGCCGTGATCAAGAACGTGTTTGCATTTTCTAAAACAAACTTTCCAAGACAGCTTTGTGAGAGCCTTTCGGTAGCACCGTGCAGCACGTTTGCTGTCAAAGTTGTGCACCAGCCTGTTTAATGATTAATTTACGAGGCTGGTACCTATTAATGCAGGCCAGAGGATGTAGTGTGAATTTTAGAGCCATCTCAGTGCTTGGGATCTCCAATATCTGCTGTTGTTACACAGCTGTCATCCTTATTTTTTTGCTAACTGAGATAAGGACGGGGTGTAATGATGAGGTCAGTTGCTTGTGGTTTTTCTTTTTCTGTAGAAAAAGGTGAAGCTAAGTTTCTTGTTGTGCAAGATATACTCTGTGCTTCCAAATGCCTTTATTTATAGTTGCTTCTTGCATGCCTGACAGTCTGTTAGTGCACTTCTGTTAACTGATTGATTTATAGCATCCAAACACATAGCAGGGAGGTCCTTCAACGCGGGTCAGTCAGTGGCTGCTTCTCACAAGCACAGGTTGCAGAGATCCTTTCAAGTTGCTGTTTTTCATTTTGAGAATGGCAATGGGTGTTTAAATGTGCCCTCGTTCAACTACTGTTGTATGAATCATTTTGAGGAGGTGTTGAAATAGTTCAAAGTCAAAAACAAGACTTCTTTCCCTATGCACAGTCCCTCTGAAACGTCCATTCTGACACTGCTGGTAACGTTGGGTGGTTTGTTATTTGTTTTGTTTTTGTGGTTATTGCTTTGTTGTTGTGTTATTTTGTTTTGTTGGTGGTTTTTTTTTCCTAACAGTGAATATGCTGATATTTTATTAACACGTTTTGAACTGGTGGTATAAATTCAGACAAAAATCCAACCTCATTACTTAATAGCATCCAAGTGTGAATTTTTGTATCGTTTGCTGCTGTTCTCAGTAACCTGAACTGTTCAAGACTTCACACGCAGACACTTGTGGTGTGGATATGTGCGTGATTCCCTAATGGCATAACTCACGCTTTGCCCAGGTTTGGTATTTGACATGAAGGGGTGGGGAGGTGTTGAAAGTTGGGAATGTAGGACCAGCTTGTAAAGCTGGAGGGGCTTCCATTAAAAGAAGTCACGGCTTTAAGTTGCACCACGAGAGGTTCAGGTTGAATATTAGGAATAATTGCTTCTCTGAAAGAGTGGTCAGGCACTGACACAGGCTGCACAGGGACACAGAGGAGTCACCATCTCCAGAGATGTCCAAGGGCTGAGGAGATGTGGCACTGAGGGATGTGGTCAGTGGGCCTGATGGGGTGGGCTGGGGTTGGACTTGGTGATCTCAGTGGTCTTTTCCAGCCTTAACAATTTTATGAATAGCACCTACAGAAGGGGGAAATGGGGTGAGTGGACTTCAGTCCTGAAAAGACAAAGAGAATGAATAAAGTCCCAATCTAATTTGGCACATCGGTTGGTTTTATAGAGTGCATGAGCTACTATGAAATTTTGGTAAGGTTTAGCCCTCAGTGGGCTGGCTTCTGTTCTGTCCCACTTGTGAGGCCTGCACTGAGCTCAGCTGCAGCGGAGATGGGAAGTGGGTGTGAAAATGTGGGCTGCCCTTTGTCACAGCTACTCACCATGAATGCAATGCAAAGATGCTTAGTCTTCACATTGTGTGAGCTGTGGGGTTCCCCTCGGAAATGAACTGGCACAGATTGCCCAGAGATGTGGTTGATGCCCCGTCCCTGGAGACTTTCAAAGCATGGCCCAAGAAGCCCTGGGCATCCTGCTGTAGCTGTGTTGTCCCTGTTCATTGCAGGGGAGTTGGGCTGGATGGCTTTCAGAGCTCCCTTCTAAGTCTAAAGGATTCTATGTTTCTATTGCAGCTGGCGGTGGTGTTTCATTTCCTCTTCAGTTCTGCCAGAACCAGAAGTGCCACCATAGCAAATGATTTGTTTTGTTTAGAAAACACGCAGGGTGTAGCTTGAGCATCCATAGGATGCAATTGCCTCGAGAACAACTGACTGCACAGTTTCAGCAGTAGAGCAGAACTGCAGCTCATCTAATCTTGGTGTACTTTCCCTATCAATGAAAGAAGGATGAGCTATTTATAGGTTCAGAAGATGTTCTGATGAAGATGTCATTCTCACGGAAATGTGAAGGTTTAAAAGCAGTTGTAGTGGCTGGTTTGCATGGCAAGTGGTATTCCAACTTTTGCCTATTGAGACAATTATACTGCCCTACAGAAGAAATGTAGTTAATGTTGCTATAAATGCGCCTAAATTAGCGTCACTGAGCCTTATGAAATAGGATGTTCTGTGTTAAAAGGGAGGAAGTTTAAAATGTGATCTTAATTCCTCTATTCAGCTCTGAGAGGAATTTGTCATGTGGAATTTAAAGAGAAAAAGTCCTGATGCGAAAGTCGTGTTATCTGATCAGAGCTGATCGAGGCATCAGAGCATCTTTTGTGCCCGAGGTTTGCTGCTCTCAGTACAAGATGGGTGTGTGTGAGAGCAGCGTGCGTGAAATGAGATGCCGTGTTGAAGAAATGATCCATTTTCTTACTGCCTGAAACCTGCTGGTCTTTCAGCATCTCAAGGCGCGTAGGGCTGGAACAACTAGGATGAGAGGTAATAGCCTTAAGCTGCACCATGGGAAGCTCAGGTTGGATGTTAGGGATAATTTCTTCTCAGAAAGCAGTCAGGCACTGGCACAGCTGCCCAGGGAGTGATGGAGTCACCGTCCCTGGAGGTGTTCAGGAACCATGGAGATGTGGCACTGAGGGATGTGGTCAGTGGGGTTGGAGTTGGGGATCTTAGTGCTTTCTTCCAACCTTAATAAATCTACAGTTCTATCATGAGTGCAGGCATGAAGGTGGAAGGTCTCACCCTATGCAGATGTATACTTGGCCTCCTCGAGCAGCAAGCTGAGTGTTAGTATGAGGTTTACCAGGATTGGGGAGATCTTGCAGGACCCTCCCAGGCAATGTTCTATGGGGCTTGAGGGACCCCCAGGAAAGGCTGAGGGAGGAAGGTTTTTCTTTTTTTTTTTCTTTCCTGTAGGTTGAGGAATTGTAGTTCATCATCCTGGGAAATCAGCATAGCTACTGGACTAAAAGCATAGGCTGTGCCATGGGGCTCATGGTGTGCAACTGCTGGGATCCAAGTATTTTTCCTGTTCGCTTTTTGTAACCTTTGCATTCCTCCCCAGTCCATAGGTCTTTGTGCAGCCTTCCAAGAAGGATCAGTGGTTCTGATCTCCAGACAAAGCATTTGAGCTTTTCTTTATACGCTGTGAGGAGCAGAGCAGTGTGCTCTGCCTGTTGTGTTACAGACCCACTGCAGCTTGGAAATGGTAGGAAGTGTCCCCCTGTCCTCCAAAGACCCCATTTCTGTAATGTTACCTGGAAGAGATGTTTCTCCATTGTGTCTACTGTGAAGTCAGCTCTCAGAAACAGTCTGTTTGCTCTTATTTTGTGTGTGTTGAAGTACACAGTGGACATGATGGGGATGGGTCTATGGTTGGACTTGATCTTAGAATCATAAAGGTTGGAGAAAACCTCTTAAGATTTCTGTTTAACCTCTAATTGCATACATTTCTTGCTGCTTTAACCTTATGTGCCTTATTTAGATTTCCTTTTAGGAGGAGGTTTTTCACTCAGAGGGTGGTGAGGCACTGGAGCAGGTTGCCCAAGGAGGCTGTGGATGCCCCATCCCTGCAGGCATTCAAGGCCAGGCTGGATGTGGCTCTGGGCAGCCTGGGCTGCTGGTTGGTGACCCTGCACATAGCAGGGGGTTGGAACTGGATGAGCATTGTGCTCCTTTTCAACCCAGGTCATTTTATGATTCTGTGATGGAGTTCTGGGCATCAGATCTGCAAAAGATTGGACTTCTCATAGCTGAGCTTCTTGGCCTTCTCTTTGGAGCTGTGAGTGCAGGCTGGTTACATCCCTCTGCCTCATGGGACTACAGCACTGGCATTGCTTATTCCTGTAGTGTCTTACAGCACAGCAGCTTTACAAATGGTGTGGCCAGAAGCAACAAATTTGCACTAAAAAATTAGGGGTAGCCAGATGAAGGCCACTTGCTGTCAATACTGGAGGAAATGCACTGCTGTGAATGGTTTCTGTGGTATCTGTCTCACATCTGAAGAAGAAAAGCTTCTCATTTCGAGGCTAGCAAGCGGCATGGAGAATTTTTATGTTCTAATTTACACGTGTAAAGGTGCTGTGTGTAATAAACAGAGTGCTGGAACCCCTGTGGGAGTCTGAGCTGTTGATAGGCTGAGGATTTACAGCAGGTTGGGATTGGGACTTGGCACAAATTGCTTTTACTTTAATCTCCAGTTAAATGAAAAAATGATAGCTATGATTTTAATGGGGTTATAACATGTATACATCCAGTGACCTTCTGGCAGGTCGGCAGAGGCTCTCCTTTCTGCTAATGACTTAGAGTAGAAATCACTTGATAGCAAAGAAAACTTTCTATAAGCCTTTTCTTTTGGCCAGAAATAACTCGAATATTTAGGAAAAGTCTTCAAAAACAAAATCTGGAAAACTGTGGCCCTGATTTGTCCGGTTTTGCTGTAACAGCTGTGTAGGCTGAGAATAGGAGGAGTTGCAACTTTCTAATGTCTTTTGTTGTTGGCAGTTATCTTCAGGTTGGGTATCAGGAAACATTTCTTCTCACAAGGAGTGGTGATGCATTAGCACAGCTGCCCAAAGAGTGGTGGAGTCACCATCCCTGGAGGTGTGGAGATGTGGCACTGAGAGCCATGGTCAGTGGGTCTGATGGGATGGGTTGGTCTTGGTGATCCTGGAGGTCTTTTCCAGCCTTAATGATTCTGTGATCTTCACCCGTCTTGCAATGTGGTGCAATTGCCCACGTGTGGACTCAGAAATAATTGTGCATGTCAATTCATGTTCCTTCAGTGTGTAATGTCATAGAATCATAGAATGGCCTGGGTTGAAAAGGACCATGATGATCATCCAGTTCCAACCCCCTGCTGTGTGCAGGGTCACCAACCAGCAGCCCAGGCTGCCCAGAGCCACGTCCAGCCTGGCCTTGAATGCATCCTTGAATGTCCTGGTTAATAATGGGAGGACATATCAGAAAGAGAGAAGAGCAGATCAGTGATGCGAGTTCCAAAGTAGTTACAGTATATCTGTGTCTATAAAATGGCAAGTATCTTCTTGTCCTCATCTTGTGAACAAAAGTCTGTTTGTAAAGTTAAATATCTACAAGGCACATTTGCTGTCACTGATACTGTTTGAGGCATTCCCTTACATGTGCAATAAACTAAACCAACGCTTTCCATTTGAAACATTTTCAAATTCAACCATGCTTATCATCTAAAAATACAACTGAAGAGCTGCTGGGAGCTGCCTTTGGAGGAGCACTACCCATGGATGGTTTGGGAGATGACCACACTAAGGCAGGCACCAGGAATTTGAGGTGGCACGAGTATGATGATGTCAGTATGCTGATGCAGCCTTATTTCAGATCATCCTCAGAAAAATATTTCTTCAGCAGCTGCAGATGGAGTCAAAGGGAGCGCGGCATCCATCTCTGCTGTCTTTGCATCCCAGTGGTATCAACAGCAAACCTGTGGCAGCAAATCACAGCAGGGCTGAAAGCATGGAAAAGGAAAACCCCGTGCATTCCCGTGTCTGTTCCTTTCCAGTTGTGGTTTATACCCTGATTATTTCTTCCTTCTTTTTTTTTTCTTTTTTTCTTTTTTTCAGTGAAGATTCAGTTAAGCAGGCTATGACACATTTCCCTTTGCGAGTGAATTCAAGTGAGATGGAATTACGGGATTGATTTATGAACTGGTTAATTGATTCAGCACAGCCAGTGCTTTGCAGCCCTTGCGGACTGAACCTTCTGAAGCAAATCAGTGCCGTGGCTGACTCAGTCTGCAGCTGATAATTGAGAGCCTTTTCCATATCCTGTTCTGGGGAATGCAAGAACCCTTTCCCAAGGCCCCAAAGTTAGGTCGCAGAGCTCATCGTGAGCATTGGAGATGAGAATGTGGCACGTCTGCACACATATCGTATTACTTATTTGTACTGAGGGAGTATGTAGGAGTCCTAGTCATAACATTTGGATTGTGTTTCCCCTTAAAATAGGCTGTGTTGTAAGTTGTCTCGATTATTTGTAGCAATGAGATTCACGTTCACTGGTTCAAATAAAATGTTCTGCCTTTTTCATTGCTGCTCTTTCGTCTTACCGCCTTGGTCATGTTTTCAGAAGTTATGTTGAATTCTCTCTATCATTAATTCACTTTTAAAATCTCTTCTTCACGTCAGCATTACCAGATTTTGCCCTTCAGCAAACATACACTCGTAATTTTTTAAGAGCAGTTTTAAAGAATTACAAGAGTGAAGAGCTGGTCATAGAGATATAATGTTAGGTGAGTCTGCAGAGTGCAGAATGGCATTGTGTGCTGTCTGAAAATTTCTGTTCAGGAGAGCTTAGGGACATGGTTTGGTAGGTCTGGCAGTGATGGATTCATGGTGGAACAGCTGTTGACGAGGGTTGATAGTGATGGGACAAGGGGGAATGGTTTTCAACTGAGACAGGGGAGGTTTAGGTTGGATATTAGGAGGAAGTTTTTCACCCAGAGGGTGGTGAGGCACTGGAACAGATTGCCCAAGGAGGCTGTGGATGCCCCGTCCCTGCAGGCATTCAAGGCCAGGCTGGATGTGGCTCTGGGCAGCCTGGTCTGCTGGTTGGTGACCCTGCACATAGCAGGGGGTTGGAACTGATGATCATTGTGCTTCTTTTCAACCCAGGCCATTCTATGATTCTGTGGTTGGGTTTGATGATCTCTGTGGTCTTCTCCAGCCTTATTGTTATTCTGACTTATCCAATAAAGGCTCACAAACAGTAATTGGTCTTTGAATTCTTATTTCCCAGTGCAAAGCTTTTTGTAATGCAAAGTAAAATAAAAAGTGAGGGAGGGAAAATGCAAATATTGCTTAAAGCACAGTCAGTCTCTCCTGTATGCACTGATCAGGTCTGGTTTGCTTTTTTTAACCCCTTGTCACTAACAAGAGCTGTTCTGCCCTTAGTTCAGGGGTGTAGTTGGGGCTTTCATTGAGACTTTTAATGGCTATCAATCAGCAAGTGCTCTCACCTCGTATTTCTTACCCACACGAGGCAGTAGTCCTATCATAGCGTGTCTTGGGTGCAACATTTCAATTACTGGAGGTGCACTTTGCCAGGCATGTAGTGCTCCTCTCGTGTTTTGGAAAAATGGAGCAAAGGACTTTTTTTCCTTCTTCTTTTTCATTTTTTTTGCAATGAAGCAATCTCCAACGTGTTTAATTTTCTAATTGTTCACATGTCAGTATTTTCCTAAATGGAGAAATATTTTTTGCATTACAGTTCTAGCACTGTTACTACGGAACGACAGCCTCAAATGGAAATGATTAAAGGCAAATGATGTGTATTTGCTGTCACTCAGCACTGGTTGACACAACAGCAGGGTGAATGGGGGTTTCTTTTCCGGCCCTGCTTCCCATCAGTGCTTCAATTAAGCACCATTCCTACCTCCAGTTCACACTTTGACCAAATCTCAACTTCTGGGGTACAAGAACTTCAGTTGAGATTGTATTCTTTTTAATGCAGTCCTAAAATTGGTAGCACAAAGCCACAGTATGGCTATCGACTGGTAATTTGTATGTGAAACTTCCCTACCTTGAGACTATGAATAAAACACTCATCTTGGCAGCGTACCCATGTTTGGTCAGTGTGAAATCACGTCTGAATTAAGCAAGCTCCCACGTTCTACGCAGCAAATTAGAGGCAGGACAAGGCTTTGGGGCTTGTTTGGCAGAGCAGGATCTGCTTGTTGACAAGTCGCAACGCTGCTCATGTAGAAATAATTCTGTCTCTAGAGCAGTGAGAGTGAAGAGCCCTGGGAATACACTTGGTTCACAGTTCACGGTGGACCCAGGTGGATCGCAGGCAGGAGGCAGCTCTGAACCAAGCCCATAATAAATGAATTAACTGTGGCTTTTACTACCTGCTCTCTGTGTGTGAATTGCTTATTGATTATGGTGCCAACCTGCATTAAGAGTATGAAGTCCTTTGCCTTATCGAGGTAGGAAAGTGGCTGCGCAAATAGCATCTAAATTCTTTTGGGTTCAGGAGCAAGAGCAAATAGTGGTAGGTTTAACCCACATTTTGTACAGGCTCCCTAAAAGTATCTCATTTCCTCCAGAGGTATCTGGACAGGCTGATCGATGAGTTGAGGCCAACGGGATGAAGTTCGTTGAGACCAAGTGTTGGATTCTGCCCTTCTGTCACAGCAGCACCATGCATCGCTGCAGGCTTGGGGCAGAGTGGTGCAGAGCTGCCTGGGGGGAAAAGAATCTGGAGGTGTTGGCTGATGGCTGATGGTGAGCCAGCAATGTGCCCAGGTGACTGAGAAGGCCAGTGGCATCCTGGCTTGGTGTCAGCAGTAGTGCAATCAGCAGGAGCAGGAGGGGATCGTCCCCCTGTACTCACACAGGTGAGGCTGCACCTCGAGTGCTAAATTCAGTGTTGGTCCTTCGCTATAGGACTGACATTAAGGCCCTGTGATGTGTCTGGAGAAGGGCAATGGAGCTGTGTGGGGTCTGAAGTACACACGGGTCTTATGGGGAGTGTGTGAGGGATGGTTCAGTCTAGAGGGGGCTGAGGGGATGCATTGTGGCTCTGTTCAACTCCCTGAAAGGAGGTTGGAGACTGGGGTCGACCTCTTCTCCCAGGTAACAGCAATAGAATGAGAGGTGATGTCCTGAAGTTGTATCAGGGCAGGTTCAGGTTGAATATTAGCACACATTTCTTCTTCAAAACAGTGGTAATTCACTGACACGGGCTGCACAGGGAGTTGTGGAATCACCATCCCTGGAGGTGCCCAAAAACTGTGGAGATGTGGCACTGAGGGATACTGGCATGGTGGGGTTGGGTTAGGGTTGGACGTAGTGATCTTATCTTCTTTCTTTGGAACATCTGCCCTTCTGACTGGTCATCGAGGTGGAGGAAAAATAAAAAATAATGATGTGATTTGTTATGTGGTTGATAGGAGTGTTTAAATATTGCTGATCCCTGCTGCTTTTGAGGTGTTATTGCCCATTGACCTGCATTTGAAACCAGTGGCAAAGGCAGCGTGTGCTGTGCTGTATCTGGGGCAGCTACTGCTTTCTCACCTGTAATATTTAACTAGTGGGGAGTGGCTGATGTGCTTTAATCTTACAGCAAAAAGTTCAGTCCCAGGGAATGCCATCTCTTGGTTTGAGGCTTGTTGGATGCTTGGAATGCTGCTTGTTAAGCTGGAGGTGGGAAGCACAACCCCTAAGCAAAGCAGACGGAGAATTGGAGTATTTCCACTTTCTCTAAAATAAGGATTGTAATTAGGGGGAACAATTTTGATAACAAACCGGTTCGAACAGCCTGGCTTAATCTAAATGAAACCAAAATGCTTTGAGCAAGTTTTGTTTCCCTTCTAAATCGGACTTGAATAAATAAATTAAATAATGAGACGCCGAAAGCTCGCAATGGTGCTGCAGAGCTCTTGGCAAGCAAGATATCTGCAGGTGGGATAGAGGGGAAAACGTTTGGGTCTCCATCCTCATCCTGCATTGATTTTGAGTCAGTGTGCAGTGACAGCTCTCCTTTGTCCCTGAGCTCAGAATGACAGTCTGGAGAGCTGGGCAGCCTGGTCTAGTGTTAGATATGGAGGTTGTCAGCCCTGCCTGCAGCAGGGGGGTTGGAGCTTGATGATCCTTGAGGACCCTCTCAAGCCAAGCCATTCTATGACTCCTTGCTGCTTTCCTGGGAATCGCCTTTGCTCTTTGATCTCTTCTGTGTGCTGTGATGCAGGAGGGCTGTAAGGTGCCCTGTCATGGGAACTGTACCTGGGGGAGCTCATGCAGTCCTGGTTCTTGGACAGGCTCAAATGTGAGACTTGTAAATTTGAAAATTGCAGAGAAAACATTGTAAATCCTCTTATTTGATTTTTTTTCTGGGCAATTAGAAACTGCTGCGAGTGAGTATTGCGGAGGGTTGCTAAGTTTGTAGAGTCCCCTATGAAAACACCTCCATCATGTCAGCAGTGGTTGCAAGTGTCAAATCTGAAAATGCATCTGCCTGCCTTTAAATTAGAAGACAGCAGCCATGTGACTTCCTGTTTATTCTTTGCTTAAGTAATCTTATCATTAAGGTTAGAAAAGATCTCTAAGGTGATCAAGCCCAACCCATCCCACCACGCTCACTGACCGCGTGTCTCCATGCCCCATCTCCATTCCTGAAGACCTTCAGGGTGACTCTACCACACACTGGGCAGCCCATTCCAGTGCCTCACCACTCTTTCAGAGGAGAATTCCATCCTAATACCCAACCTCAACCTTCCCTGGTGTATGTAGTGGAAGACCAAAATGGTTGCAGGAGATATGTGCCTCTGCTGACCTGTATCTTTGTATTACATGTCAAGGAGAGATTTATTACTATGATTGCTTCACTCCTTATCCCTTTTTCTATAAATGAGCTCTGGCAGATTAATTTGAAGTGCATCAGACAAGAGGAAATGACTGACCTTGTGATGCATTGGTGCCATTCACCTTTAATTGTTGGAACTGCTGGGGTTGAGCACTCGATGTCAGTGAGTTTCACCTTCTACTCCAGAGGACTCTGTACGAGTGCTTCTCTTTCGCCATTCAGGAAGGAATAATTGAAGTCTCATGGCTTATTTTTTTGGTAATTTGAAAGCAGGAGGGAGCTCTTTCTTAGAGAGTGTAAGGGTGCTTGTAGTATTACTCTCTCACATTATGTACTGGGTCATCTTGGTGATGAATAGAGGTAATGAAATGGCAATCATAGAATGGCCTGAATTGAAAGGGATCACAGTGATCATCTAGTTTCAACCCCCCAGCTGTGTGTAGGGTTGCCATCCACTAGAAGCTGGGGCAAGGCAAAAGCATTCCTGTTTTTCTTGACGATAAGAGGAACGGAGTCAACAGAGCAACGTTTGGTGCAGAATATCTCATTAGTGTGAATGTACTTTTCCTATAGATGTTACCAAAATGAGGAAAGAATTCGTGATAAATAATGATGTAAGATTTTATTTTTTTTTATCTTTCCTTGAGAAGTGGCCTTTAAACCATGCTCAGTTTGGTTGTGAAGTGAGAGGTTATTTCCAAACTTTGCATAGGCAGTGTTGAGCCATTGCCTTTGTTTTTGCTGCTACAAATCTGCTGGGAGCAGATGGAATTTCATTTTTTCCCACTCCTGTCCAAGAATAACTCCTTTTTGAGGCATTTCAGAGGCAGTGGGAAAGGTGCATATGGCAGGTTTGGGGATGGAAATGATGAGTTTTGCAGCTACACCTGCCCCGGGGGTGTTCAGTATTGCTGGATGGCTGCAAGTTCTGCAGACCTGCCACCAAAATGCCTGGAGGATGCCCTCAGTTGCCTTATTTTCTAGATTGACTCCAGTGTTCATTATGTAGCTTATCTATTGGGTCAGTTGGACTCTTCTTCAAAACCATTTTATTTTTAAGGAAAGATTTCATTTCAAGGCCAGGCTGGATGTGGCTCTGGGCAGCCTGGGCTGCTGGTTGGTGACCCTGAACATAGCAGGGGGTTGAAACTAGATGATCACTGTGGTCATTTTTAACCCGGGCCATTCTGTGATTCTATGATCTGTAGATGAAGGCGTTGGCTTACTATAAGGAAAGAAGGAAAATAAACTTGTGTGCACACCCTCCCTCAGTGCTGAGCAGTCTGTGGGCTGGTGGCTGTGACCCTCCCTGCACTGCTGAGCTGTTCGTAGACAAACTGCTCACGGCGCGAAGGAATGCGAGCAGATCCTGGGTTGCAAAGATATTTTGGCATGTCTGTTGCTAAGGCTGCATTGACATAAGCCATAAATTCTGCATTATGTGCAAATCGCTGCCTCGTTTCTAAGTTTTCAGCATTAACTCAAAAAGGAAAGCTGTTTCATAGAATCATAGAATGAATCACAGAATGGCCTGGGTTGAAAAGGAGCACAGTGCTCATCCAGTTCCAACCCACTGCTATGTGCAGGGTCACCAACCAGCAGCCCAGGCTGCCCAGAGCCACATCCAGCCTGGCCTTGAATGCCTGCAGGGATGGGGCATCCACAGCCTCCTTGGGCAACCTGTTCCAGTGCCTCACCACCCTCTGAGTGAAAAACTTCCTCCTAATATCCAAGCTAAACCTCCCCTGTCTCAGTTTAAAACCATTCCCCTTGTCCTGTCACCATCCACCATTATCAACAGAACACAAAAGAACACAACAGTTTCTTGGTCTTTGCATGGCTAACATGCATGTAAAGCTGCTTCCTTTTTTATTTTTTTTTTTTAATTAGGTATTTAGTGGCGATTAGCTTCTTTGTTGTTTTTTTTTTTCTTTTAAGATTTTCTTGCAATTTCGTGCATTCCAGTAAAAGAAGCAGGGGCTGGGCTTTAATGCCTGTCTTGTATGACTAGGAAAGCTCTCACAGCGATCCAAATTTAGTGATCCTAATTTGGAATACGTTGGCACAGCTGCCCAGGGAGGTGGTGGGGTCACCATCCTTGGAGGTGTCCCAGAACCATGGAGATGTGGCACTGAGGTATGTGGTCAATGAGCGTGGTGGGGATGGGTTGGGATTAGGCTTGGTGATCTTAGAGCTCTTTTCCAACCTCAGTATTCTTTGGTTTAACACGTAGCAATGTGAGGGATGCCACTGTTGAGGCATTGATGCTTGCTGGGCACAGGGAAGATGAGGAAGACGTTCTGATGTTTGTAAATCAGTCTGTGTCTTCTCACGGAGTGGAGATCGGTTGAGTTATTGGGTACTGTTCACATCTCATTTATTTTCCTAAGGTCTTTAATAAAAAGTGATGGTTTGAGCAGTGTGGGCTTTCTTCATTCTTATGAGATGTCAGTGGAAAAATTGAGGCTTGCTGGTGGACTGAGCTGAGTGTGGCTCGGTCACTGTTACCAGCAGTAGAAGTTTTGATTTAAGGCATTGAGGTGAATTCATCAAATCTACATCAAATCTGGCCTTTTCCCTCCATTCATTAAGCCAGAATCATAGAACTGTAGGGGTTGGAAGGGACCTCTGGAGGTCCCCAGTCCAACTCCCTTCCTGAAGCAGCTCAGGACACATCCAGATGGGTTTGGATATGGCCAAAGAAGAGTCCCTCACCTCTGTAGGCAGCTGTGCCAGGGCTGTACCACTCCCAAAGGAGAGAAGCTGTTCCCTGTGTTCAGATGAAACTTCCAGAGTTCCAGTCTGTGCCTGGTGCCCCTATAGCTGTTGCTCTGTATTTGAGTATAGACTCTAAATGGGCTTCCATCTACTGGATATGAAAAGCATCGTATCAAAAATCCTGTTCCTCTCCAGTGGCAAGTAAACGAAGGATTCGCAGATCATTCATAGAGTTCATCTTTCAGAGGATTTTCAGGAGGTTTTTAACGTTGCCTAATAAAAATCCACATGCAGGAGCATTTGCACATCTGGATTTCTTCACAGTTGTACTTCACAGACCTTATAAGCAGCAAGATTCCTTTCACAGTTGAACACACAGGTTGGTGTTAATACGCAGACGTGCTAGAGTTGCATTTGATAAGAAATTACTTCTTTACGTGCTTTTTCCCTACCTTGTTTTTGTGTGTGTGTGTGTGTGTGTGTGCGTATCATGTTGACAAGATCATAGAATCACAGAATGGCCTGGTTTGCAAAGGACCACAATGATCATCCAGTTCCAACCCCCTGCTGTGTGCAGGGTCACCAACCAGCAGCCCAGGCTGCCCAGAGCCACATCCAGCCTGGCCTTGAATGCCTGCAGGGATGGGGCATCCACAGCCTCCTTGGGCAACCTGTTCCACTGCCTCACCATCCTCTGGGTGAAAAAATTCCTCGTAACATCTAACCTAAACCTCCCCTGTCACAGTTTAAAACCATTCCCCCTTGTCCTGTCACCATCCACCCTCGTAAACAGCCGTTCCCCCTCCTGTTTATACGCTCTCTTTAGGTACTGGAAGGCTGCAATGAGGTCTCCATCTCTTCTCCATCATCTCCAAGATGATTCTTTTATTCTATTATTTTATTTTGTTATTTATTCTGCCTTGTATTCTTTAAGTTAATGCACATGAAGGGAAGTTTAGACTATACTATATCCTCATCCAATACCGACATACACACTTTAGTTGACTCCTTTTGCCTCTCAAGTTTAAGTTTAATGCACAGTGCTGATTTGGGCTCCCATGGATGTTGTGCTCTTCCTGCTACACGTGGCATCCTGGAGATCACTCAGCTTATTGATGGTATAAATAGGCTTTCAGATGTACTATTAATCTGTTCCGTTTATAAACAGAGTTTTCTTCCTAGTTTGTTTTTGAATGCTTAGTTGTCACAAGCTGCGTTTGTGCATCACTGATGTGAAGAATTGAAACCTGTGTGGCTTCCTGCATGTTATCAGTGTAAAAGCTCTTGTGAATATTCAGTAAGAGCAGCAGCAAATCAATGTAAACAAATCCAGGCTGCCCCAAGCACGTGTTTCAGCCTGAATTCCTCTTTCCCTATCGATCTCCTGCACTTTGCATGACCTTTTCCACATCGCTGCAGCCAAAAGACTGCTTTAAATGTGTTAGGGATTGGCATTGTGTAGGTTCACAAAACCTTCTCTGGACCTTAGGATGTCTATGTTTTATTTCTTTTGTGATCAACACTTGCATATCTGCATCAAAATCCTTTTTTCAGCTCAGAACCGAATGGATGTTAACCTTTACACCAAACTGTTTGCTAACTTGCATGAATTTTAGTGTTTTTTTTTTTTTTTTTTAGGAGCATTTCCCAGCAGGTAACACTGCTTGGAAGTTTTTGTATGTCAGGATGAAATAAAAAGAATTATTGCAAACCCACATTAGGAAAGTGGGTCGGGTTGTGATATTTATTTATAGAATGTCTCAATATTTTCATTTTCCTTTTTTTGCCACAAATGACTGATCTTTGGCTTTAGCTTTCTGTAAGTGCTGCTGCTGGTTGCTGTGCTCTGCATCTGGCCTAGAAATCAGCGGTGCTGGATGTAGGCAAGCTTGCAGCTGGACTAAAGGGACCGGAATGGTGAGGGTCTTCTGCTCCATGAGGGTGAGCTTAAACTCCTTTCATTTCAGGAAGCTGAAGTCAGCAGCTCAGCCCGATTTCATTCACAGTACAGCACGTGTGCCACCAACAGACTCTTTTTCCTAAGCTTAAGAGTAGGAATGGTGCCTTGAGAGCTCATTGAAGTCAAGGATTCTTCAGCTAAGAGAGAATATTGATGTGCCTATTGCTCATCTCGAACAGGATTGGTGGCCCTGCTGGACCTTGATGGTCCTTGAAGTCCTTTCCAACCCAAGCCATTCTATGTTTCTATAATCATTTGTGTTTCCTTAAGCCTTTGAGCCAGCAAGATCTGGACTGGTTTCTGTAGGTATCTTTACTCGGTTTGAGATTCTGTGTACACCAAACGTGTGTGTAGATTTGTTTCTGTTAAAATTACACAGATTGTAATTCACCCTTAGACAAGGTAGAGCTCCTGGATGAATGAACTCATTGATAAAAGCAGAAATTCTTGACTTACATTTTTGCCTACAATTAGCTTCATCTTTATTTTCTGATCAGAATTTTAGTAGTACACTGCTGTATTTTTTTCTGTGCTTTCCACCAGAACGGGATGATGAATTTAGATAAAACACTCGGGTTGGATATGAGGAAACATTTCATCTCTAAAAGGAAGGTCAGGCATTGTCACAGCTGCCCAGGGAGGTGGTGGGGTCACCGTCCCTGGAGGTTTTCCAGAGCAGTGGGATGTGGCACTGAGACGCGTGATTATGGCCACAGTGGGATGGGTTGGGCTTGGGGATCTTAGAGGTCTTTTCCAATCTGAATGGATTTTATGATTCTTCCCTCACCCCCTTAGCTTACATTGGATACCTTGTATATTACATGAAGCCAGGATCTTGGATAATGCAGTGCATTTGTTTGATCATCCGGTGGCAGGCCTTGAAGAGACCTGTCTGGCTCAGGAGCTCTTTCATCATCAAATTCTGATGATTCTCTTTGAATGTTATCCTCTCTCCCTATTTTCCTCTTACAGGGAGCTCACTTGGGGGGTGCTGCTGAAGCAATTAGTGTGGGGTGAGACTGTTTGTCAGAGCTCTTGGCCAAAAGCTGTAAGGATTCTTATTCTTAAGGATACTTATCTTCCTTTTCTTCTGCCAAGTTAGATGCTGTGTGATGCACCAGCTCTGTTTGTTACTGCTACAATCCAGCAGCCTCGAGGCCCACCGGCGAATGATGGGAGTTGAGTCGTTTTAGGCAGGGTGAATGCTTGCAGCTAAATTATCTTCATTTCAAAGAAGTAGGCCAAGAGCCAATAAATGGGTTTGTGAACAGATGGGGAAAGCATAGAGCAACTGTTAGAGCAGCTTCATAGACAACTGCAGGAGCTGACACCGCCTGCACGGCTCTCGGTTCAGGTACAGGAGCTGGTTGAAGGTTGGCTTCAAAAAGAGGAATCCAGGTGGCCTTTCAACATGGAAATATTTCCACATATAATACAGACACTGGAGAGAGTGTTTTGAAAACAAGCACTGAATCAAGATTGGGATCGCAGAATTGCTGAATGGTTGGTGTTGAGCTGTGGAGGCAGAGATGGGTGTCTGGATAATGGTGATAACAAAGCAAAGCCACGGAAATCTGCACCTCCAAGATAGTGCTTATTTTAAAAAGAGGATTCTGTGGGGTAACAATGATGTTATTGTATGGGGTTTATTTTCCCTCAGTCAATCTGAATGGGGAGAACTTACTTGATAAGATTCGGATTTACGCTGCAGCTTGGATATATATTCAAGTCAACAGAGACCCGAGCTCGTGCGCTGAACAGAGTCATGTGCTGTCTGAGATGGGGCTGGAAATAGAGGTGGAAGGATAGGAAATACAGGTAGATAAGAATCTAAACATGTGATGACCTCAACTTGACTTTTGTTGCTGGACTAATTTAGGAGCTAGAACGTCAGCTACAGCAGGTTCCTGATGCCACTGTTATTGCAGTGTCTGTAACCTGTGCCTGTGCAACAGTGGTGAAGTGGTGATGTCTTTTGGGATCTGGCATGGATTTTCAGTGCTTGAATTGGCATTGGGGGAGGGAGGTCAACTTTGTTGTTTCTGTTGTCGTGAATGATGACCTGGGTAATTTGATGTGTTCTTATGCAATTTCTTGATGGATACAATTTCCTTAGCTTGCAAATAGGAGTTGTAAGTAAGAGTGGAAGCAAACGTCTTCCATAAAGAGGAGTTGAATCATAGAATGGCCTGGGTTGAAAGCACCACAGTGCTCGTCCAGTTCCAACCCCCTGCTATGTGCAGGGTCTCCAGCCAGCAGACCAGGCTGCCCAGAGCCACATCCAGCCTGGCCTTGAATGCCTGCAGGGATGGGGCATCCACAACCTCCTTGGGCAACCTGTTCCAGTGCCTCACCACCTCTGTGTGAAAAACTTCCTCCTAATATCCAAGCTAAACCTCCCCTGTCTCAGTTTAGAACCATGTTTAAAATGCATTAAAGTGAGTTTTCAGACAAAATACCGTTGAAATCCCTTCCCCTCCCTGGCAGGAGAGCTGGTTGGACACAGGAAACTTGAAGGGATTAATGAGACGACTGGGAAGAACTGCAGGCTTGGGTTGGTTTATTTGGGCTGAGGAGGGGACGTGGTTTGAGATCAGCCCTGATGCTGAAAGCAGGCTGGGGGTAGTGGCAGCAGGCAGCCTCAAATGGGACAACTGCGAGGGGCATTTATTTTTGGTGACAGCGGAAGAGCAGAAGTCAGGAATGGGAGCCTGGTGCCAATCATAGAGGGGCAGTGTTGGAAAATAACTTGGTTTCTAGCTTGGTGATGTCACGATTTATAAACCTGTAGGAGCTTTTGTGCTTTCTGATCTCTCCTAGGCTGCAGGCATTGATTCAGGCTTTTTTGGAGCTCGGCATCTTGTTGGATTGAAGCAGATATTTCGTTAACAAAGGGATTTAGCATCAGTGGCTGTGTGGATTCCTTTCACCTGCTGTAATTTTTCTGACTCTCCTCTCAGACCTTGCTGGGCTTTTCAGGCTCTGCCCTTATCTCTGATCAGCAGCCAGGAAATCACCTCTTGTATCTTAGAAATGTCCCACAAAAGGGCAGAGCTAACCTCTCCTTTGAAGAAACTGTGTTGCCTGTGTTAAATTAACTGTGTCAGTCACTGTGGTTGTTTCTGAAGCAAGACAGCTCTTTAGCCTCAGTTTAGCAGAATCATGGAGGCAGGATGAAGCCAGGTGCCATTAAGTGCAGAAGGTGCTCGTTCCTCTTTGACCTCCTTGGGGAAGACAGGCAGAGAAGCATGGAGAGTTCAAATGGCTGTTGAGGAGTGTCGTCTTGTGGGGTTGGGACCTTCAGATCCACCTCCCAGGGATGGAGGACACAGTCTGGGCTTCCTGAGGTTCGCACCCTGGAGTGGTGGAAGTCACAGGTAGAGCTGTCTTGAACCCATTGCAGAAATGGTAACAACATGGAGGACTGACTGCGAAAGCTTTGGAAGAACAAACTCTTGCATGACTTTGGCCACGGTGTGGAGAGATCAGCAGAACTTTTGTGAAAACACAGAGTTGTTTGTGCTCTTTGGTTGCGTACCAAATAGGTTAAATCCTGATCAGACTTGATTTGGCGGTGATGCCATCTGTGTGAGACCTGGTGTGGAAGAATGATTTCGTTTGAGCTGTACGTATGTTTGGGGATCTGAGGTGTTAGAAATTAATGAAATACATGCACGGATGTTGTTTCTCTCTTTATTTCATAGACTCATAGAATGGCCTGTGTTGAAAAGGAGCACAATGCTCATCCAGTTCCAACCCCCTGCTGTGTGCAGGGTCACCTACCAGCAGCCCAGGCTGCCCAGAGCCACATCCAGCCTGGCCTTGAATGCCTGCAGGGATGGGGCATCCACAGCCTCCTTGGGCAACCTGTTCCAGTGCTTCACCACCCTCTGTGTGAAAAACTTCCTCCTAATATCCAAGCTAAACCTCCCCTGTCTCAGTTTAAAACCATTTCATCCTGCATGTGGCTGATTGCTTTCCATGCCCATACACTGGGACATGTAGGAAACCATAGGATATATCAGTGTGTGGTTTTTGTGTTTACTTGGTGTTCTTTTAGAAAACGAGCTAAGCTAAGTTGTTAATCAATTCAGGGTAGAATGCCATTGTTCTGTAATAGGCTGTAGCAGCCCTCTCTTTATTGGGTGCAACTTCAAATTAACCCAAAACAATGGCTTCTAATTGTGGTGTTATTGGGGAAGAGAGGGGAGGGAGGAGGAAGAACTCACTGTGTGCCTCAGCCTCTAGTTTTAGCAACTTCAAAATTAGCATGAGCAATTGGTTTTGGGGGTTTTTCCTGTTTTTAGCAGAAGGAATCTCTGGTGGGAATGCTGGAGTTCTGTCATAGTGTAAGCAATGGAAACCAATGAGATCTGCTAAGAATCTCAGGCAAAATTAAATATATTCAACACCTCACTGCCAGCATGTAGTGTATCTTTAATGTTGCAGTGTATTGGAAAGAATACAGAATTTGGGTGGTACTGTGAGGAGCCAGGAGTTGGACTCATTGATCCTTATGGGTCCCTTTCAGCTTCATTCTATGATTCTATTAACAACCTCAAACAATGATTTACTCTGAAGCTACGAGCTCCTCAATGCTGTTTAGATTTATTAGATAGTAATTAGAAAACAGCTTTGAGTCTTCACCTCACTGTGCAATTCATGGCTCTGTAGGGACTTTGTTAGTGTACAGTAATTTGTATTTAACAAATACACACGTCTAGCATTGCTGACACTATTAAAAGCCTGGGTGAAAATCAGTGAGGAATTGACATCAGCTGTGAGGAGCAGCGTTAGCAGTGGTAACAGCCCTTCAGTAGTGTCTGCATGCATGTTAGCATTGATATCTATTTTAAAATCTTGGGTTTTTAACCAGAAACATGCAAGAGTTTTTCCACTGTGGTGGTGGTGGTTTTGAAGTCAAAGTCGTCGCTCTGGAGGAGTTCAGTGCTCTATCTGTGCTTTGCTAAAAGCGTAATCTTTGCACTGCGTATGTTTTTCCACCGTGCTCGCCCATCATAGAGAGCACCTGAAGGACTTTGCTGCTTTCTTTCATAAGGTGCAGCACCTTCAGGCCGAGTTGTGCTTGTGGAGAATACCGTCACGGGCTGTCCAATTAGCCAAGGAAAATGGGAGTTGGTGCCTCTCCAAACTGTATGCAGTTCAGTTTGCATTTGAGTGATGAAATTATAAATATGCATAATAAATTCAAGGACATGAGGATACTGGTGGAAAATACATCATAGAATCATAGAATGGCCTGGGTTGCAAGGAGCACAATGCTCATCTGGTTCCAACCCCTGCTGTGTGCAGGGTCACCAACCAGCAGACCAGGCTGCCCAGAGCCACATCCAGCCTGGCCTTGAATGCCTGCAGGGATGGGGCATCCACAGCCTCCTTGGGCAACCTGTTCCAGTGCCTCACCACCCTCTATGTGAAAAACTTCCTCCTAATATCCAAGCTAAACCTCCCCTGTCACAGTTTAAAACCATTCCCCCTTGTCCTATCACTATCCACCCCCATAAACAGCCATTACCTCTCCTGTTTATAAGCTCCCTTCAAGTAGTGGAAAGCCACAATGAGCTCTCCCCAGAACCTTCTCTTCTCCAAGCTAAAACCTTGGAGCTAAAAGATCCTTCTCAAATCCATGCTGGAGGCATTGGAAACTGATGTGTCCTAATTGTAGTATCAGCTGTGGGGATGTGGCACTGAGGGATGTGGTCAGTGGGCATGGTGGGGTGGGTTGGGGTTGACCTTGGGGTCTTAGAGGTCTTTTCCATCCCTTAGGATCCTATGGTTAGAGTTAGGGTAGTATGGTTAGGACTTAATGATCTTTAAGGTCTTTTCCAACTGGAGCAATTCTATGATATTCTCAGGGTTTCACATCTGTAGCACACAGTGGGGTAAAAGACCTCAGACCCTGATGGTGTTGGCAACAGGTTGCACGGGTGTAGGACTTTTTTTGGTGTACATCCCGAGGGCAGCCCTGTGGGCATAACCCTGCGAGTACCATGGAAATGTCCCACACTGAGCAGCTTTGCTCCTGGAGTGCTTTTCCTCCCCATTACTCATCCATTCTCTTTCCAAGCCATATCTGGAAATCGATAGATAGGAAACCCAACCAGTACCTGGGCTATGCCCTGGTTATCAGTGCTCACAAGTACGGAGCATGGCAGCATCATGTGATGTGAAGGGGAACTGAGTTTGTTTGCTTTTTTAACTAGAGCTGGAGATTAATATAGCTTCTTCTATTGAATATAAAGATAAAATTCCAGCTTGTATTGCTTAGTTTTTGTTTCTATCTGTCTTGGAGCATATCTCTTCCAGTGTTTGTACAGCGTCCTACCCACCCCAGCACTGAGAGCATTGCTCCAATTTCTTCTCCTTTTGGAGGTTTGAACTTTGATTTTATTATTATTATTATTATTATTTAATATCCTTTAGTTATCTGTAGTGGCAGCAGCTTCTAAAGCTTAGCAAGGAATCTGAGTAACTTACAGGTAGGTATTCAATAGCGTATCAAGGAAGTAGGATTGCTTATTTTATTTTAATCTATTTTTTTAAACTAAATCCTATGGTTTGTTTTTGATTTGCCATTGTATGATTGTAAATTATATGGATGCTGAGACTCTCTGAGATCAGACACGGCTGGTATTTAAGAGTTGTTTTCTTGTAGCGTTGCTCTCGATGGCATTTCAGTGATGAATGATTTAATAATTGTTGCCAGAGAAAGTTGTTGAAGGAGTTTGCTGAGCAGAGGCTCTCTGAGAGCTTGGCAGGTTGCATAAGGTTGTTTTTCAGCATGCAAGACTTGCTCAGGTTTCCAGCGTCTGCTTGCTCTTGGTTCCATGCAAAGTGCTGTCAGCACTGATGTGGTCTCATTCCTACCCTTCCATGGTTATTACATATTACAAAAGGACTTGATGCTGTTTTCTACAGTTAGAAATTTCCATCTGTTTTTGCAAATTCCATGCCAATAGATAGGTAACTTGAATTTTCACAGATACTGAAGCTTTAAAATGTGGTGCGAATATCATAGAATGGCCTGGGTTGAAAAGAACCACAATGCTCATCCATTTCCAACCCCCTGCTATGTACAGGGTCTCCAACCAGCAGCCCAGGCTGCCCAGAGCCACATCCAGCCTGGCCTTGAATGCCTGCAGGGATGGGGCATCCAGGGATGGAGCCTCCTTGGGCAACCTGTTCCAGTGCCTCACCACCCTCTGTGTGGAAAAACTTCCTAATATCTAACCTAATGAACCTTGCATAAACCTAAAACAGGTAAGATGCTGAACAACCATTTTGACTTGGTCAAGATATTAGATGATAACATTAATGGATCACCAGAAAGACCAAGCAAAAGATTCCAAGTTATCATTTCTGGGATCTCACGGTATTGGTTCCTTCCTTCATTTTTCTTTCAAATTTGATGTTTCAGAGTGTTTTTGTCTGACTGAAGCTGTTCTAAGTAGGACAAATGGGATTTGCTAAGAGGCTTTGTGCTGGTGATGGGGTGCATAACCTCCCTGGGCAGGAATGCAGTGCCAATGCTCTGCCAACACGTGGTGGTGGGATGTCCTCAGGTGCTGCTTCCGTTTCCTTTCATCTTTCTCAGGGGATTTGTTTTCAAATGGGTTTTGCTTCACTTGAGCGTTTTGTGAAACTGATCTGGAATTGATAATTAATTTCTCTGAGCTGGCAGCGTGGCTCTTGGTTTTATCATCAACCCATGGGTCTCTGTGCTGAGGCCAAAGATGAAGGATCTCAGTGGCTGGTTTTGAGGAACCCAAGTGGTAGAAGGGATCCGTTGTCCCAAACTCCAACTGGATGCCTCTGCTACCTTTTAGATATTGTGGTTGTCCTCTCAATCGTCTGTGATCTTTGGAGAAAATGTTGAAATCATGGAGGAAATAAGTCATAGCCAAAGCCTGTGTGTTGCTACCTTCAGGGAAGGCTCGGGTTGGATATTAGGAAACATTTCCTCTCCGAAATAGCAGTTGGGCACTGGCACAGGCTGTGCAAGGAGTGATGGAATCACCTTCACTACAGGAATCCAAGAGCAGTGAAGATGTGGCACGGAGGGTCATGGTTTAGTGGTCATGGTGGGGATGTGCTGGGGTTGGCCTTGGGAATCTGAAAGGTCTTTTTCAAGCTTAAGGATTCTGTGATTGATTTTGTGCCACTGTACGTGTGTTTGGCTGTTATATTTCCAGTACGAGTGATGAGGATGTGAAAGCAACCTTTGCATGTCTTTGGTCACTCTTTCCACTCTCTGTGTCAGGCTTTTCTGGTAGAAAAACCAGCACTCTGAACTCATTCTCCAAGGACAGTCATCAGAAAGCACGTAGACTTGAACAGGAAAATCCCAATTGATTCACGTTGCATCATTTTTAAGGGCTCTTCAGAAGGTGAAAACCTAGCGACAGATCTTCTAAATTCAGGATATCCTTTGTGAATGTTGTAACTTTGAGGACTAAGGCTTGTGTTTATTATTTTTTGTTTACAGACTCACTGAACCTTCAGGGTACGTAACGGATGGGCCTGGAAACTACAAATACAAAACAAAATGCACCTGGCTAATTGAAGGAAGGTGAGTAGAATCGACAGCTCTGCTTGCAAACAGTGTTGCTTTTGTTTTTAGATCTCACAATCCTTTTTTTAATTCTTTTTTTTTTTTTTTTGCTATTCCTAAAACTACGTAGGGTAGCACTTAGTTATTCTTGGAAAATGGGTTTGTTTTGTTGTTGTTGTTTGTGCAAATTGCTGTCTGAATTTATGGCTTCCTGGTGTAAAATCTGCTTTGCTTTGAAACCACGTGGAAAATCAGAATTAATGCACCTGTCTGAGTAAATAAAGGTTTACTACTTATTCAACCATTATTGCAGTGGGCCATGGCAGGATTGAGTCCATATTCAACTTTAGGCAGTATGAAAAGAAAAACCAACACAGTTGAAGCTCATGGAGAGACAGTTTATGTAATGCTGCACTTGAGGTTATTATTTTTTTTTTCACATGAACTTCAGAAGACCTTCTTTGCGAAGATTTGAACTGGGAAAAGTCCCTTAGACCTGTCTCTTCATTTCTCTGTTGCTGTATATTTGATCTTTATATTGCTTGCAGTGGTCCCTTGCAGAGGTTTTAGCAACATCCCATATAGTGTGTACTTTCTGACTGTCTTCTGATGGATGGGGCAGCAGATAAAGGGTGTTTTCCATAGTAGCATGACTGTAAAATTCATCTTTATAGTCCATATAGCTTTGATTGGTCAGTTTTGATGCTCTACATTAACAGCTGTATCTTAGATCACATTCCATACTGTTCTCTGACACTGTAAGCAGAGTGGTATGTGGATAGGATCACGTCTTGTGAGAGCACAAACTACTTCATTTACATTTAACGCCTTCTATACTCAGGTCTCTCAGCATCTTGGATGTTTAGAACTTAATAAAAGACCAGGGGTATGTTTTTCTTTAGTCTTTTCTTTGGGATGTCTTGGTATTCACTTCATCCACTTCAGGCATTTATTTTGGATGACTGATTTACCTTTGAATGTGTTGGGAGCTTATGTTTGTAAGGGCCAAGCTGTTGCAGAGATCCATCCAGATCCAGAGCACTGCAACTGAGGACCTACCACCAACTGTTAACTGGGAGGAGCCCAGTGCTTTGTTGTGGTTGAGCTCCCAGTGAGATGCCCTGAGTGGCAACACCTCTTCATTTTTGCAGATAGTAAAACTGCAACTGCATTTGCTTTGGAATTACAAGTTAAAAAAAATGGTTTTAAAGGATATTATTACAGACAAAACAGCCTCTGCAATTCCAGTACAGTCAGCATAACCCTCAGAGCTTCTTATTTATTTGTTTTTTCCTTTAGAGGATAATTTGTCTCGTGTTCTTATCGGAATGGAAATGCTTCTCACAGGTCTTTGATAAGGTCACCATAACCAGTTCCTTCAGCCTCTGCTGATCCCCAGAGGCTTCTTGGAGAGCTACCGCTTTGTGAGGCTTGAAGTGAGACAGTACTTTTGTGGTCAGGCATTCAGAGAGATGTCCTTTTCCTGCTTCTGGTTGTTCCTGCTTCTGCTGTCAGAAGATGGTGGTGAACAGAAAGACCACGCTGATTGAAACAGCTGAAACAGGCACCCCTGTGAAAATAGCTCAAGCTCTCTGCCAAATATGACATTCCCAGAGAGGTCTGGACTTGGAAAACAGCTTCTGCAGAGCTGTTAAATTCTGCTAAGTGCCTTCACCTCGGTGCTAGCACACTGGTATGTAGAGGCCTTTTGAGGTTAGCAAGTAAAGGCACAAGCTAAATAAGCAGAGACACCAGATACATTCAGATGGAAAGGAAGCCACGTGTTCCTTACTTTTTCACACCACTCCTGACTCTTGGCTGCTGTGTGTGCTGTGTCCTCGTGCCGGGGGTGTGAAAGGCAAAGCAGATGTGGTCCAGCCCAGACATCCCATCTGAGGCTGAGCCTGAAGCCCCACGCCTTGCAATTCTGCAAACGAGCGCTCTCTGTTAATGAGTTGCTAGCTCTACTGTAGGTATTCTTTCTTTCTGCTCTGAAGCTTTTATTGATGAAGGATTCCACGCTTCTCCACAGCTGTCATGCCATTAAAATAGAAGCAAACCCCCTACAATTTCTTAGAGTGCTTTGTTTTGAAAGGACGAGCACTCTCTGTGCTTTTCCTTCAGCGAGACGTTATCCTTGAGTTACACCTGCCTCTCTTTTTCCAAAGGCATGGAGAAGATCAGCGTGCCTACCAAAAAGCATTCTTTTGCAGAACAACTCCCTAAAGAATTCCTTTTCTGTTAGAAAGAAGGACTCGATGGCAGGCTGACATTGTATTAATTTCTTTGATTAGGATGAACAGCGATTTCATCTGTACCCAAGGGCAGTGTACTGTTGAGAGATCCTAATCACTTTCATCTATCCTTTTCTGGCCATGAGTGGGAAGAGGCAGCGTGGCTATGGATTCAGAGCCTTTCATCTCAGGTCCAAGCACAAAGCTGGTGGGGTTTTCACCCTCCCTGAGCTGAGTGTTAATGAGATTTCTGCTGTGGCTCTGGAGGGATTCTCTTTAGATGTATCTTCACGTGTGAGCAGTGAAATTAATGGTATCTAAACGTTCATTGCACAGTTATGGCTTTGTGGGCATCTTTTGTGCATCGAATGGAAGGAACATTGGTGAGTAAACCAAACATTTTTCCTGCTGGTACATCTCAGGTCACAACTCTACATTCAATTGTTGAATGGTTTGAGTTGGAAGAAACCCTTAAAGGCCATCTGGTCCCATTCCCAGAGCTCCAATAGGTGCCCAGAGCCCCATCAGCCTGACCTTGGGTGTCAGCAGGGGTGGAGCACCTCCACCACCTCTCTGGGCAACCTGTGCCGGTGCTTCACTATCCTTATGTTTCTGATTTCCAGTTCAGAAGGACTTCTTTCAAGACGGCCTTTCAAGATCCTGCAGAAGTGGTAGGCTGATAAGTTAATAGAAGAAAGCTTTCTGCCAGCTTCCAGGCAACTAAATAGTCCATCATAATTGTGTCAATCTGCAGAAAATCCCTTGAAGTAGGAAAAAAAGGATTGTTTAATGGTGGCTGTGATTCTTTACATGTATTGTATGTGCAGATTTTCTTTGCTTACCCCTGCAGAGCCCTATCATTAGAGGTAAAGAGCAGTGGGCTGGTTGTGCGTGCTCTTCAATTTCTGCCCTCTGTGGTGGGGGAAGATTTAAGGACAGAGTTGTTTTTCTGACTGTAAAGAATCTGTTCCCTTAATAACAGTGGAGCGTGCGTGCCAAAAATGAAAGCCATGACATGTTTGATGCATCTACATTTGCACTAAAACTGTTTCAGTCTTGTTTAGAGGCATGCTTCACATTGCAGGAGCTTGTTGGAAGGACTTTGCTGTGTGTGTGGAGTGGCTAATTCCAAATCTTTTAATTCTTCTGTATTATATTTTTTACAGGCCAAACACAATCCTGAGGCTTCGATTCAATCACTTTGCCACAGAGTGCAGTTGGGACCACTTATATGTGTATGATGGAGATTCAATTTACGCTCCTTTACTGGCAGCTTTTAGGTAAGTTCACTTGTTAAGAGTCTTAACTGTAAGCAGTGCTATTTCTTTAACTTGGAGCCTGAATCAGATGTGGCTTTTAGCAGCATAAATATGTTCCAGTAACCTAAATATATAATACTGCCAGTACAGCACATACAGTGTTCTTTTGTGCAGTCATCGGCAGCATCAACAATTATGGAGTTGTTTTTGCTTTTACAATGAACAGATCATGTTACTACACTGTAGCATGAAAGTATTAGTTTTTCCCTTCCAAATCCTGATTATTTTAGGCACAGTCATTGTCATCTGGTTGTGCTGGGGGTGATTTGGTGTGCTGGCTCCTTCAGAAGCATCAAACTGCCCCATTTATTGAGCATGACTGTGACTTAAGTTCAGCTCGTGGCATGTTCACGCTGACACAAGGCAGAAGCCAATTAATCAGTGCTGCAGCCATGTGGTTCTTACAGAACAGCACCTTGGTGTTCAGAAACAGCAGTGGTAAGTCAGCCTATAAACCTCCAAACTCTAACCTGAGGTTAAAGCAGGGCATGCAAACAAAGCGTTAGGGCCATCTCTCCCCATTTGAAGAGAAGAAGAAGCCACCTCTCTGCTAAAAAGAACCTGGAATCCCTCTCCTGGTATTGTGTGCTGAATTGATATGCATGAAGAGGAAGAAATGTCATCTTGACTCAGAGTCATTTTGCTCTAATTGAGGTAATTTTTAATACGCCGTTGAAAAGGTGAAATGATCATGATTTGTGCCTGCAGTTCCTGGTGTGTTTTCCAAAAATTAATAGGCTTTCTAAATTGAGGTTAGAAGTAGTTCATAGCATGAACAATTACAGTTCAGACTTGAAAATCGTCTGTAAATCACTGGGAAGTCTGTGCCCGAGGACAAGCAAGCGTGAGCTTAATACAATAACATTTTTGAGGTAGGAAAAAAAACTCCATTTTTTTTTCTTTTTTCTAATTGCTTCTTTAGATGACATTTGAGTTTCATCTTCATTAGTACTGTGCTGTGTTGTTCACTAAACCAAGTTCAGGAAACAGCAGATGCTTCTAATTTTGATGAAGTGCGAAAAAGGCATCTGTTGAAAAATACTTTTCTCCAGTACAAAAATAAATGCTCTACGATTTCTCAAGCAGTGTTCACATTTTATTTATTTTCTTGGCTCGTATTAAGTTTTAACATTAACCAAAGCCATCTTTTGCTCTTCACTATTTTTGCACCGTGCCGGAGGACTTGCAAGATTGAGCTTTGTACCTCTGGGCACTGTCAGCTTTCTGAGTTTGTTGATAAACACTGTAAATTCCTCCCAGAACTCTCCAAGGCTCAGCTTTTTTTTTTCTTTCTTTTAAACCTCACTTCCTTCTCTGCTCTCTTTAACTTTCTCAACCTTCTGGTGTTCACATGAGTTTGTTTAAAATATGATGTTTATCCTGGAAATCCTCAGCACTGGGGCTATGGAACGACTGAAATCAGTTTTATGCATGTTAGCTGCAAGAAAGAAATTTCAGAGTCCTAAATCGTAGAATGGCCTGTGTTGAAAAGGAGCACAGTGCTCATCCAGTTCCAACCCCCTGCTGTGTGCAGGGTCACCAACCAGCAGCCCAGGCTGCCCAGAGCCACATCCAGCCTGGCCTTGAATGCCTGCAGGGATGGGGCATCCAAAGCCTCCTTGGGCAACCTGTTCCAGTGCCTCACCACCCTTTGAGTGAAAAACTTCCTCCTAATATCCAAACTAAACCTCCCCTGTCTCAGTTTAAAACCATTCCCCCTTGTCCTGTCACCAGCCACCCTCATAAACAGCCATTCCCCCTTCTGTTCATAAGCTCCCTTCAAGTATGGAAGGCCATAGTGAGGTCTCCCCAGAGCCTTCTCTTCTCCAAGCTAAACAAGCCCAGTTCCCTCAACCTTTCCTCACAGGAGAGCTGCTCCAGCCCTCTGATCATCTTATTGCCCTTCTCTGGACCTACTCCAAGAGCTCCAAATTCCTCTGCCACAAACATGTACTGAATATCTGCCATCAACTCTTTACTGAACTCCTTGTAGCCTGAGTGTGTGAGGTGGTCCCATCCTGTACCATGCTAAGCTTTGCTTCCATGAAGCGTTGTCAAAAATGCATTTGCTGGTTTATACTGGCAATCATAGGCAACGTAATGCTGTTTAAATATTTTGCTTCAGATACACAATAAAGGAGCAGGGAGCTAATTAAAATCTAGTGTTCTCATCAGCACTGAATGGTGAAATCTGAATAACTTACACTCTGTCATCTGTGAACTTCGTTGCTGTTATTTTTCGCTCCATGTTAAACGTTTACTGGAGCTGCTCTTGAGCATTTACCTTTGTTTTGGGCTGGTCAGCATGCTGTGTTCTTCCTGCTCACAACGACCTCTTTCTGCAAGACCTTTGGCTGCCCTGAAGCACCTCGCTGTGGTGTTGGGCACAGATGGATGGTCACAGCGACAGCACTGACAGATGGCACTGGCTGCCCCACGGACATTGCTGTCTGTGAGCTGCCCTGCCATCCTCACATGGGAGCAGTCCCCTTTCTCTGGCTGCTGCCCATCAGATGTGGCACTGCCAAACTCAGCTTGAGTCAGAACATGGGGTGGTTGCGCTGGAAGGGACATTCAAGGCCCTAACCCAAAGCCAGGCCAGCTTGGATGGGGCCCTGGACAACCTGATTTAGTGTCTGATTTAGTGCTTTGCAACCCCATGTGCAGCAGGGCGTTGGAACTGATGATCTTTGAGATCCCTTCAACCCCAGCCATTCTGTGATTCTGCCTTCCTCATCTGTTTGGCCCCTGGCCATCAGATTGGTCACTGGCTGGACGTGCTCCAGTCTGTTTTGTGCTGGGGACCTCAAGTTGGAACCAGAACAGTCTCATGAGACCTCTTGGTTCCACTTCCCTCAGCACATTAGTTAGAAACTTCCTGTTCTTCGCTTCTCCTCCTTCACTGTGCACGCATGTTGCGTCTCCTCTGACCCCACTCCTATGTTAGGGTTTGTTTTCCTTCCACTCCCCCAAGCCTCTCTTTCAGTGCCATTAATCATAACTCGTATTGCTGCCACAGGCACGTGTAAATGCTCGTGCTTTCTTCTGCTTTGTCCTCAGCACCCTTCCTGAACCACTCTGCAAACCCTGCTCACACCCTGCACTCAGTTGTGTTGTATTGCTTGCAAGCATTAATTGACCTGCTGCACAATGTCCCTCACTGGCAGTTACCCTGTATGCTGCCTGTGAGGCAGCTGATGCTTTCAATAAATGTGATTTGCTCAATCAGAATGCCTCTGGAGTGGAAAAGGCCACTGTGGTCCCCAACTCAGCCTCACTGTGCCCACTGTCCACATCCCTCAGTGCCACCGATGCTGTGTGCCCCTTGCAGGTGCTGCAGCAGCAGTGCTTATTGCTGTCCTTAATGAAACAGGGAAGATGCTTTCAAGAAATAGGCTTGCTTTGGTTGTTGCCAGCTCTCAGTAATCGGTTGGATTGGTTTTTGGTAATTGGTATTGTACCAGCTTTGTCTGCTGAAGAGCCCACTTCTGGGAGTCATCTCCTCACACAAGCACGTTAGCTTTTCCTTTAAGAACAGAAACTTGAGATCTGTTTCCTTAATCCTCCTCCCCCGTTTTCTTTTGGCATTGATTTATTTTTAATCTGCTGTAAGTTCTATTTTGGGTTTGTTTATTTTACGCTTGTTTTTTTGCTGTTGGGAGCGTGGCTAACGCACGGGGAGTGCTTTAATAAGGTGCAGTTTTGCACACATGTACCCAGATAAACTAAAAAGAATGATTTTGCACTCTGTGTCAGGAGACTGAGAAGCCAACATGCCATCAAGTTTTGGTGTCACCTTCATCCTTCTGCTTCCCTGTGATGTGAATCCTGCATTCCCCCCTCTCTGTACACAGCTCCCATCTTCCTCCTTGCTAAGGCTTTTCATCTCTGCCTTCCTGGCAGGTTCTGTCTCGAGGGTGAAGGATGAATCCGTGCTCCTTGTCCTGCTACCATAGCAAATGAAGGAAAAGGAAGGAAGGAGATGCCCTTCATTTTAGCTAATTCCTATTCGTGTGTGGTGCAGGGAAAGAGATCAGAGCACGGTGTGGGGTGATGGCAAAGTTGGGTGCCCTACTGTTGTTTTCACTGACTCAACAAGTCCAGCGCGCAGCAAATGGAAGTGTTTTGGGCCAAAACAGGGGCTTGCCTTACAGCTTCTAAGAAGCAGTGCCATTGGGCAGCTTGGCTGAGTAGGAGTATTTGTTTGCTTTGGAGTAGTGGTGGTTGCGAAATGGTCTGCAGCTTTCAAAACCAAATGGAAATGGCGTGTTGTGAAACAGAATGATCTTGGCCAGAGCCCGAGAGATTCTGGATTGTTGTTTAAGGGAAGTTTTCCATAAGCTGTTATTCAGATTGTGCCTGCAGGATTTTTTTCCTAAGGGTTGGAAAGGACCTCAAAGAGATGACCAACCCCCTGCTAAAGCAATTCCCTACGATGGGTCATAAAGGTCAGCATCCAGATGGGTCTTGAATATCTCCATAGAAGAAGACTCTGCAGCCTCTCTGGGCAGCCTGTTCCAGTGTTAAACTTGTGCAGATGGGATAAATCACACAGGTCATTCATTTGAATCTCACTCCACCACTCAATACCCGTGTAGCAACATAAAACACGATTGCTTTCCTTATCTGTCTGTCTGTGCCTCGGAAGTGCCTCCAGCACACAGGGAACGTCCCTCGTGCTCTTTGTCTTCAGGGAAGCAGAAAAAGGTAGTGAGGAAGGAAGGATCAAGGAGAACTAATGCTGTGGAAGTACTTGCCTTCTTACCAAGCAAATCCCCAAAGTGAGATTTCTAAGAGAAAATGACCAACACAAGCCTAGCATTTATATTATTAGAGAAGATGGTTTGAGGGGGATCGCGTGTGCTTTCATCCCTGCTGTTTGTTCTGTCTTTTGGTTGGTGTTTGCTGCTTTGCTCTCCCTGCTGCAGGGCCTTCCAGCTGAATTCCTGCGTCGTATCAGGGATATATGTTGCAAGGATGAGACCAAAGGAGAATAAAACAGAACAAAGGAGTTTTTGGTCCCCGAGCTGTAGTTTGCCTTTTCCTCAATTCTATTCAGATGTCTGTTTTCCTGCGGTGGAGGCGTGCTGTCCTACAGTTTGCATTACAAAGGAAAACTGTATATGAAGCAAATAGCAAAGAGAAGTTTATTAGGCTTTTTGTTCTTTGATATTCTGGGAGACGGCCTTTTGGGAGAGATCATCTGCAGATCAGAAGTCTGAAATTTCAGAACGAAGCCGGCACCTCTGATGCACGTAGAAAAAAGCAGTGCGTTTTGCCTTTTAATCCTGTATCCTTGAGATCTGAAAGGGAAAAATAATTGGCCTCCTCACAAGGAAATACGTATTGAGCTCCATATCTGCAAATGTGCTGCCGTTGTTTAGCCAAAACACGGGGTGAGGTCACAGCATCATTATGGCATGTTGGTGAAACGAAGCATGAGGTTGGGTCAGTGGGATGACTTGTGCAGAAAGGGCCGTTGTGCAGGCTGGATATTTACCCTGACATAGGTAATGTGCCTCTGGCATTTGTAGGGCAAACACCCCCCTGTTGTACAGCAAAAGCCTTCAGTCGGGATCTCTGCAAGCACATCATTGTATTGTATTACAGGCACAGAAAAATTTAGGTCACAAAAAGTGTTTTACAGGTGATGTGTGTGAGTTGCTTGGTCAGCTGTGGGTTCTTTCCGTAGGTGCAGAAATGCACTTAACCTGTGCCAGCAGCCATCTTCAAAGCTCCCTGTTCTGAATAACTCTGAAACGAGGAAAAATAAGATCTTTTAAGGGGAAAGACTCTTTTCATCCTTGCTTTTAGCTGCTCTTGCCCCTGGATGTGCAGGATCCCTGGAGTGCAAGCTGGATTCTGCTTTTCTAGGACCCCACATTTGTGCAATATTGGAGGCTCTGCTTTCAGAAAGCTTGGGCTTGGCCTTTGATGGAAACAGGACGGAGACTGGGGGGGAAATTACTTCTGTGTAAGAAAAATAGCAGCCAGCTATTAATAGGTGGTTGTAGATAATATACTTTGCTTAGGTAAAGGATTAAAAAAAGATTCAATAGACCTTCAGAGTTATGCCTGCTCTTGTGTCTTGTGTAAGGGAGGAATTAACCTTGTTTTGTGGATGTCAGGCTTCTGTTAAAAGAGGGATAAACATTCCCTTTCAGATAGAAGCTATTTTGTGCAATAGGTAAATTGTGAGTGGTTCATTTTTTTCAAGAGACATTTACTCTTGCTGGTTTACTTCAAGTATTTAGGCAGTATATTCTATAAAACTGTACTGTGCCTGCTTGAATAGAATCGAAGACTTATCTAGGCTGGACAAGACCTTCAAGAGCAGCAAGTCCAAGCATCAGTGTGACCCATGGAGTCCCATCCCTATGCCATGTCCTTCATTGGCACATGTCTTGAGTGCCTTCAGGGCTGGGGACACCACTACTTCCCTGGGCAGCCTGTTCCTATTCTCAACCATTCAATGAAGAAATTCTCCCCTCTCTCCAGTGTGATGCATTTTGAGAGCATTTCCTTGTGTCCCATTACCTGTCGCATTGAGATAAATGGTTTTGGCCACCATCCTCGTTTCTGTCCACTTCTCTCCTCAAACTGGAAGGATCTGACAGAACTTGGAAGGCTGTTGGGGTTGATCAGAAGCATGAAATCAAAGGATGAGATGGGGATAAGGAGCGTGACAGCCTTTCAGGTTCAAAAAGACAGGAAGAATGGATGTGATGAGTCAGATAGAGCTCTACACAACAGGAGGTGGCAGAAAGTGGTGAGTGAGGGTGGTTATACTGACTTCTCACAGTGGAGAAGCCCAAGCAGATGTGAAGCCAGCAAGAGCTTCCCTCTATCACTGCAGAGTTGAATTGCTGATCTGCCTGCTGCAGATGATCCAGGCAAAGAAAAAGTAAATAGATGGCATTCTGCAGGTCAGAAAGTGCCTCAACTATGGGTTTCCAGCAGCTGGATAACTACACCACCAGCATGCTCTGTGCTTGCTTCATTTGTTGCAGTCTTTCCCAAGGATTTGCTTAGAGGGAGATGCCTGGTTTGACAGTCCCGTCATTTGGCTTGGTACAGCGGGTTCTGTGCTTCTGTGACATTAATTTCTGTCTTGAAATGTGTCACCTTGTTTCAGGAACAGATCCTGTTGGAGAATAGCGAGAGAGGAAAGTAGGTTTTTATAGGTATAGGAAAGCAATGATTGCAGACAGCTTCAGGGTTACTCAAACCGAACACTTTTATTGTACATTTATCTTTCAGAGGAACCCACTTGGCTACTTCAGGGTTTTCTATTTGCATTCCTTCTTCAGTCATTCCTTCTTTCATGCCGAAATCACGCGTGCTGACAGCAGTGGTAATGCTGTTTTCAGTGCCCTGAGATTTGTTAGGACTCTTTGGTCAGTGACGTGGCCTCTGTTTGGCACATAATTAAGACGTGTGTTAATAAACTGGTCCCTGTGGAATGCAGTTTTCTCTTTCTGAGAGGTCTTGTGTGTTCTTACTTCATTTGGAATGGGTTTGTTGGAGTGTGCTCACAAGTTTGATATATTTTCTTTTGAAATGTTTAAGGAGTTCTGTTGAAGAAAACCTGTCTAATAACTGCCCTGTGAAAATGGTAATTACTGTATGCAAATTCGTTATACTTGAAATAGATGCAAATAAATACTTTTGGTTTCAATTTTCTATTCATACCTGTATGCATACTGTGTTTGCTCTCGTTGTTTTGCTCCCTTTTGTTTCATTTCTACCTTTTTTTCTTTTCCTCTTTCGCAGTGGTCTGATTGTTCCTGAGAAGGACAGCAATGAAACGGTCCCAGAAGTTGTAGCTACTTCTGGATATGCTCTTCTGCATTTCTTCAGTGATGCTGCTTATAATTTGACAGGGTTTAACATCACGTATAAGTAAGTGGTACCACTCCAAAGTGATTTGTACATTGCATAAATGTTGCAGGTTGAGCAGAAGGAGGTTTCCTCTTCCCTCAATCTTGTCTTGGAAAAAGCAATTGCCACTGAAGCATGTAATTACGAGCAGATACTTGAATTTAGATTCTATCTTTATTATACTCTTACACTGGCTAATAACTGTAATGTGCTCAGCGTCAGCTTCAGTTGTCAATTGTGAGTGTGGGCAAATGTTTGCTCAGAAAGGACATCATAGTATTTATTTTATATGATTAGATTTTATGTGATCGTATTCAGGCAGGCAGAACTGATATATTGTGTGTCCTTATGCATTTTGCAGAGATGCTTCTGCACAGAAATGCTTTTGCTTTAGTGCCTGCATTTCGCTTGGGACACTGGATGGGACCTATTGCTGAGAACCCTTCAGCAGTGAATGAAGCATGGAACTCTGCTTTTAATTGGATTGAATGGCTGAATCTGACTTCTTATTCTAGAATGGTTTTGTTCTGTTTTGGGTTTTTTTGTTTGTTTCATATTTAAAATAGGAAACATATACATATGCTCATACAAATGACGTATGTGCTGCACCAGGAGACTTTAATTTGGGTGTAAATTTAAGAAGTTTTTAGCTCTGTCTTCAGAAAGAACCAGCTGCAAAGTCCTCGCTCACAACCGACTAAAAAAACCGACTAAAGTGAGGTTGCTCAGTTTTGAAGCCAGTTTTGGTGCTTTCCTCCTTTTTAAGCACTTCAAAATGCAGTCAACTGTTTGAAAAACGTGGGGCATCCAGAAGGAAACGAGCTTTTGCCTTGTTGCCTGAAACACAGGAGCTGAAGCAGTTCATTTTGAAAGGTTGGCTGATACCATAAACCATGACACCATCTACTGCCAGCTGTCAGCATTGCACTGATGCGATGGTGGTGAAGCTGTAGCTGTAGGCATCCCTGTTCATTGCAGGGGAGTTGGACCAGATGGCCTTTAAAGGTCCCTTCCAACTGATAACATTCTGAAATTCTATGAAGTTCTCTCCAAGCGTAATCTGCCTTTATAATTTTCTCTATAACTTCTTAATGTGTCTTTAACTCTTCTCTTGATGATTTCAAACCATCTTCAGGTACTGTTTTGTATGTTTTTCTCCTGTCAGTTCTAGTTACTAGATTTCCTCTTAATGTTTTTGAGAAGTATTGATTTATTTCTTTTGAGTTTAATGGTCTTTAGAGTTACTACTGGAGGCAGATATTGTGAAATCATGGGCTTGAACCCAGTGATTCACCTGTTGCTTGACAGAATATTGAGAAGTAGTCCTTGAGTTTTTGGGCAGTCCTTGAGTTGACCCTTTGGGTCCTCAACAAGAATGCGTCTGATTTTGCCTCAATTAAATTGCCAAAGTTATAGAATTAGAAATGATTCAGAAGAAACACACCTATGGCTTGGGATTCGTCTCAAGCGTGTTCATTGTATAAACAGATCCTAGAACAGCATCTGAATGTGAGCAGCTTAAGCCTACACTGCAGAGCCACCACCAAAGCCTTGTGTGCTGATGGAATTCTTCATTTACTGTTGGGGATTTTGAGGCAATTTGTTAGCATTACAACTGGCTAAAAGTCACCCTGGTCATTTTACATAGGTTTAACTCATTAAGTGGGGCAGCTCTGCACATTATAGGTACAGAACAAATGCAGGTCCATCGCATCGAACTCCAGATGATTCTTGGTTTGGTTATTAACAAACAACTGAGCTGCTGTATTAGCTTCTGTTCAGCATCACTCTTGTACTAGTTAATAAGGGGAGCCTGTTTCATTACTGATGAAGCTTCTTTCCCTGACGTTTGCAGTTTCAATACGTGTCCCAATAATTGCTCTGGCCGAGGAGAGTGCAGGCTCAACAACAGCAGCAATGCTCTTGAATGTGAATGTGCCAAATACTGGAAGGGAGAAGCTTGTGATATTCCCTACTGCACAGATGACTGTGGGGCACCAGAGAGGGGATTTTGCAACTTCAATGATACTAAAGCATGTGTTTGCTCTGCAGGCTGGCAAGGTAAGTCTGGATATTGTGAAGAACCTCTTGTTAAGAGGATGTATGTGGTTCTTGGAAGTGTGTGAGACTGTTCTTGACAAATGTTTATGCTTTAACTGGGAAGAAAATCAAGCTTCCATCCAGCTTCTCCTATTAACAGATCGTTGGGAAGAAGTTCTTGTTAGCAGCTGTGCCACCATGCAAAGTTGCCAACTTGACGTGTGCAAGCATCAGATTAAAATGAAATTTGAGAACAATAATTAAAAAAATAATAATCAAAACTGATCCACCCACAACCTTTAAGCCTCGGGGAGCTGGAAGATTCAAATTGGCCACCGTGTGCTGCTTTTTTTGATCGTTTTGTGAGGATCTGAAGCGTGGATGAAATTCTGTGGGTCCTCTAGTTGGACTCAGTGATCCTTATGGGTCCCTTCCAACTTGGGATATTGTGTGGCTTCTCCAAACTTTCCTCTTTTGTGGCTCTTAATGGGGTCCCACAGAGTAGGAAGTAGCTCTGAAGGGAACCCTGGCAGTGAAGCTGCTTTAAGAGCAGCAGAAATAGAGATAAAACAAGAAGTGAACAGTTCATAAAAAACATGGCGCTGGAAAGGGGAGGAACAAAAAGCAGGAAAGACAGCAAACAGTGCTGTATGACCCTTGAGTGTTGGGGCTCCTGAGGGTACATGGCAGGCAGAAAGGTGGTGGGAGATAGACGGCCTTGCGTTGTTGAGTGGGAAGGGGTCTGCACCATCCCCCTGCCATCACAGGGACAGAGAACAGAGCTGGGTGTCAGCTTTGCTTCATCACAGCTTTACCTGGTCTGGATCTGCTTTTTCCTTCTGCAGCCTCTTGTAGTACGTGGTTGTGGTTCCATCACAGGAGTCCCTTCACACCACATCCATTGTAGATCATTTCTGATGAGCACAACTTCCACCAGGCCGTGCTCTTTGCCACCAGTGTGCGGGATACTGACCTCTAGCTGAAATGCTGACTTTGGAAAGCATTTGTTTAACTTCTAAAACTGTTTCCTAGGTCCTGGCTGTTCAATTCCTGTCCCTGCAAATCGGTCGTTTTGGACCCGTGAGGAATATTCTCTTCCAAAACTTCCTAGAGCATCTCACAAAACCATCATCCATGACAATAAAATGTGGATTGTTGGAGGCTACGTCTTCAATCATTCTGACTCTCAGAAGGTTTTAGCGTGAGTATAAACCCCAATAACAGAATCTAAGCACAAAAACAGAGATCTGAGAATTATTTTTAGAAAATGCTACCTGACACGCTGTGCTTTGGCTTATGCTCCATGTCCAAGGGGAAATAACAGTAATAAAACTTAAACTCAAGGTTGGAGGTGTGGGAAAATGCTGATAAAGTAGGCAATATTGGAGAAGAAAAGTATAAGTTTCTGTTGCTCTGTGAGTTTTTGGTTCATCTGCTTGTGACAGCATTCAGCTGTTTACTGTATGTTTTGTAGGCTGGCTTGTAAATTACATCTAGCCTTGCAGTCCAGTTTTGCTTCTGTTTTATTAGCCCTTCCTTATATTGTGTCTGTCTGTATTCAGTGTTTGATTCCTTAATGAAGACACAATGATTCCTGGGGATGTGACTATTTATGCATAGGGAATGGGATACCAAACTGGGAATGGCACTTAGGATGATGCCATTCATGCAGACTGTTTGGGATACTGAACGTTAGCTAGGATACCAAACAATAATTGTGGTTCCTCATTGGAATGCCCCATAAAAACACGTTCAGGCTTTCTCTTGAACTCGATGTCATTTTGGGAGATCCAGGCAAAAAACTGAGTTTTTCACTTCCATTGACCTAAGTCAGAGCTGTGCTTTTATTTAGCAGGAGTTACAGGGCAGCTGCAAATGTGTACATTATTGTAAAATAGTTGCAGATTACATTCATGGTTTGCTTTTTCAAAGTCATGCCTGATTTTTCAACTGATAACCTGTGCCTTCATTAAAGACTTTCTCAGAGATTATTTTATCTTGCACAGCTGTAAGTCTGGCAAATATAGTTCATTCGTTTATCTGAAAAGCCAGAGGCCATTTTCAGGGTAGAGTTTTTATCTTATTTCAAGTTCTCTGAAAAAATATGCTTGAATGACAAAGACATAATTAAAAGTGCCTTCTAACAGTGGCAGTTTTATTTTTATCAAGTAATTGGAATTTACCTGGGCTTCAAGTAACCTTTTTCTACTCTTTGGGATGGATCATCTGTTGTAAGTTATAGCGTAGAGGCAGTGCATCATCTCTTGGTTCTGCAGGAAAGTTAAACTCAGGGTAAAGCCAATCAAGATGTGGATGCTGAGTAGACTTGATGGGATTTTGTTTTTTAATCCATAAGCAGTGTGTGTGCATACTTGGTTTATGCTGAAATCTTGATAGGACTTCTGTAAAAGAAAAGAATTTCTAACACCTAGAAAGAACAAACACGAATTTTCTCAACTTGGTATCAACTTCTCAGGAAATCTTTTCCATTTTTACTACACAGGTATGATCTTATTTCTGAAGAGTGGCTTCCACTGAACAACACTGTGAACTCAGTAGAGATGAGATACGGTCATTCACTGGCACTACATAAGGTATGTTCAGTGCTTTTCATCCCAACCCCACCCATCCCTTTCCACAGCTCAGTCTTGCTTTGGGAGAAAGTTTTCTCCTTCCAGGATTTGTCCATGGGTAATGCAGTCTGTGCACTGCAGGGAATCCTTGGCTTTGGGTCCAAGGAGGCTGTAGTGCCTTTGCTTGTGTGTTCCTCCTTTCCCACTTTTCTCAGACATCCTAAGGCTTGTAAGATGTGTGTGATGGTTGGGGTTTATTGGAGTTCACCTGGTTCGTAGAATCATAGAATGGCCTGAGTTGAAAAGGTCCACAATGATCATCTAGTTTCAATCCCCCTGCTGTGTGCAGGGTTGCCAGCCACTAGAGCAGGCTGCCCAGAGCCACATCCAGCCAGTTTCCCATTTGCCTTTTGTGTAGACCACACGATCGCTGTGAGCTCCCAAGGGTCTGGTTTTGAAGCATCTGTTGTCCAAAGCACAGTAGGAGAGCTGGTGAGTTAGGGATTTTTGGAGTCTGTTTTGCAGTAGATCCATGAATCTGTTCTTCCAGCATCTAAAATAAATGGATTTGACCATTTCTTACCTCATTTCTCACCTGCAGTGTCTTCCTGTGGGTGCAGACCACGTGAGAGCAGAATGGCCAGGTCTTTGGCTTGCTGGTTCATTTGAGAATAAAGTGACCTATCACTTTGTTGATCCTTGATTTTAGATTGTTAAGTAGCTTATTGCAATGGAAGCTCATATTAAACATAATTCAAAAAACTTGAAAAAGTCCAGACAGCACCATCCACAAACAGAACCCTGGAAAAAAACTGAGAAAGATGGGAATCCCTGGCTGCAAGTTACCAGTGCATGTTCTGAGGATAGAAACAGAATCACAGAATGGCCTGGGTTGAAAAGGGCCACAATGCTCATCCAGTTCCAACCCCTGCTGTGTGCAGGGTCACCAACCAGCAGCCCAGGCTGCCCAGAGCCACATCCAGCCTGGCCTTGAATGCCTGCAGGGATGGGGCATCCACAGCCTCCTTGGGCAACCTGTTCCAGTGCTTCACCACCCTCTGTATGAAAAAGGATAACTGTTGGAAGTCAGACACTGTAGTATGTTCACTGTCAGCGACAGGCAGTTCTTTTCTGCAGTTTCCCAAGCAGCACCAGCTATAGCAGTAGAGCTTCCCTTTCCAAGGTTACCATCTTGTTAGCAGCAGAGTGGGGCTCCTCTGGACCCTTTGTATTCATGAGCCACTGTGAGACATCTGGAGAAACCCACAGATAAAACTAGAGAAGATTTCAGGAGCTTCACTCTTAAAGCATGATTAATAAAACCTAGTTTAACTATCCTAGCACTCTTCATTCCAAAAGCACTTAATTTCTATTTTTACCTGGTAGACAAAATTTTGAATGTGCTGACAACAGAGGAGTTTCCATCTTAACTGCCTCTTTTGCCAGGCTGTTTCCTAAATGCCAAACCCATTGGGCTCATTTTAAATCTCTCTTCTTTTAGGATGACATATACATGTATGGTGGAAAAATAGATGCCACGGGGAATGTGAGCAGCCAGCTGTGGGTGTTTAACATTCCCAGCCAGTCCTGGACTCAGGCAGCACCAAAAGCCAAGGAGCAGTACGCTGTGGTTGGCCATTCAGCACATATTGTCACCTTGGAGGATGAGAGCGTGGTCATGCTTGTCATCTTTGGGCACTGTCCCCTTTATGGGTACATCAGCAACGTCCAGGAGTACAACTTAGGTGAGTATGGGCCCCACCTACCATTTGTTAGCAACTGGTTTGGAAATTGCTGAGATGATGCATATCCAGATTGCAACACAGGGGGTGGCTGCGTTCTTCTCCTTTGAGTTGTATTTATGAGAAATTCAGTCCTACTTTTAGTGTTTGTGTAGCTGTGTGAGCAGACAGCCATGTACTTGCAGCTTTATGCAGCTTATTGGATCCCAAAGATGAAAAAGCTGTAATTGAGAGGTGAAGCAGGATAACTGTGAGACATCTAAATTCATTTTCCTTTCTCTTTCTTGCAAAGCAAACATTTTCAAAATTGCTTCTGCCTCCTCCGAGTACAAAAATGGATGTAACAATTCAGACCAAGCATCCACTTAACTCAATATCCCAACCTCTGTAGCAGTCATTAGTGAATCCTCGGGGGAAAAGGAGAATAACTTTCTGGACTCCCATTTGTCCCATATCTCTGGGAACAGTCCAAACTCTGATTTGAGGATGCAGAGATTTCCACTGTTAGCGGTGGAGAAGCGTAAGAAGCTCTCCAGATGAGGTGCTGCCTAAGGCAGCTGCTCAGAAATGGCCAGAAATGGCTCTCTGGAGGCATGTCCTTGTTCTGCTGACCACGTAAGGAACGTACCAAACAAATGTTATTTTAGTGAGCAAGAATATAGAGTCATTAATCACATGTTAGTTTCTAACTAGAGTGTTCTTCATTATCATCCTTAACTTCTGTGCAGTCTGGCCTTAAATACTTAAAATAAAAGTGCTCTCGGGTACAATTCTGAATCAAGCTGCAGTGCTGTCATTTTCATGTCACTGAGATGCAATATATTCCTTCTGTGCTTTTTATCTCTCATTTACTTAGCTTGTCTGCAACATTTAATAAGTGACTGTAAAAGAGATTTTTCTGGTCTAATTAAAAACACTTGGCAATAATTCTTCGCAGCGTACTTACTCCTTGAAGGAGAATATTTTTGGATGTCAAATCATAGAGACGGTATCTAATTCTGAGCCAAGTGAAACCCAATTTGTTTCATCATCAGATTTGTCGATAGGTTACTAACAGAGGTAAATTAACTTGTGTTTTGTCACTCACTTTTTTTCATTTCTTAGCCACAAACACGTGGAGCATCTTACAGACAAGTGGAGCTTTGGTACAAGGAGGGTATGGTCACAGTAGTGTTTATGATCCACATACAAGATCCATTTATATCCACGGAGGTTACAAGGCATTCAGTGCCAACAAATACAGGTTAGCAGATGACCTGTACAGATATGAAGTTGATTCCCGGATGTGGTGAGTACTTCTTGTTCCTGTATACATCTCACTGTTGTATGTAGTGGAAAAGAGGATGGGTTGTGTGATAAGGGTACAGTTGCACATAGCTACTTGCATTCAGGACAGTGTGCTCTTTTGTCTGTAAGTTTGATGCCCCTTTATGACAAGAGAATCATGCAGTCACATATAATCAAGGCTGTGAACAAGCGAAGAAATCCTTTTTCATCTGTCATTGTATTAAAGCTGAAAGGAAAACTGTTTGATGGTATTTTTTTGCCAGCACTTCAGACCATGCATATGAACCTGGCTACTGTAATCAAGTGAGTGGTAATTCATTCTGCATTAATCCCACACAAGAATTTCTATACATCCCCATTTTCTTCCGGCCCCGTAATTATTTGAAATGTTTATTTCCTAAACTGACATCTTCTGTGATTGCTTTTTGCCCAGAGGTGAGTTTTATTATACAGCTATAGCAAAACTTCACAACTTGGAGCTGTAGAGGTGAAGTACATTTTCGTCAGTGTTGTGTTTGTCTTAATTTATTTTTAAAGGCTCTGTGTGAATACGAAGGCTGGTATTTGAATGGCCATGTGTCATTTTGAGTCACTATCCCTCTGTTTTTTTGAGAGTTTAAAGTAGTATTTCTGCAACAGCTGTTGGTGAGTTTTTACTGATGAGTGAAGTAACTAATTGCCAAAAATCTGCCTTCCTGCTCAATCACATGCAGCGACAACCACACTTCCTATCTTGGTTCATTTGTTCTTCCCGTTCAGCTTGGCAGATCTGGCTGAATAGGTAGAAAACATCACAAATGGGACAATATCTGCCCAAAGCATTCAGCAGCAGCTTCCTTTTATGTTTATTTTGTCAGCCTTGATGGCTGGCAGGGCAGGCAGCAGTCACCCTGCAGCAGGGCACCTAGCGGTGTCTGCTCGTCCTTATCTGTAGGTTTCTTGCTCTGCCAACTCTCTCTGATGTTCCGTGGATTTCATGGTAAGTTAGGGCAAAAAAAAAGCCCTCTCCACATCCTTATCAGTGACCCTTTGTGTTCAGTGCTGTTAATGATGCTGATTAAAGGCGAGGTCATTGGTAACACGATTAACGCCAGCCCTGATTTAACCGTGGGTGAGGCATTGAGCTTTGCAGGTGCTAAGCTGCAGGGCTCTGCTCTTGGCAAGTACACAGATGATGTCCCTGAAATATTTTGTTGGTTTTGAGCAAGAAACGACACCCGATTTTAAAAGAAATGGTTTAAATTACTATAAATTTCTCTGGACTGCAGTCTCCCCAGGCAGCGTCCGTATCAGCACGTTTTAATTGACTGCGCTCGAAGCTGTGTTAGTGTGAAAGCTCCACAACCCCTAGGGAAAGAATTGATGATTAAGATCCATGGCTTTGGAGAGTTGCTTTCCTAGATGTATTTCTCCTATAAATCGGAAAGCAGATCAGAATATGGGAGTGAGATTATGGGAGGAATCGAACAGTCCGCAGAGAAAGTTGTTCAATCTCATTAGAGAAACTAATTAAATAGTACCCTCCACCTCTCAGTTTCCTTCTTCAGCTTGGGTTTATTATTTGATGCCTTTGCAAGGTACCTATCAGATTCATTAATCCATATCTTTCTATTTCTGAAGGACGATTCTTAAAGACAGCAGATTTTTCCGCTATTTGCACACAGCCGTGATAATGAGTGGAACCATGCTGGTGTTTGGAGGGAACACGCACAACGACACCTCCATGAGCCACGGCGCTAAGTGCTTTTCTTCCGATTTCATGGCCTACGATATCGGTAAGTTCTTGGGGGAAATAAGAACAACACAAAATATCCCTGGACATTTTGGAAGAGCTGCCTTAGAATCATAGAATCATAGAATCACCAAGGTTGGAAAAGACCTTCAAGATCATCCAGTCCAACCATTCACCTATTCCCAATAGCTCCCACTAAACCATGTCCCTCAACACAACATCCAGCCTTTCCTTGAACACCCCCAGGCTCGGTGACTCCACCACCTCCCTGGGCATCCATTGCAGTGCCTGACCACCCTTTCTGAAAAGTAATACTTCCTCATGTCCAGCCTGAATCTCCCCTGCCGTAGCTTGAAGCCATTCCCTCTGGTCCTATCACTACTGACACGAGAGAAGAGGCCGACTCCCAGCTCACTACAACCTCCCTTCAGGAAGTTATAGAGAGCAGTGAGGTCTCCCCTGAGCCTCCTCTTCTCCATGCTGAACATTCCCAGCTCCTTCAGCCTCTCCTCATATGGCCTGTGTTCCAGACCCCTCACCAGCTTTGTTGCCCTCCTTTGAACACGTTCCAGGGCCTCAATATCTTTCTTGCAGTGAGGGGCCCAAAACTGGACACAGTACTCGAGGTGCAGCCTCACTAGTGCTGAATATAGGGGAACAATCACCTCTCTGCTCCTGCTTGCAACGCTGTTTTTGATGCAAGCCAGGATGCCATTGGCCTTCTTGGCCACCTGGGCACACTGTCAGCTCATGTTCAGCCGAGCATCAATCAATACCCCCAGGTCCATTTCCTCTACGCAGTCCTGCAGCCACACCGCCCCAAGCCTGCAGCGTCGCCTGGGGTTGTTGTAGCCGAAGTGCAGGACCCGGCTTCCCGAAGCCTGATTTACATGCTGGGTGTATCGGAGCAAACGCTGCTAAGCATACTGCAGAAGAATGTTTAATCAGGAGGAGCACATTAGCTTAGTGCATATTACCAAGCAAATGAACTGCTGCAGAGATTTCTAGGCAAATACAGCAGTGTTTTGTTGGCCAACAGTTTGTACACCACCTTAGACATTAAAAAACATCCTGAATACAGCACACATTCTTCTGATGTCTCATCCCAAAAGCTGTAGTGAGGTTTTGAGTGTGCTTTAGAATCAGATAGAATGGCCTGGGTTGAAAAGGACCACAATGACCATCCAGTTTCAACCCCCTGCTGTGTGCAGGGTCACCAACCAGCAGATCAGGCTGCCCAGAGCCACATCCAGCCTTGAAAGCCTCCAGGGATGGGGCATCCATAACCTCCTTGGGCAACCTGTTCCAGTGCCTCACCGCCCTCTGAGTGAAAAACTTCCTCCTCATATCCAACCTAAACCTCCCCTATCTCAGTTTAAAACCATTCCCCCTTGTCCTATCACTATCCACCCTCATAAACAGCCGCTCCCCCTCTTAATCTCTGAGTTAAGGAAGAAGCACTGTTTGGATGGTAACAAGCACCAGACATTGCTAGAGCTCAACTCATCCATTGTATGCTCTTGTTTGAAGTGAGGGCTGTCTCTATTGCTTCACTGAGCTGTTTGCAATGTCAGTTTGTTTGTGTGTGCTTTGTAAGCATAAATGTCCCCGTAAGTAGTATTTAATCATAAAGCCAAGCAAGCGGATTTTATTTGGAAGGATTAGGGTTTGGCGGGGGTGAACAGCCAGAAGAGGGCAGCATTTATTTGTGAATGTGGAGTCCACAGGCCGTGTTTAAGGAAGAAAGGAGATGAAATTCTATAAAAGGAAATGCATGCACAATCCAGATAATTCACACTGGCAAAAAACGCCATTCTGTACTCACATCACATTCTGTCTTCTGCTCCTTATTCCTTGAAATGAGGGTTCTGGTGATTTATTCCCAGAAATGATCATGTAAACCTGCTTTCCTGGAAGGACTGTCTGCTGAGATGTCACTCCTGTTTTGTGAAGGGAGTATGCCAGTGAATGGATTACTTTGATGATCAGTCTGGCATCCTTGTGCTATTTTGCTATCTGGAATTGTTCCCCGACTTTCTTTGATATCGCATCACCTCCCTGTGCAATCTGTTGTGTGCTCTTAACTAACTTTATTTTGAGTTTTTAACTTGAGAAACATTCAGTATATGAGGTATTTTGACAAGCACAAGAGAGTAATTTCTATCAGCTTGCATATCAATGGGGATAGATTTTTCTTAATACATTTTGCTGTCTTCCCTCACCCAGTGAACTCTATCAGGTGTAAAACACAAATGACACAAATTTGAAAAAAGAAATGCCAGTAGTGAAGTTCATTTTGATTCAGTGCAGTTAACAGGCAATTCCTTTTACAGGAACTGCTCATTGCAGTTTGCCAGCCCAGTTTTTTACCAATTTTATGCCAAGAATTATAGCTTGCGTTGATTGCAATTGGCACGAGAGTGATGGGAGTCCTTCTCGTGCTCTTCTGTCCCTCATTCGTCGGGGCAGAGACTCTCAGGTCAGATCGTGGCAAAAACAGCTCTTCAAAGGAAAAAAGATCACTTCTTCTTTCTCCTTCATGTCAGGGCAGCTTTACTGGCATGGTTTGCCTTGTCTCACTGAGAAACACTATGGAAAATGGACCAGAAGCGCAGCCAGGAATGCGTTAGAGCCCTGGTAGGAAGAGTGGAGAAAATTGGAGTTCAAGTTGAGGAAAGGCTTCAAAGACAGCTTTTCCTTATAATTGTGACTGTTAATGGTTATTTCTGTAGTGACTTGTTTTATTTTTCCTTACCATGTTTTTTCTTCCTTGCCCTCGCCAAATTTTCAAGTAGTCAGGCCACGTGCGTTGGGTTTTGTGAGGACATGCCTTCTGTTTTGTGGCCTGCAGAGGTTCTTAGAGGGTTTTTAGATAGATCTGAGAAGGCATTGATGCTTCTTATCCTTTTACCCTGCACCTGGCCAGACTGGGGCTTATCCCATCCTTACCAGTTTTGGAAGGTGTGAGGATAACAATGCAGCTGGCTGTACATGAGTGTGTTTCTCATTGCTTCTCAGGATAAGCTTTGGTTTTGTTGATTTTCAGGTTGGGTGAGCACTTGGGTAGAGCAGCCTCACAGTATTTTTCCTGTGCCCTGTGCACCACGATGACTGCTTAGCACTTCCCATTCTCCAAATCAGTCTCTCTGGCCAGTATAGAAGAGTTTCCTAGCATTTGTTTCTCTGGGTGGACAAATGCCTTCATCCAATCCTCTTCTTCCCTCGATTCATAGCAGCAGAGGAGACGAGGGTGGGCTGCAGCCCTTGCATCTCCTTATGATCAAATCCAGCAGCAAAATGCAAAGGTTGTCCTTTCCAAAGGGTCACATCCCTCATGTATGGGATGAATGCAAAACAAGAATAGTAACTTCTCGGGCAACTTGTCTCAAAACACAGAATCACAGGGGTTGGAAAGGACCTCGAGGGACCATCAAGTCCAACCCCTCTGCTAAAGCAGTTCCCTACAACAGGTCGCACAGGTTGGCATCCAACCAAGTCTTGAGTGTCTCCATAGAAGGAGACTCCCCATCCTCTCTGGGCAGCCTGTTCCAGTGCTCCATCACCCTGACTGTAAAGAAGTTCTTCCACACATCAGTACAGAACTTCCTGTGTTCAAGTTTTAGACCATTGCTCCTTGTCCTATCGCTGCACAGCACTGAGAAGAACGTGGCCTCATCCATTTGCCTCTGACCTCCCTTAAATCTTTATCAGTGTTTATCAGATCCCCTCTCGGTTTTCTCCTCCCCAGGCTGAACTCACAGCCTTTCCTCATACAGGAGATGCTCCAGGCCCTTCATCACCTTTGTGGCCCTCTGCTGGAGTCAGAGATCCGTGTCTTTTTTGGAACTGGAAAGCCCAGAACTGGACGCAGGATCTAAATGTGACCTCACCAGGGCAAAGTAGAGGGGGAGGATGACCTTCCTTGACCTGCTGCCCAATCTCTTTGTAATGCATCCTAGGATCCCATTGACCTTCTTGGCCACCAGGGCACAATGCTGGCTCCTGTTGTCCACCAGGACTCCCAGGTCTTTCTTTTCAGAGCTCCTTTCCAGCAGCTCTTCCCCCAACCTGTACTGATGCATGTGGTGATTCCTCCCCAGGTGCAAGATTCTACACTTGCTCTTGTTAAACCTTATCAAGTTCTTCTCTGCCCTGCCCAACTCTCCAGTCACAATTACTGTGGTTTAAGTAATCATTTGCTTTCATTTCTAAACAAGTTTTAGCTTTGTTGTTTCTCTTTGTAAAACACAGCAGGAAATATTCATGCAAAACCTATGCTCGTGTAATGGTCTCTTCTCCCTACGGGAGAGAAATTAAAACTTTTCTTTCTCCCTTCAAAAATTCAGTTCTGATGCCAGGATTGGAAGGAGGCTAGATGTTTTTGTAGCATATGTATTCTATTTGAGTAACATATTTAATAAAATCCTCTGCATTGTAAGCTTTAGGCTTGGCTTAACTTCTAAGTCAGGAAGAAGTATATTCTTTGCAGTTTTAGAAGCAGTCATTTTTTCCTGTACTCGCTCTTCTGTTAAAGATGGGAAAGAAGCTTAGAAAGCCAAACATTCCAGACCTTCTGTTAATCTAGAAAAATATGTTTTTTGGCCTTGCATAACTCACAACTTGCTGGATAAAAGATTGCAAATCTCCGTCCAATTCTGAGGTCTCCTGTTGGAAATTGAAACCATGCATGCTTGTTCCATAGGGTAAATTCTTCAAAAATAGAGCAAGTGACGTTTAAAAATAAACTTCAGAGTCATGATTTACCAAGTGTTAAACCCAACCAACTGGGTCATACATCTTCTATTTACTGGCACTCTCAAACAAAAGTTTCCGCAGGTGCACAGTGGAGGATCAGCTTTCTTACCCAGCAACTCTCCAATTAAATTTTGTAAAGTAATGAAGCTGATTTTCTCTGCCCTCTTGATTTATTTATGTAGTGGTTTGGGCTTATGGACTTCTTTTTTCAGAGGTTCACTCCCTGTAACAACAGTTTTATCTTGCATTAGAAACTGCGAGCGTTTTGGGGCTCTGTAGATCTTTACAGCAGATTGACTTTTCTGTCTTAATTGCATAAATTGCATACAACTGCCTCTGGGACATTAACCCCCAAGGTGATCCCATTCCCTTTGCGTAGCTGAAGTGCTGTGAATTGGACTGACTTCTCCTGCTTTTGTTCCTTTGATTGCTCAGTGGGTTATAGGTTTCTTAGGTTGTTTTTTCTGTGCTGCCTAAAGGAAGAAATTACCTGAGAAACCAAGTTAGAAATGAAGCAGAACTTATAAATGTTATGCTAATAGAAAAAGATGGAATAATCTCACATTATATTAAAAGAGAAAAACAACCAAAAATCCCGAAGCTATGATGAGTGAAAAATATTTTTAAAAACATGGATATCTACCCTCTAGGAACGTAATTGCAATGAAAAAGAAGAGGAAGATAAGTCTCTGTTCTCAGTGATGCTGGTTTGAGGGCAAAACTGCAAATAATTCATGTCTCAACAGATAAAAACAGAACTTGTTATGCAATGAAATACTCCATTTGCAAAGGAGAGAAAACAACTTGCATTGCTGCCATTTAATTACACGTGATTGCCAAAGAGCCAACCATCTATCATGGAATCATCATACAATAGCCTGGGTTGCAAAGGAGCACAATGAGCATCCAGTTCCAAACCCCTGCTGTGTGCAGGGTCACCAACCAGCAGCCCCAGCTGCCCAGAGCCACATCCAGCCTGGCCTTGAATGCCTGCAGGGATGGGGCATCCACAGCCTCCTTGGGCAACCTGTTCCAGTGCTTCACCACCCTCTGAGTGAAGAACTTCCTCCTAATATCCAACCTAAACCTCTGCTGTCTCAGTTTAAAACCATTCCCCCTTGTCCTATCACCATCCATGCTCGTAAACAGTTGTTAATCTATGCCACACAAGGCCACAAAACTGGACTGTTCAGGTGGTGGTGCAGAACAACCACATCCTTCCTTACCCCCTCTGTCAGCTGGGGCATGGATGGGAGTTTGGCCGTGCACAAAGCAGATACTGCAGTGCTTTTATCAGCTGCCCCATTTGATTTGAGAGATTTTTGTGTTTTGTGTACAGGCAGAATCATTTCCTGCAGCTAATCATCTCCTCTCTTTAATCCTAGCCTGCAACAAGTGGTCCGTTCTTCCTCGCCCGGGTCTCCATCATGATGTGAACAGGTTTGGACATTCTGCAGTGCTGTACAACAGGTGAGAATCCAAACAAGTGTTTTTCATAGCTCAGCCCCATTTCAATACATTGGTGCACATTTGTGCATGCGTTGAGATGTTTATGTGTGTATAGTTAAGGACACTGAGACTGGAGAAGTGAGATTCAGTGTCAAATCTGCTGAAGTTCTCAGATCTCTGCTTTCTCATTGTCTTCAGCAAGCATCTCTTTCTATCAGTGCTTCTACTAATGCATCTTCCCAGTTCCAAAAAGACAGGGATCTCCTAGAAGGAGTCCAGTGAAGGGCCACAAAGGTGATGAAGGGCCTGGAGCATCTTGTGTATGAGGAAAGGCTGTGATATGGGTCTGTTCAGCCTGGATAGAGAAGACCGAGAGGGGATCTGATAAATGTTTGTTCATTCAGAAATCATTTTCTCGCATTTTTTTATTTCTTTCTGCCCTCATTTAGCTTCATTGACCATTTATATGCCCAAATCCATATTTTCCCTTGTGGTCTCTAAATTGCCCATGTTTTAGTTTCCACGGTGTATCCTGTGTCGCTCTTTACCAGTGATGTGATGTGCAGTAATTAGGTGAAATCATAGATGAGATTCCTGCTGTTAAGCATTATATCACTGTAATGATATCCACACCTTGAGGTGAACAGCTGTTGCTGTGCTTGGCTCTGCAGAGCTCAGTTTGAGGGCGTCTGCAGGGATGTGGTATTTCTGAGGAGTCTTCCATTCTGGTTCCCTGTCCCTTTGAGTACAGTATATCTAAATCAGTAACATTATTTAAAGCACAGCTTCAGTCAGTTTGAGAATACTGACTTTAAAAGGAATGTGTGCTTTCAAACAGAAACCCTTGTTTTTGGAAATCTCACTATACCTGTTGCAGTGTACGCTGATTATCAGCTGTCTGTTTGCTGCCCTCAAGAGCAATGAAGCCTCTGCATTAATTGTCTTCTGAAATAGGATGAAAGTAATGCTAACAATTGTTTATTATTCATACAAAACTTCTGTTCAGTTGCAGAAACTCTTCTGTGCTATCTCACTGAGTATAAGTTTACAAACATTGATGCACAGGTGTTGTTTTTTTTGAGCTGCGTTTTTGTGTAACCGCTGAAACTTGATGTTATGCCTGAAGCAGTTGTGATGTTATAGGAGGTTTAAAAGAAAAAGAAAACAAAACATCTTTTCCCACCCTCAAAACATGAGAGGGAAATGGATCTCTGCTCAGTTGATAACAGCCATAAAAATATCTGTGGTTTTGTCGCAGCAGTGCGGCAGTATGTGACAGCATTGAATTGTTTTGTCACAGTTCCTGACTGCTGGTTTAATAGTGCAATATTGTCTCCCCTGTGTCAGCCTTCTTCCCTTTCTTGACACTGTTTTTACAGGAGGATCGTGCATTCCTGCAGCATTTTATATATATGGTCACATTAGTCAGGTGTCACACAGAATTGTGGCATCATTTTGGGTAGAATCACAGAATAGTTGGGTTGGAAGAAACCTTAATGCCCCTCCATCACTGGCTCCCCACCAGCTCGGGCTGCCCAGGGCCCATCCATGGCTTTGGGCACCTTCAGAGATGGTGCACCCACAGATCTGGGCCTCACCACCCAGTGAGTAAAGAATTTCCTCCTAACATGTCAGATGTTATTTCCCCTCCTTTAGTTTAAAGCCATTGCCCCATGTCCTATCACTATCAGACTGTGTAAAAAATCACTCTCTCTTGTGTTTATAAATTCCCTTTAAGTAATGGAAGGACTCAGTGAGTTCTCCCTAAATCCTCCTCTCCATGCTGAACACCTCCAGCTCTCAGTCCCCCTCCATAGCAGATCTCCTCCAGCACTCTGAGCATCCTCATGGCCTCCTGGACATGCAGCTGCTCCAACAGCTCCCTTCTTGTGCTGGAGGCCTCACAAGGGCAGTGCAGACAGGACAGTCCCTTCCCTGCCCTGTGGCACCCCTCTGCTGATGTAGCCCAGGGTGCTGTTGGCCTTCCAGGCTGTAAGCACTGGTACACAGCCAACTTCTTATCCATCAGAAGCCCCAGGTCCTTCTCTGCAGGACTGCTGTCAATGACTTCTTCTCCTAGGCTGTAAACATATCTGGGATTACCCCAACCCAAGTGCAGAACCTTGCCCTTGTTGATTCTCATTCAGCTCTCATGGACCCACATTTTGAGCCTGTCCAGGTCTGTCTGGATGGCATCCCTTCCTTCTGTTGTATCAAAAGGCTTCCTCTCCCAGATAACAGCAATAGGATGAGAGGTAATGGCCTCAAGTTGCACCACTGGAGGGTCAGGTGGAATACTAGGGGAAATTTGTTCTCCAAAAGAGTGGTCAGGCACTGGCACAGCTGCCCAGAGAGTGGTGGGGTCACCTTCCCTGGAGGTGCTCCAGAGCCATGGAGATGTGGCACTGAGGGACGTGGTCAGTGGGCATGGTGGGGGTGGGTCAGGGTGGTACTAAAGGATCTTAGAGGTCTTTGCCAACCTTAACGATACTATGAATTGCACCTCTCAGCTTAGCGACATCAGCAAACTTCCCAAGAGTAAACTCAATCTCATTATGTCTGTGCCACTGAAAAAGATGTTGAGGAGAAACGTTTTTTTACTTGTATTTTCTCCAGCACCATGTATATATTTGGAGGCTTCAACAGCCTCCTGCTGAGCGACATCCTGAAGTACACACCAGAGAGATGTGAGGCCTTTACTAACGAGACCTCCTGCACGCAAGCAGGACCTGGTGTGCGCTGTGTGTGGGCTCCTGCCCGGCCTGGCTGCGTGCCCTGGGAAATGGCCACAGTGCAGCAACAGCAAAAGGTCCTTGAGGATTGTCCTGCCAAGTCAGGTATGTGCCACATCCTTCCTATTTCCCTTTCCTCTCCGGTGTTGTTCGTATGTACGGTCCCACACTGCACAGACGGCATCAGGGTTGTTGCTCTGTCGGTGCTGGCCCTGAAGTCTGACCTTGTGAGAGCTTTCTGTTCATTGTGAGGGGAGGGGGGAGGACCTGGGTCTGCTGTGTTACCCTGAGACAGCAGGATAGGTGGTTTATGTGCTTTCTGTCACCTTCTACGCTCTTATCTGGGTTGGGGCATAGAAAAAGAGCATTATTTTTAAGGTCTGATTCCTGTGTTCTTCATATGATAACTTTTTAACAACTTTTCAACACTTTATCCCAGTGCGTTCATTGCTCTGAATTGAATTACATGAACCTCGATTCTGTAATAGATTGCAGCCTTTAATTATTTAAAAGAAATTGATGTAAAGGGACACTGCTTTGATGGGCTCTGAATGTACAATAAATTCTCACAAAACACAGGCGATAAGCAATTGGAAAGATGAAGTGGAAAGTTCAAGCTTTGCATGAAAATGCTGCACATAATTGAAGGGCAGGCTTTCAGCAAAATGGGCCTGCAGTGGGAGATTTCCCTGTCCTTGAGAAACGTCCTCTGGCATGGTTTGCCTGTGCGTTGATGGAACACGCGTGCCCCATTGCTGCTGGTGGGCTTCAGTGTCTCAGTGTGTTTTCTGCTGTTGTGTTTTGATTGCTACCTGGGCACTAAAAGCAATTGATGAATGCAATTCTCTCTCCGTTGAGTGAAAAGAAAGAATCCCATTTACTAACTGGTTGATAAGAGGAAATCTCCAGGCGCTACTGTTTGGTTGTATCTTTTGCTGTATGTAATCAAGTTCTTAGAGCTCTGTCAGGAAATGCCTGTTTTTGGTCATGCAGGTTTTTTTCTTTAATAGTTGTAGACAATGAAAAATGTGATCAGATTACAGACTGCTATAGCTGTACAGCAAACACAAACAACTGTCAGTGGTGCACCGACCAGTGTGTCTCAATGCATAACAACTGCACGGAGGAACAGGTAAAGTCTCTCTAATGCCTCTGTAGTTTACGTTTTGCCTTTGAAATAACAATTGTTTTCATCTGACAGCATGATGACCCCCATCCTTTTGTTATTTGCTGTGCTTTTGTGCCTCTGAACTGCTCACACCCTTGAATTCTTCATGTGGGTCTGAGGGCTTTTTGTGGGACTCCCCAGTCCTGAAATGAGGAGGATCATCATCACTGTAGAATCTTAGAATGGCCTGGATTGAAAAGGACCACAGTGATCATCCAGTTCCAACCCCCTGCTATGTGCAGGGACCAGACCAGGCTGCCCAGAGCCACATCCAGCCTGGCCTTGAATGCCTGCAGGGATGGGGCATCCACAACCTCCTTGGGCAACCTGTTCCAGTGCCTCACCACCCTCTGAGTGAAAAACTTCCTTCTAATATCCAACCTAAACCTCCCCTGTCTCAGTTGAAAACCATTCTCCCTTGTCCTATCAATGCCTAAGGGCAGAGGGGAAGAGATGAATCTTTTACTGTCAGGGTGATGTGGTTATTCAGTAAGGCTCAAAGCCATTTGGATTTGCTGTTATAGCCCTAGAAAAAACTCAGCCCTACCCCTAGAGGGAACAGCTTTAAGGAGGAAAGTGCTAATCTAGGGGAATATCCTGAAAGCACACCTCAGTGTTTCCACATTGGAACATATAGATTGCCTTGTAGATCTGAAACATGAAGTTGAGCATGCTAGTCTTTATGACTGTTACAAACTGATGTTATTTGGATGGGAAACCTCATTGGTGCAATTTATTTTAGGTTCCCATTACTGCTTATGAGAATTGTCCTAAGGATAACCCTGCCTATTATTGTAACAAAAGGACAAGCTGTAAAAGCTGTGCCATGGATCAGAATTGTCAGTGGGAACCAAGGAATCAGGAGTGCATTGCTTTACCAGGTAGGTATTGCTTGAGTTTGTGTAAGCAGCTCCACATTCACCCAATCCAAAAGTATTGGTTGTGATGTTCGTCTTCTTTTTTGGTTGGTTTTCTTTTTTTCTTGTTTCTTTTGCTTCTGTTTAAAACAAAACTCCCAACCGGGTGACAGTTTACTGCTATATAGGAGTAGTGTTCTTTAATCAACCCAATTTTGGCATGAAACTCTATTTCAAGTAAATTTAGAAAGTCTGATGGAATATTTTTCAGTCCCAATTGTCTGAAGAGCAGTGTAATCATTTGTATAATTATTAGCCTGCATTTCATCTCTCTCTCTTTTCATTTGATGAAAGCAGCACTGTTGATATAATAGGCTTCGGTGAGGCATTAGGTTTAATAATGCATGCCATTTGATTTTAGAAACTAGAATTGTGCAAAAGCAGAATGTCACATACTGGACGTGTTAGGCAAATAACACCTAAGTGTATGAGGAAAATTCTCTTATTAGCATGTTTCCAGTGGGAGCTCACAGCAGTTGTTTATTAGGCTCCGCCACAGAAAGGATTTTTTTTTCCCAGTAACTAGAAGAGAATTATAGCATCTTCAGAAATTGACTTACACAGTTAATAAAATATCGTAGAATCGTAGTATCACAGAATGGCCTGGGTTGAAAAGAACCACAATGATCATCCAGTTCCAACCCCTGCTGTGTGCAGGGTCACCAACCAGCAGACCAGGCTGCCCAGAGCCACATCCAGCCTGGCCTTGAATGCCTGCAGGGATGGGGCATCCAAAACCTCCTTGGGCAACCTGTTCCAGTGCCTCACCACCCTCTGAGTGAAAAACTTCCTCCTAATAGCCAACCTAAACCTCTCCTGTCTCAGTTTAAAACCATTCCCCCTTGTCCTATCACTATCCATCCTCGTAAACAGCCGTTCCCCCTCCTGTTTATATGCTCCCTTCAAATATGGAAGGCTGCAATGAAATTTCCCCAGAGCCTTCTCTTCTCCAAGCTAAACAAGCCCAGTTCCCTCAACCTTTCCTAGTAGGGGAGAAAGAGAGAAAAACAGCGTGGACAGGACCTTTAAAAAGGCCTGGAGGAACTTCCCCTGGTAACTCTGGACACGTCCAGGTCTGCTTTCTGCTAGTCTGGGGAAGTGAATAAATGAAGAGACATCAGAGAAGAACCATGAAAGTGAAAAAAACATCTCTTAGTGATACTGATGAAGGATTTGGTGTGTTTAATTGGTTATAGAGAAGGGAGCGAGGTGATCATATTTGTAAAAAGCCCATCTGAAAACCCAACTCTTGATAGTTTTCAGATGAATTTAAACTGAGGCTTTGATCTGGACATCAGCTCTACAGAATGGTTTGAGTTGGAAGTGCCCCTTAAAGGTCATCTGGTCTCCCTGCCTGCAGTGAACAGGGACACCCACAGCTCCAACAGGTGCTCAGAGCCCCATCCTGCCTGACCTTGAGGGTCTCAGGGATGGGGAACCCACCACCTCCCTGGGCAACCTCTGCCATTGCCTCACTAGAAAATGTTAGGAGTCAGAGGAATAATTCTTGCAAAGTGTAAGGAGTTCTTCTCCACTTTTCCTTTGAAACGATTTCACTGCTGGATGTTCAAAGAAGTGCTTTGTCAACCCGTTGTGAGTAACCAAGTGGTGACTTTGACTTCAGAGCCCCTACACAGCTTTCTTCTGTGTGTTACTTGTACATAAGTACTTCTGAGCGTGCCAGTGGGTCATGCTGGGTTGGATGGGGCTGTAGAGCTCATTTTGGTGGAAGATGTCTTGCAACTCAGAACACTGTGAAAGTCACCCCCACCTCAGGTTTTACTCTTTTCCTTCCTTCAGAAAATATCTGTGGAACAAACTGGCATTTGGTCAGCAACTCTTGCCTGAAAATTACAAATGCAAAGGAGAACTACGATCACGCCAAGCTGTCCTGCAGGTCCAGTGGAGCTTCACTGGCTTCTCTGACCACCCAGAAAAAGGTGGAATTTGTTCTGAAGGAGCTGCAGAAGATGCAGTCTTCGGTGAGCACTTCTCTTTTATGTCTTCTGACTAATTAAGCTCTGGCTGTGGAGGAGTCCTTGCTGAGGCACGGTGTGCTCTCTGTGGAGCAGACATGCCTCTTAACTGAGAAGGACCGATTTTTCCTTTTGAAATTCAACGTACCCTATGGGTGTTTTTGAAGTGAAATTGTAGAGAATGTAAATGGGAAAGATAAATACAAACATACACGGTGCCTCAAAGGTATTGCTTTCTGTAATGAAATCACACACACATTTCCCTTGTGGGATACATGGCTGCGAGAGGAGTGCAAGTGGTTCTCTTGTGACATCTACACAGTATTTTATAAATAAAGGTCCCTTTGGGGGCGCCGGAGGTGTTTAAAATAAAGCATTTAAAGCTATTTATTCTGCTCAGGAAAGCACTGTTTCAAATGTCAGCTTCTTAACTCTGCAGACCTGCTTGGCTTATTGGGAGTTATTTACGTTTGATTTAGTGGCAGGTGCTTTGCTGTCTGAGCCAGTGAGGAGTGAGTTGGAATTCATCCATCCTCAAGCAGCAGGAAAATAAATATTGTTTTTTTCCAGCCACTTGCAGAAGTGCAGAGGTATTTGGGGCAGGTTGTGTGAGGGGTGCTTGAACCATAGCAAAGAGTGGTGCTCTGAGGCTCTGAAAGCTTGGTCTGAAAGCATCAGCTTTCCTCATCCTGGGTCTCGGGGCTGGCAAGAGGTTTTTATAGGAAAAATCAGACTGGAGGCAGTAGGATTGGTGCTTCTCAGAGAGGAGCATACTTCAGTATTGAAGAGAAATATTGCCCTGTTGAAACGAGCTTTTCCTGCTTTGATTCCCTGTGTGAATTTTCAAGTGATGTTTCAACAAGTGTAGGGTTTTTAGAGGGGATTCAGCTGAACCAGTGTAAGTTAAGAGTCAGTTCACTTGAGGCTGCGTGTTAACTCTTAAGGGAGGAGAGGAAGCCAAGCTCTGGACACTGCAAAACAGCTCCAGGAGTGGTTAAGTATCATGTAAATTCCTAAAGATGCATTAGCAACCCTTCCTTAACAGCACTTGCTCCTTTGCATTGGAGGAAAAACATTTTCCATGTACATATTATTTCCTGCTATGGTATCCTTTAAAATGTGAGCCCTAGGAATGGAAATATTAGCCCTTTTAGTTGGTATTAAGTGGTCAAAATGTGGGTAATGGTTTTGCTGAGGGACAGCTGTAGTAAAGAAGAGCTGTAAAGCAGGGTACACTTCATCATTTAAGTTGTGTAGGGGACTTGCAGCTAATTTCATAATGAGCTGTGTGAGTGGCTTGTGCTCCTCCTGTTGCAGATAAATAGAAACATAGTGTAAAGAAAAAATAATAATTGCTGTTTCCAAGAGAATTTCTCTACTTCTGTAGCATTAAATTCAGATCGCACTGAGAAACACGTATCTCCCCCATGCGTTTTTGCAACACCTAATTTGTCGAAGTTCCTTACGAGCACTGTGTGCTGATGTTTGTTTTAATACCAAAAAATAAATAAAGCTGTGTGATAACTTTCCCCCTCTGTGTTTCTAGTCCAAAGCATTGACTCCATGGGTTGGCCTGAGGAAGATCAACGTGTCGTACTGGTGCTGGGAGGACATGTCACCCTTCACCAACACCCTGCTCCAGTGGCTCCCCGATGAACCCAGCGATGCTGGATTTTGTGGTTATCTAGCTGAGCCTTCCAGCCAGGGACTGAAGGCAGCAACGTGCATCAATGAAGTCAATGGCAGTGTCTGCGAAAGGGCAGGTAACACTGGCTCTGAGTGTACGGCCCTTAGAATCATGGAATCCTTAGAGTTGGAAAGGACCTTTAAAAGTCATCTAGTTCAGCTCCCCTGCAAGGAATGGGGACGTGCACAGCTAGGTCAGGTGCTTAGAGCCCTGTCCAGCCTGGCCTTGAGTGCCTCAAGGGATGGGGCATCCACCACCTTTCTGGGCAACCTGTTCCATTGCTCACCACCCTTATTGCAAAAGATTTTTTCCTTATCCAACCTAAATATAGCCTCTTTAAGCCTGAAACCATTTCCCCTTGTTCTATCACCACAGGCAGTGCTGAAAGAGTCTGTCCCCTTCTTTCCTGGAGCTCCCCTTTAGATACTGAAGGTCTACTATTAAACCTGGAGATTGGTGGCCCTGCATATGGCAGGGGGGTTGGAGATTCATGATCCTTGAAGTCCCTTCCAACCCTGGCCATTCTGTGATTCTGTGATACTGAAATGCTGCTATCAGGTCACCTTGCAGCCTTCTCTTCTCCCCCTTCTTTAGGGGACAGGTTGATATGTAGATGTTTGTCCCTGAGAGTAAAAAACATCACATTTTTTATCCCATTTGCATCACGATTTTGCCAAAGAAAAGTGGTTCTGAAAATGTGTCCTGTGTAGATATTCCACACAGGGATCAGAAGTTATAAATAGCTCTATGCTTACATTGCTAACTGTAAAATTCATAAAGTACATTAGAGTTTAATTATTTTTCTCTAAATTGCATACCTGATTGTGACATTTAGGTTAATTACGGTACGGAGCAATCTACTGTTTAAAAATAAATAAATAAAAGCCACTTTCCAATTGAACTCCCTTCCCTGCCCTCCCAGGCTCCATTGCCAGAGGAGGATTTTTATCAAAGTTCGAAATTAATTGGGCAAGACACTTTGCAGATAGGAGAACTTTGAAAGAGAAGCTGTTGGCTTTTGGGAAAAGTCTTCTGGCTTTGTTGGAACTGCATATCTTTTTTTTAAAATGGTTTGGTCTGTTAACTCCACTCAGTTATTAGAGCTGATTATTTCTGAATACCAATTAGTGCCTTTTAAATTTTAGGAAAGTTGACTTATTACATAATATTCGTAAGTGAGGTACACTATTTTAAGGTGAGCATCATAGAAACTCAGGGTACAGATTGTGAATGTGGAATCCTGACTCAGAGTTTTCTCTTTTAACTGACAGCTTTTTGAATTGTTTTAAGCTTTCACTTGGTTTTATGGTCTGAGAGCAATCACTTAAAGCTGATGATAAAGCGTTGGATCACACCAGCAGTTCCTGACTTAGTTCTGCTTTCAATACTAAGTTTTATGTCTGGAACCTATCAAATAACTTAAAACCCATCCCAGTGTGCTTAGTTAATCATGGGGGTTCCTTCCCGGTCTAGCACTGGCAGGCACTGCAGGGAAGTGCTGGCGTCCCATCCCTGTCAGTCTTTTCCAGTTTAGATGATTCTGATTCCCAACACTTTGATTGAGTAAATAGGGAAGGAGCCCATCAACAAACCTGTTGAGATAAGCAGTGTTATAAATATGATCTTTAAATTGTTTTCCGACCACTTTTGAAATCATGAGCATTCATGGATAAGCACTCATAGTAAGAGAAATGGTTTTACAGTCCTTATAGTCTTGATTTTTGGGTGGTGCTGGGTGGAGCCAGGAGTTGGACACATTGATCTTTACAGATTGCTTCCAACTTGGGATATTCACAGAATCATAGAATCACAGAATGGACAGGGTTGGAAGGGACCTCAAGGATCATGAAGCTCCAACCCCCTGCCACATGCAGGGCCACCAACCTCCCCACTTAATACTGGACCAGGCTGCCCAGGGCCCCATCCAACCTGGCCTTCAACACCTCCAGGGATGGACGGGGCATCCACAGCCTCTCTGGGCAGCTGTTCCAGCACCTCACCGCTCTCTCTGTCAAGAACTTCCCCCTCACATCCAACCTCAATCTTCCCTCCCTCAACTTCAAACCATTTCCCCTCATCCTGCTGTTATCTACCCTTTCACAGAGTTGATTCCCCTCCTGTCTGTAGGCTCCCTTTAGGTAATGAAAGGCTGCAATGAGGTCACCCCACAGCCTTCTTTTCTCCATGCTGAACAAGCCCAGCTCCCTCAGGGTGGTCTTTATAGGGAAGATGCTCCAGTCCCCTGCTCATCTTTGTGGCTCTCCTCTGGACCCTCTCCAACAGCCCCCTGTCTTTTCTGTGTTGAGGGCTCCAGACCTGAGTGCAATACTGATGAGGCCTCCCAAGAGCAGAGTAGAGGGGGACAATCAGTTCCCTGTCCCTGCTGGCCACCCCTCTTACCAATGTATTAAATATCTCATGGACTCATAGAACCATTCAGGTTGGAAAAAACCTCTAAGATCAAGTCCAACCATTAAAGCATCCCCTTCATGCCCACTAACCCATGTCCCTCAGTGCCACCTTTACCCTTTTCTTGTACACCTGCAGGGACAGTGACTCCACCACCTCCCTGGGCAGCCTGTTCCAATACCTCACCATTCTTTCAAAGAAGAAATTTCTCCTAATATCCATCCTGAACCCTCCATGGCTCAACATAAACCCATTACATGCCATTGCATATTGTCACACTGAGCTCTACCACCAAGACACTACCAAAGAAATATGTCACCTTTACGATGCTGAACTATTTTCCAGTCTTCATAACCTACTTTAGGGGTTTGTTACCTATGGGTTTTTGGCTCACAGCTGACCTTTACCTCCTCCCACAGCCAACCACAGCGCCAAGCAGTGCCGCACGCCCTGCGCCCTGCGCACCATGTGTGGTGAGTGCACGAGTGGCAGCTCTGAGTGCATGTGGTGCAGCAACATGAAGCAGTGTGTGGACTCCAACGCCTACGTGGCCTCCTTCCCCTACGGGCAGTGCATGGAGTGGTACACCATGAGCAGCTGTCCACGTGAGTCCTTGCTTTTGCTTCCAAATGGGTGGGAGAGGTCTGGTGTTGGCCAACAGCTCTGATCGTTGGGTATCCTGTACCACTGTGTTCATGGAGGTCTTCAAAAACACAGCCCTGGGAGCTTGGTGTGTGCAGCTCAGTCTTACAGAATCCTCTGTGTCGTGTAAAGAGTTGAAGAGAATTGGGGTCTGATAAGGGACACTATCAAATGAACTCAATGGCGGATGGTCTTCAATGGCAGATAGTCTGGGCTTTCAAATAATGAAATCTCAAATTTCTTTTTCAGTGCTTGCTTCATTATTTGAAGCATTATTTGATTATTATATTTACCCTTCCAATTAAAACTCTTACACGATTTCATGTGATTAACTTCTGTTTGCATCTCTTCTGTATCTTCCATGTGGAATCATGAAATCCAAAGGATGGTTTACATATATGCTCTGATTTATTGCATATCCCACAGTAGAAATTTTGTGTTTAAAATAAATTATTTTCTTTTTTGTTTGTTTGTTTCTTTTGCTTTGGGATAACTCATTTCTAATTTGAGGATCAGGCAGAGATGGTCTCTAGCTGGGAACCATCAGCTCTGATTTCAGTGTGTGCTACTTAATGGTTAGATAGGCCTTATGTTGGTTGTTTCCTACCTTATGTTCCATTGTCTCCTAATTCACTGCTTGGTTCAACCTTTGTTAATTAAGATTCTAAAATAAATATTCTGATAGGAATGAGAATTGATACCTCTCGCTCTGTGTATCAGAATAAATATTTACAGGCTTTGGGGAGAAAATTACTCTGTGTCACTAAAGGGCTCTCCTTAATCATTGCCTTTTTTTTGAGACCGTGACTTACGTCACAATTTGATTTTATTTCATCTTTTTAATAGCTGAAAACTGCTCAGGCTACTGCACGTGTTCTCACTGCCTGGAGCAGCCTGGCTGTGGTTGGTGCACGGATCCCAGCAACACTGGCAAGGGGAAATGCATTGATGGCTCCTACCGAGGTGCACTCAAGATGCCAACCCCATCTGCAACAGGGAAACAAAGCTTGGAGCCTGTCCTTAATGTCAGCATGTGTGCTGGAGAGCACAGTTATAACTGGTCCTTTATCCAGTGTCCAGGTAAGTGGGTGAAGTGTAGCAGAGTTAAATGCAGGGTGAGCAGCTTCATACCTGTTAATGGAAGGAGGAGGAGAGCTTGGAAGACACAAAAAGGAACACAGTTTGAGATGGGAAGAGTTGATCTATCTGCAGAACAGCTGCAGAGATTTGCTACCTGAAGACCTGCCTTCAAGAAATGTGCAGATGTGGCACTTAAGGATATAAAGTTATAAAATGGCCTGGATTGGAAAGTATCTCAAAGGTCATCTAGTCCTAAACCCCAGTGGTTGGATGTGGTTTAGTGGGCATGATGGGGATGGGTTGGTGTTGGACTTGATGATCTTAGAGATCTTTTCCAACCTTAATGATTCTGTGATTTAATTTTTTTCCCTAATCCACGGGTTGTTCTTGCAAGAATTTTCCCTTTCTTCCAACCTTTACTGAGTTTTTAGCTTTTATTTACATATTCATTTTAAGGTTTCTTAAAAAGAAAGACGAGTCTTTCTTTGACAGTTGATTTAGCTATTAGTAATGCTTAGGGAGATGCTGAAATAATGTTTTTGACACTAAGTACATAGAATAAAATTACTGAATTGCTGTTGAAACCTCTCTTCCCCATTCATCCTTGTAAACCCATCCCTCTATCTGCTTCCATTTCCATCCGTCCAATATTCACAGTAGTGATTTAGAGTTCAGTTTTCTGTTTGCTGCTTTAAATTTCAGGTTTTCAGTGCATGCTTCTCTTTGAGTTTATGTATCTCTAGCAAGACTGCAAGAACCTCTTTGAAAGTTGGGTGAAGTGGTTTCATTCAGCCTCTCCAGAAGTCACAGACTGCTGTGTGCAGGGCTGCCTTTGAGCACAGATACTCATCCTTTTCTGTTTTCTGCAGCCTGCCAGTGCAATGGGCACAGTAAGTGCATAAATGAAAGCATCTGTGAGAAGTGTGAAAATCTGACAACTGGCAAACACTGTGAAACTTGTATCTCTGGCTACTATGGTGATCCTACTAATGGAGGAACATGCCAGCGTAAGTGATGCCTGAATTCTTCCTTTGCTGAATGCTATGGTGTTTTATTGCTCTTTACTCATTCCTCTTCTATCTTAACTGAAATTATATCCCAATAATACATTTCTTTCCTGCAGGCAGGGCACCATCCTTGCTTCTTTGCATCCAAGATGCAGAAATAGCTTGATGAAGTTCTTTGACTGGTGTTGCACAAGATTAAAATGATTTTCCCCTCCTTCGTACAATTCGAATGACCACACTGAAAAATGAGTTAGCTTTGGTGTTTGACAGTCCTGTTTTGAAAAGAAATGGTGTTAATCCCAATGTCTTGGACAAATTTCCGCTTATCTCAGTTCCACTTTCTATTACATTTGCTTAATGTGTTGTGCATTTATTATTATGAATGCCTGCTTCATAAAAGGATTGCCGTATTTCACTGAGGAGTTGGCTGGGTTTCAGTTGAGGATTAAGTGATCTCTGTTAAAATTGCGTTTTAAGTTTGTAACATGCTTTCGGTCTCTTTGGCACAAAGTAATTTTTCAGTTGTGTAAGATCCAGTTAACAAAAATGGAAATAATTCTTTCTTGAAGGACCCGTACAGTTTCCTCCAGTAATACTGAGAAATAAACTTGTGAGATTTGGAGCTCTGTCCTCAAACCTTTCAACAACATTCAGAAGTTGTGTAGCACAGTAGCGTGGGGACACCAGTTGTAAACCAACATCCAGCTGTGGTAGAGGATATGCAGATGAAAGAGAAGATGCTTCTTGCTCCAAGGAGCTTTAATGGAATGCAGTTAGGTGGAGTAATTATAATATGACACAGTGATGGAAAGAGTAGAGCATAAATTGCATTGTTGGGGGTGAGAGTTGTATCAGCAGTTCTGTGAAATGAATGTGAGTGGTTTGTAGGCACCCTGGAAGAAGTAAGTGAAGGTCATTAATGAAGAGACACTGAGGACTTCAGGTTGCTCGTTCCAAATATGGAGGCAATCCAGGGGAAAAAGAAACATTTGGAAATCCATCTGTTTGCTGGAAGCAGCATCATCCTATTTGAGGAAGATGAGAGTCAGCAGCTGGAGAATGCATGGAGGCCCTCAAGTCCAAACTGAATGGGGCTGTGAGCAACCTGGTCTCGTGGGAGAAGTATGCCTATAGCAGAGGGTTGGAGCTAGATGATCTTAAAGGTCTCATCCAACCCAAACCATTCTATGATTCCATGATATGAAATTGTGACAGGCAGCTCAGTGTTCCTGGTACAAAGGAGAAAGTGCATGTTTGACACTTGTATTTTACAGTGTTATCTGCAAGATTAAATACCGCTGATATTCTTAAATCCGTTTTGCATGAAGATAATTTGAAGTGCAGGAATGAATAAATTGAGGCTGAGCTGGCATGAGAAAATGTACAATCCTGCTCTGAGCATTCAGATTTAATCATTGCATCACAGTGTGCCTTTTTGTATTTGTTGCATTTCTGTGCTTGTGAAAACTCAAAAGTAAGTTACTTTAGACTCTTCTGTGTGAGGACTGTCCAAAAATAGTTTCTTGTCGAGATAATGTATGATAGACTGAAGTCAGCCAGATGCCTGACAGAGAAATTAGAAAATGTGTTGGGAGACTTTGGAGCAGCATTCATTCGCTGTCTGATGAAACTGGTAGCTCATGTCAGAAGTGCTTTGCTCTCAAGTGCTTTGGGCCCAGGTTTTTAATTTGCTGTGATTTAATGCTGTTTGCTGTGATGGTAAAAGAACGAGGGAAGCAGGAGGGTGGGCAGCAAGACCTGTGTGGGACAGAGGAGGTAAAGCGAGAGGAAATCATCATATCTGATGCAGCCAGAATGACTGCTGTTAACTTGGAAGTTTTGCTCCATGAAAAGGATTCTGGAGGGGAGTGCTTCGCATGAGGATCAGCTGATGGACAGGGGAGCAAACTCCTGCTTTCTCTCTCATTTAAGCTGCCATCTCTCCTTCTTTTCCCATTAGTGATGTGCTGATCCCACTCTTCTTGGGCGTGGGTGTGCAGTGCTGTGTGCTTCTCTATTTGGGAGGAAAAAAAATCGTGAACTAATACAATCATACAATCATATAAAAAACCAGATGGTTGTTATGGTCCTTTTCAACCCAGGTCTTTCTATGATTCTGTGATTTGAGAGCCCGTGGTCACATCTGTTCTGGAGACAGTTGTTGACAGAATCATAGAATCATAGCCAGGGTTGGAAGGAGCCACAAGGATGATGAAGCTCCAACCCCCACACCTCAGGAAGGGCCACCAACCTCCACATTTCATAGCAGCCCAGGCTGCCCAGGGCCCCATCCAACCTGGCCTTCAGCACCTCCAGGGATGGACGGGGCATCCACAGCCTCTCTGGGCAGCTGTTCCAGCACCTCACCACTCTTTCTGTCCAGAACTTGCCCCTGACATCCAATCTCAATCTTCCCTCCTTCAACTTCAAACCATTTCCTCTTGTCCTGCAGTTATCTACCTTTTCAAAGAGTTGAAATACCATGTCAATGAGCAGGCATTGAACACTTAGTGGGAGTTCAATTCAGGGGTCATAAATATCCCCAAAATGTCAAATATGCAGGACTGGTGAAACATGGGTGGGACTATTTTCAATTCTGATGAGATATCAGGAGGCTGAGAGACGCCGTAGGGTCAGTAGTAGCCTTTCAAACATGTAAGGCTGTGCAGAGTGAAAAGCAACAGAGGAAGAGGAATAAGAGTGAATAGAACTAGATGCCTTTTCCTGCTGCTCTGTTCCACCAGGGCAAGTGAACTTTGCTATCTCACTTGTGTTTAAGAATTGTTAGCAAACTGCTGTTACCTCTGAAGGAATTGTTTGCGTATCATCACATTTTTTTTGCAGAGCTGGGCAGATAATAACGAAGCGGCAGGCAAATCACTGCTCAGCAGTTGCTTTTAGGAAGTGCCCAACGTAGAGCAACATTCAGGAAGGGCAGGAATTGCAGTACATCAAATGTAAAAATAGCTGCAAGGTGCTTTCACTGCATTCAGGATTTTTTTGAAATTTCTGATTAAAGTTTCCCATGAAAATATGCTGGCAGTAGATAAGGAAGTTATTAGCAAGAGAAGGGAAGGTGCTGTTGTGCCAGCAATCAGATTGCTGCTGCGACAGCGCTTCCACGTGCATCTGCCAAGCGTTTGCTGGTGGCACAGTGGTGTCTGTTCCCTCTGGGTGCTTGGGAACAGAAGCACTTGTCATGGGAAGGTCGATGAGATGGTGGTTGCCATAGGGGTGCTGAAGAGTCCCAAAGGCAGGAGGAGGTGATGTGATCCTGTTGACCATCTCTGGATGAGTCAGAGACTTAGGGATTGTGAAGAAGGTGGAAAGAGGCTTGCTGCAAGGCAGGTCAGGTTCATTGTTAGGATTGCACAATCCAAAAGTCATTTTTAACAACTGTGACATTCTGCTTTGCACTGGGGAGGACACATCTGGAGCACTGCGCCCAGTGTTGGGCTTCCCAGCTCCAGGCAGACAGGGAACTGCTGGGAGAGTCCAGCAGGTGGCTGCAGAGCTGGTGGGAGACTGGAGCACCTCCTGATGGGGGCAGATTGAGAGCCTTTGGCTGTTCACCTGGAGAAGAGAAGGCTGAGAGGGATCTGAGCAGTGCAAAGGTCAAGTGAATAAGGCCAGGATCTTTTTGGTGATGTCCAGTGAGAGGACAAGAGGGCACAAACAGGAACAAAATCCATCTGAACATGAGAAAGAACTTCTTGCCTTTGATGGTGGCAGAGCCCTGGCACCAGCTGCCCAGAGAGGTGTTTTAATCACTTTTTTTAGAGATACCCAGACCCACCTGGATGCTTTCCTATGCAACCTGCTGTAGGGAACTGCTTTAGGGGGGTTTGGACTGGGGGATTTCCAGCGGTCCCTTCCAACCCCTATGGTTCTGTAGTCCAACAAGGTTTCCTAGTGCGTTTTGTTAATAGTTTGTTTCCAACCTCTTTATGTCCTGAAAAGTCAAGAGAAAATCTCCCTTCCCTGTGCATCTTCCAGTCCTTTACTGGATGATCTCCAGTAATGGGACTCATAGGAAAATGTGTGAATAGGGCTGTTGTTCCAAATAGACATGTTGGGATGCTAAATCTAGCCATAATTTTGTGACTAATGAGTGAGGAAGGACCAAGTGTTAATGCTCAACATGCTGTTGTCTGCATCTAAACAACACACAGCTTGGAACTTCTCCTTATTTTTACATGCATTCTTGTTGAATATTGAACAAATTTCACTCAGCTTATGTATTGCAAGGCAGAAGGAAGTAGAAGACATACTCAGTAGTATTAAGAATTATTATTTTTTCTAGTGCCACTAATGAGAAGTGTGTTTGCTTCATGGAATACAGTGATTTTGTCAGATCTTCACTCGTCCACTTGCTTCCACAATAGCCCTTTGTGCCTCTTGCTATTTTGTTCCGTGGTGCTGCTAGGAAACCACTCATCCACAGATGAGAAGCACAATTAAGCATCTGTGATACAATAGAGCTTCCCTTACATGCCAATACAAAGGAGGCATCAAAAGGATTCATAAAATAAGGTCCAAGGTGGGCAAGAATATTCGGGATGGGGACTTCATCTGAGAACCTGCTGGTACATTGTGGCACGTGCCTTGAAGTGCCTTGACACCATCCTTTAAACCATGCAATTTCAGCAAGCTTAGAGAGCACAAATGAGGGATCTTTTCTTTATATCCTTTTCCCACTTCTCACGGCTCCAGGTGCACACATCTTCCAGGCCATCACCAGAACAAACTCTGAAAGGCACCCACGGTCTGGGAGGAGTTCTTAGATCCGTTATTCTGACTTCGATTGAAGTTGACTTCAATGACGACTTCTGTTGTTTCATTTTTGCTCCTATCTCCTCTACTTCTATGCAAACAAAGCTTTCAGAGTGTGTCAGCACGAGTGTTTCGTTGGAAGCATATCCACCATCTGCTGGGGGACCCACAGCCATCTTAAACTATATTGGGGTTTGCCCCCCGAAGTACTCAAAGCACAGGCACCAAAGATCTCACACACTGCAGATGCACTTCCTTTAATTCTCTCAACAGCAGATTTATTTCTTACAGAAGCCCCAAAAGCACCGGGAGCTTTGCTTTGCTAGCAGAGAATAGAGATCACTGTTTTCTCTTGGGTTTTGAGTTTAAATGAAATGTGTTAGCGAGCCCCAAATAATTTGAAACTCTGCCTTTTTCCTACCCGTTATGATATCCCTTGTGCTATCTGGCAACACGAGAGGAAGTTAAATAGATTTTGGAGGCTGAAGAGAAGCATTCGGATTGTGGTTTCATACAAAACGTCGTCCCTGGAACCATTCCGTCATCTGGTTCTATTTTTAACAGCCCTGAGAAACCAGAGAGCACCCAAAGAGTTTTTGTGTACTCGTTAATTGTTGACTTATCACCATTTGGATCTAATTGCTTATGAAGTGTGTTTTGCTTTCTTCAACCTTGCACCCTTTTCCCACCAGCTTGCAAGTGCAACGGCCATGCCTCCGTCTGCAACACCAACACGGGGAAGTGTTTCTGCACCACCAAGGGAATCAAAGGAGATGAGTGTCAACTGTGAGTTCCTTTCACTTTGTTGTTCAAAAGGGCCGTGCTCACGCTGGCACAGAGCCCCCACGTGCTTTAGTGACTGTATTTATGATGTCTGTGCCCATCTCTTCCTGCTGACAGTTGACTAAATCCATTGGCTGTGCAGCCAGCTGTGCTTCCCCCAGGGAAAAGCAGGAACAAAATGATTGCCTGGAGATTTCCATTTTAATGTTTCCATTGGGGATGTCGTGCAGAATGGATGGGAGGAAAAATAATGCCTCCACCCCATAGGATGTGCACACCGTTTTGCTTCATCCTTAGTTTAATCTTTCTAATTGGGTTGATTTTCACTTTTTCTTCTGGGGGAATATAAATATGTCTGAAATAAGACTTCGACACTGGGGCATTTTAATGGAGCTGTTTCAGAGCAGCGAATTTGCTGGAGGTTTCTCTGCAACACAACAAAAATGCTTTTAGTGTAACGTTAGTGGAAGTAATTTCATCTCAAATAATTTCATTGGCGGGTTTATTTTTAAAGCACTGCATTAGCAAACATGTGGAGGACTGGATCCTGAAACGGACATAAATGCAAATGGAAACTTCAGATTTTGACTACAGTAATACAGGTCCATCCATTGCAAAGAGCTATTAGACACGTTCCAAGTGAACACAAAGTTAGTTTCCTTAATTTTGTATTTTAGTTTAATTCCGTTCTAGTTTGTTTTGCAGGGATCTGGCAGATTTGGGTAATTTCTTCAGCAGCTCAGTACAGCTCAGACGTATTTTTTACTTTTAATTGCATGGTATTATTGGAACAGGTGTGTTTTCTGATTTTCAGCATCTGGGTATAAATAGAACTGGGGAAAAAAAAAATAAATAACCTTCAAAACATTTGTTTTCTTTAGGTGCGAAGTAGAAAACCGCTATCAGGGAAATCCACTTAAAGGAACGTGTTACTGTGAGTACAGTTGGGATTGTGTTTGTAGATAACAAATGTTTGACATTTAAAATATCCTGTTTAAAACTCACTCACCACAGATCAGCTTACAGTCCCAGAGATTAAGGCCGAGGCTAGAAAATGCTCTTTTAGAACTCCTGCTTTCACTGAAGAAAATCAGTGCGCTCTTCTTGATGCCTCTATTGGACTTTCACAGCAAATCTTTGAAAATTTCTCACGTGGCATTCAGATGAATGGTGGTTTTCTGGAAAATACTTGGAAATATATACCTAACAAGTCAACATCTGAGCAGGTCTGCAGATTTTTTGTTAGTGGAACACGCTATTTTTTATTTATTTTATTCCATGTTAGAGTGAGTAAAGCTTCAAAATCCCCACATTTCCTCTGAAATGAACAGTTGGATTCCTGTGCAGCTCCAAGGTACTTTGCCAAGGTTCAGATTGCCTAAGGGAAACTCTCCAGCTTCTATTTGCAAGTATTAATGATCAGCACATTGGCAGGCAAGGAGAGATATCATTTTAAATTACATAAAGGTACGATCTCGAGCAGTGTTTTTGTGAGACACAGAAGTTGCCAACGTGCCATATTTAACAAATTTAAATTCCATTTATGTTGCAAAGCAAGGATGCGACAGCAGCTTGTGACAGTCACTTTGCAAGGGTAACTCACCACGCTGATGCAATTAGCACCAAGCTGGTAAAGTGAGCAAAAAGAAAAGTCAGAAATGCATGACTCTCACCGGAGCAACTCTCTGTGCTGGTCGGTTTCAGTCCCACCAGGTTCTCTTCTTGCATGGAAATTTCTATTTAGTGCTTTGTCAAAGTTGAACATAGACATTGGAGGGTTGCCTAGCTCGTGTCTACCCAACAGAGGGTCCTAGGAGGCATTAAGAGGAAAATAATAACAAGAGTTTGTCCCTTTTGTGTGAAATCACAGTGGTTGGACTCGTTCATATCAGCATAGTGACTCCTAGGTGTTCTCTTGTGCTAGATGTGCCTTAGTAATATTATGCTTTTCTTTGTGGTTCTGTTCCAAGACCTGCAGTAACTTGCTGTATGCATTCCTTACAGATACTCTTCTCATTGACTACCAGTTCACCTTTAGCCTTTCTCAAGAGGACGATCGCTATTACACAGCAATCAACTTTGTAGCAACACCCGAAGAGGTAAACTTTCTACTTTCTCCTGAAATATGGAGTCACAGAATGGGGACTGGAAGGGATCTTTAAGATCATCTTGTTCCAAGCCCTCTGCTGTAGGCAGGAACACCTCCCTCTAGACCAGGTTGCTCATAGCCCCATCCAGCCTGGCCTTGAATGCATACAGGGAGGAAGCATCCACAAGCTCTCTGAGCAACCTGTTCCAGTGTATCACCACCTTCACAGTGAAGAATTTCCTCCTAATACCTAGTCTACATCTACCCTCTTACAGTTTAAAGTTATTTACCCTCTTCCTATCACCAAATATCATCCTTTGGCTGTGTGTTTGTTTTCCATGGCCATAGAAAAAATATATATATACTGTTGCAAGTACTGGGAGTCTCCAGCTGTAGTCTCCTCAGTGTGCCCAGTTCCACAAAGCTGCACGAGAGCTGTGCTTGGCCATGAAATTTGAAATAGTCATGGGAAAATTTCGTACAAGCCACAGTCGGTTTGTTACGGTTGTTTAAACAACTGCTGAGCAATTCTAGCTTTGCTTGTTGCTCAGCCCATACCTCGTATCTCTATTCTTCTTGTTTCGTTTCATGCACATGACTTGTTTTGTTCTTTATTACGTTCTCCTTGGGGAGGAAAGTACTGCTTTCAGAAAATGGAAGTAGTTCTGCAGGCTGTCGTTTGCTTAATGTGATGATACTTGATGTGTTTGCTTCGTATAAATAACAAACTCCAAGATTATTTTTCAGGGAGGCTTTGCTAGGAAACAGTACAGCGAAATTGCTCGTCTTAAAAACTGTGGGTATTTCTGTTGATCTGTATTTTGTTGGTTTTTTTTTTTTCTCCTCTAGCAAAACAGAGACCTGGATATGTTTATCAACGCATCGAAAAACTTCAACCTCAATATTACTTGGGCAACAAGCTTTGCAGGTAAAATTGGAAGTGATCTAAGTTGTTTGGTAGCTTGCTTCAGTTACCAGTTTTTGACACATGCAAATTTTGTCTTGGAAACATCTGCTTTAACCTGTGAACTCGCTGTGTGACGTTCTTTAATGCTGTGCCTTCGGGGCAGGAGTAAAATGTTAAGAAGAGGTATATTTTTCCATCTTAATAGCGTGTTTTGGGAACAGCAGAGGAGAGCTAATTTAATTTTTAGTAATGCAATATTCTGGCATACAGTGGTTTTGATAGCACAGAGCAGCTTAATGTGGTCGTGTTTAGATGAATAGTGAATTTTAGAGCATTAGGATTCTGGGTGATTGGCCCTTTTTATGTGTCATTTGAAACATGCACTGAAACGTGGTTTTTTTGTTACTTCTTAACATCTGAAAACAGCTGGCACGCAGGCTGGGGAGGAGATTCCTGTTGTTTCAAGAACAAATATAAAGGAATACAAGGACAGCTTCTCCAACGAGAAGTTTGATTTCCGCAACAATCCAAACATCACCTTCTTTGTCTACGTCAGCAACTTCACCTGGCCAATAAAGATACAGGTAGGAGCTCTTTGCCTGTGTGCAATTATTCCTATGTGCTTTCCCTTTCTCATGAGCAATGTGGCAATTCAGCTGTGCTGCATGCTGTCCAAGCCGAAGCAGCTCTCGGTGTAATCCTGCAGCAGACTTCTACTGTTCCTGATTAAGAGCACAAGGGTTGTGTGTCTGCTATTACCTCAGCCCACTGGGTCTGAAAATGGGCTGTGAAATCAAGTGGGATGCTTGTTTATTTACTGAGCTATGCTCTATTAAGGGCTTTGACTTTAAAGGTGCGGATATGGATTCTGAGGAAAGCAAACAAAGAGTCATAGCCACAAAACCAAGCCTGGTATGAGAAAACAGAGGAAATGTTCTTACTGTCTCTTTTTAACATCATGTTCTTTAAAGGCTCTGCTGGAGGGCCATCCCTCTTTCTCCTCATGCTGCCGGTGGTACCTGCAGAAGAAGGTGATGCTCATTCTTCCCCTTAATGCAGTGCAGTCAGTTAACACACATTGCCTTAGGTGTCAGGCTGTCTGTGGTGATAATGCTAAAGCTGCACAAGCAGTGGCTGAAGCTCAGTGGATCATGAAAATGCTCGTAGATCACAGAGTGCAGTCACAGGCACTCTACAACTGCTGCTGCAGCTAATAATTCAGGGCAGCCTCGGGCACCTGCTTGCTCTGGGCTAATTCAGGTATCAACACAGTGTGCTCAGAGTGATAGGGGGTCCCTGTGAAGGACAAAGCTATTGCTGGGTCTGGAACAGAGATCACAAACAAGGCTCTGTGTGTTTGATTAATGCCTTTTTGAAGAAACTCGGTGAAATTGTAGGGGATCAAAATCATCCTTCTCCACCCTTATTCAGCCAGTGAAACCAGTTACTAAGTGAAAGCTGGAAACTTCACGTGGATTTGCACGGTATTTTAGACACAATTATTGCACAAACTCATCATTGGCATCAGTTGTTGCACAAAGTCACCATTGGCATCGCTTCCAACAAAGACAGCACGTGTTACCATGTTGAGTAAAGAGGTGAGGTTCACTTGAGAAGATGGCATTAAGCTGTGCTGATATTTTTCAAGTTTTTTGTTCTGTAATTTTTTGAAAATATTAAGAATACTTGTGAAAGGCCCACATCACCTTCTTGTAAAGATAGCAGTGTTTAAATGCTTTGGAGACTGTGGTGTTATTTAGAAAACGGTAAATTTGATCCCCTGACTTTGGATTGCAGTTTGGTTCCTTTCAATATTGCTTACAGTATTGATAAATATTATCTAGTTTCTGCTTTATAGATTGATAAAGCCCTGAGTTTTAGATGTGAATGAGTTTGGAGAGCTGCAAGTTTGTCACTGGCTGCAGAAGCAGCAAATAGTAAAGCTGATTGTTTCCATTACGGATTAGAATTGCTCTCAGGACAGTCCTGTGTACAAAGCTGGGCACTTGCTCTATGGCTGATGTAAGTTTTCAGGCTTCTCTTTTATCACATTGATAATTGCAGGTGTCAGGAAGAAATACATGATTTATTTTCCAACTTACATGTTCACTGATACAGATGTTGACTGTTGGCCTTCCATAATGAGTGCTGGACTGTAGCTTACAATGAATTCTTTATTTTGCTATTTCTGATTGCAGAGCTGTGTGTGAGCACTTGTAGGTCTTTAAGAACAGTGCTGTTCCTGTTCCTTAAGCTTCACTGTGATCAGTCTGGTCTCCACCCTACCTGTGCTTACAGTTTTGGTCAGCCTCATTTAATGTTATGTGGCTCAGCTCTCACCATTTCTTTGTGCAGCGATGCTTCTGTGTCTTTAATGGACTTTTCGAGGTCCTTTTATGGCAGTAACTTGTGTTCTTCCTTCTCATGCCTTCAGTGGTTAATAGTCCTTATTCATTTTAACATGGCCTAATATACTCAGCTCCTTCACATCCTTTATTTCCAACTGATGAGCTCCCTGACTGGATGGCAAACATTCTTCTCCATCCCTAATAGCATCATAAAACGTTATCCTGCTGCTGTTACTGCATAACATTGCCAGTCCTGAAGATCATCTAGATTTTCTTCAGTATTATTCTTTCCTATTTACTGACAATCCCCTTCAACTTTGTCAGCAGAACATTCTTAACACACTTTGTCTGGGGTCTGCCGTTAATAAATATATTGTTCAAAGCCTGTCCAACTCAATCCTTGAACTAATTTCTGCCCACCATCTTTATCTTACCCAGGAATTTCCAGTGCAGCCTCGTACTGAAAGCCATAATGAAATTAGGTGATGGCTTTAAGCTGTGCCAGGGGAGATTCAAGATGGATATTGGGAAGCATTTATTCTCTGAAAGAGTGGTCAGGCAGTGGCACAGCTGCCCAGGGAGTGGTGGGGTCACTGTCCCTCTGGGTGTTCCAAAACCACGGGGATGTGGCTGTAGTCATGGTGGGGGTGGATGGGTTGGGACGTTGTGGTCTCAGTGGTCTTTTCCAATTAATGATTCTCTGATTCTGTGTAACTTGCATTATTTGAGCTGCACTTCCTAAGTCTATACAATGTTTTTACAGGCAGAAGGCATTGGGTCGGCAGAACACAGTTCACCACTGCCAACTCATGACGTGTTCCAGTTATTGTTCTTCAGTTATTGCGTTCAGACAACCTTGCATGCTGTGGGAATGGGATATCAGGATTCTCTCTCCTCCTCTAAACACACTTCACGTTTTCTGCAGCCCCATGCTTGGCTGTAGATGGCTCTGACCACCTTGTTACCATTCCTTTTGGAGTGCAGGGATGAGTGCTGTCTGCTTTCACTGACTTTGACCATAGGAAAACATTTGTGTTTTGTATCCATCTCATTCTCTGTTTATAAGCTCATTCCCGTTAGGTGCTTGGCCTTCCCGCCCATGTTCAGTGTCCTTGTCCTTAATGAATGCTCTAATTCAATTGTAAGATTGTAGCGGATTGATTTTAGCCTCCTGCCTATCCTTATAGCATACCCTCTCCTCCTTCCCTTTATATTTTCCTTTTCTTACACAACTGAAGCATCTCTCCCCATTTTGTTTGTGAGTTGCTGAGGTCTAGCACAGCTTGACATTCAGCAGTTCTTGTTTTATCTCTGTACCACTCACAGCTTCTAAGACATTGCTAATGAATCCCATCCACTCTGTAGTTTGTGGATTCTTTAATTGTTCTTAATGTCCTCTTAGAGGTCAGTTCTCAGTTAGTTTTCAAATAGTTTTGTATGTTTTACCTGATAGAAATAGTTAGATGGCTGCTTTCCCCTTCCTTGTCTCCTTGGTCCACTTGATTTTAGTGTCTGACTTAATTTCTCACTGTTAAAAAGAGTGAACTTTGATTCTTTTACACCACCTACCTTCCTTTATCCTTAATTTAATCTGAGTGCATGTGTGTGCATTCAGTCCAAGCTAATATTATATCACCAGCTCTCCTTAATATCCTTGTTACTTGCCAAAATAAAGTCCAAAATATTGTCAGCTGTTATTGGCAGAGAGACATTTTTTGCAAAGAAGTCTGGCAGTAACAGCACATCCAGGAATATATGGTCCTTACAATTACTCTTAACATATGCTCTTCAGTTCATAGCTAAGAAATTAGGTTCCCCAAACTGCTGTTTTTCTGACTTCTTTCTCTGGATACCTGTTGGTGTCTGCACTTAGGAGGGTCGTCCCATCTTCACACAGAGCCTACAGCCATGTAGACCTGCTTTTGTCTGGTGTCATGCTGTACCTTTGGTCCATTCTCCATCTAATATAGCCGTGCTCTTATATCTGATGCCACACAAAAGCTTTATTGCACTGGCTGCTAAGACACTCTACAGTTTGTTACCACACCTCTCACACCAGCTAGCAGTGCTCCTTTACTCCAATAGTTCTTCTCCATGCTCCCCATCTTGGTAAGAGCAGCTGCTGAGTAGGAGATGGTATTATGGAAAGTTACAGCTTCATATGGAGAAAAAACTAGGGAAAATATAGTAAGAAGTATATGTATGATTTATCTGCAGGGCTTGTAGTGTCCTTTCAGGTCTTGTGCAATCTTCCACAGTGGATTGAGCTGCCCTCAATTGCCCTTAATTGCAATCTGTATTCCTACCTGTCCTTTCTATACCTCTGTCCTATTTGCTTTATTTTTTTTTCATAAAGTGTGAGCTTACTGTACAAGTTCATCTTCAATCAGGTAAAATAGAAGATAACTCAAGATATGGATTTCTGGAACAAAGACTTCCTCGCAATTGATCCTTGATTGGGGTTCAGTGCAGGATTTAAGGTAGAGCCCCAGGATGACTGCTCACCTGGTGACCACTCTGCTTTCCTCACTGCTTCTTCAGGGCTTTTATCCAGCCCTTTCCTCTATTCCTTCTACTAGTTCTTTTTCTAAATATTTCCTCTGCAGCTTGGATTTGGTCCTCCAGGTCAAGAAGACTTGTTAATTAAAGCTACATGTTGCAGATGGCCAGGATGCAAACTGGTTTCCTTATCTCAGAGACTGCCACCTACAATTCAGCCCGTTGCAGTTGCACTCTTCAGCTTTTTGGAGCTAGAGAACGTGTTTCAATTTACCTTTGGAAGCGAGAGTGTTTTTAATATAAGCAGTGTGATGCTGCCAGACTGCTGTTGGGAAATGCAGGGAAATATTCCCTCCTTGTGTGCACATCACCTTGCAGCACACACATTTTTCTGTGTCTGTCCCTGGGCAGTAAAGTATATCCAGCTGCTCGTGATTGAGGTCTGTCTCTCCTTTCCTCTCTTGCTGCCTTGCTGAGTGAGGACTTGGGTATAAATGCTCTTTGTGTCAGAGATAGCTGTGTCCCTGCCAGCACCAAATTCTGGCTTTTTTTTTTTTCCCTCCTTGCTCCACCTCTCTTCAAAACCACTTCAGTTTGGATTTTTTTTGTTAACTACATTGGTTTGGGATGTCTCGCCCTCCCTGCCTTCTGACTCGAGATGATTATTTTGTAAAAGAAGCAAAAGCTGCAAAATGCAGAGAGCCTTCAAAACTCAGCAATCTGCTTCCTACTAACTTTGTCAGAGTAGTTTCTGCTTATGAAAGCGACATTACGGAGCTCCTTTAAAGTCTTAGCTTGCCAAGCTTCCCTAAAAACTCAGGTAAGGACTTGTCAAAAACGTCTCTGTATTTCCCCTCTCTGCTTTGCAGCTCTTTCTGCTCCTGCATGCAGTCCAACACAGCCATGTCATCTTCAGAAGCATCGTGCAGACCACAGCTGTTCACCCTTCTCTCTTTTGCTTGGAAAGCACTGCCTGAAGGGTTCCTTATCTGCCAGTTGAAGCAGTGCATCTCTTCCCTCCCTGCTTATTTTATGTACTTAATCTACGTTGCATGTTTTGTTATTCACTCAAAATGTATGTCTTTAAAAGATGTAGAATGTTGCAATAAGGAGCAAGGAAATTTGCTGCGGTAACTTGAGAGCAACTTCATGGGTTTTCATTTCAGGTGGCATTCTCTCAGCTCTCTGGGATGTGAAACTGAAGTTCTAGATCTGAGAAGTAGCTCGTGGCGAGAGCTGGAAGCTCTTTGATGCTTGTATTCCTGCTGGCAGTGTGTTTATTTACATGGGACGTGTCGCAGAAGTTGATCTCTCCAGAGTGTAATGGGTCAAAATTAGTTGCTAACGGAGCTAACTTCCACCCCTCCAGTGGCTCTGAGCTCTGTGCCATTACAGCTCCGTCCTGTTGGAGCTTTCTTCAACTCACTAAATATGAACTTAGAATCATCAAGGTTGGAAGTGACCATGAAGATCATCCAGTCCCACCATTAACCCATCACACCGTGCCCATTAACCATGTCCAACACAACTTGTGGTTCCGCCTTGTTTCTTACCCAACTTACTGCTGTTATTCTCATTCTGTCCCATGTGATTTCAGGCTTTGCTCTCCCACAGTTCAGATCCACCCTCTGTAAAGCTTTTTACATAGATTGCTGCTTGCTGAGTGCGTGTAGGAAGCTTAGGAGCTGATTAAGAAAAAAACAACCAGTTTGTAATTGTGTCATTAACTGGCGATTGCCTCCTCTCTTTCTCTCGTGTTGGTTGAAGTATTTTAATTTGAACGTGCTTAAACGTTAATTATAAGCCAAATGTTTCAAGGGACAAAAAGAGGTGAAGGAATTTTACAGCCTTTTGCATACAAAGTAAGCAAAATCTCATTGCTCTGCAATTCATCATCGTGTTGGGCTTCGGGAAAGTGTCACCGTGCTGACGCAGCGTCACCGCGTGCGATGCTTGGAGGAGTGCTGCCATGGCATTAAACATCACCCACTGTTTGGGGCCTCTGCAAGATATGAGGAAACTTTCAAGTCACTGAAATTGCTGCCTTCTAGCATGATTTAATAAAGGCTGTGCTGGAAAAATAGCTAAAATTGCCTCTGCTGCCTACATTTCTTTAATTTCGCAAACTTCAGCATGGGCTGTTGAAGCTTCTTTCAGGGTTCCTCCAGCTGATTTATTTCACAGCTGAGGGTCTATATAGTCTCTCCTAAAGCTTTATTCCCTTCTATGCTGAAAGTTAATGGAGTGTGGATAGCTTAACTCAGTCACATAATGTGTTGTCATAATTATTCGGGATATTTCAAACAGGCTGTTTACAGTGATAGGAAAATGTTTGCAAACCCACTCAAAATGTTGAACTGCTGCATAGTTCATCTCCTGAAATTGTGAATGGTGAACCGAAAGGTGGAAACAATTCATCTCTGTTAAATTGATGGCTGCTTTACACGGAGCTGCCAGAAGTTCAAGCACAGGAATTGTAACAAATGGCAGAGCCAGCCGAAAATTGAGGACAGCCTGAAATCTGCTGTAATTAAATCAGACTTTTATTTGCAGAGCTTGCTTTTGGTGATAGGCCAGATGACTGTCACCAACCTGCACGTGTAGACTTATGTGTCCACATGCTTCCCTGCTGCTGTGTGTGCAGAGCCCGTATGGTGTCCCAAGATGTAAGCTTCTCCATGCAGTGACATGCTGTTATTGAATGATCTATGACTCATAGAATCATTACAGTTGGAAAAGACCACTAAGATCATCAAGTCCAACCATCAATCCATCACCACCAGCCTCGGACCTTCCTTTGGTGCTCTCCTGTCAGCTTTTCGCATTGCTTTTGCTAAATTACTGTTGGCATAACGTTACCAGGTTGGCTGCGTCCAACTTCTGAAGCAAGGTGCACGTCTTGGTGCTCCAGATAGAGCAGAGTAAGGTTTCACATTGATATGAAAATATGTTTGCACTCAGAATGAAGTTTAGTGTTTTGGACCAGTGGCTACTGCATCTGCAACCTTCTCTTAGCATCATAGAATATCCCAAACTGGAAGGGACCCACAAGGATCCTCAAATCCAACTCCTTCTTCCCTTCGCTGTTGCTCTGAGGGAACCAACTACATTCTGTTTATTCCTGCACATCAGAGGATTTCTGCTCTGCCTTTCATTGCAGCTGAACAGCTTGCTGTGGGGTTGTATTATTTTTGCTAATGGCCTCCTTTGACCTCTAAATCAGTTCCTACTGGTTTACATGCATTCTCTGAAAACATGTATAGGAGCGTAAGGAAGCAGATTCCCTGTGTGTCTGTTTGGCATTGCAGAGCTGGCAATTACGAGTAAATGTGTCTTTTTCTTAAGCCAGAGGATATTTCCTGTGTTATTATGTAGGCAAAGTTCACATGGAGCCATATGCTGCTGTTGTCAGCTGTATTTCAGAGCAGAGAGGAATTATAAAGTAGGCTGAGGTTCTTGTAAGGAATGGCTCTCTGGCTGGGTGAAGCAGGCTCATTTCCCCTTATGCTGAACAAGGCTCTCCAAGTAGGAAAGAATAGCCAGTGTTTTATAAAGTGCCATGAATTATATTCCCAAAAAGCCTTTGCAACCTTCAGACAAAGCTCTTACTCTCATCTCTATCATCATTAGTTTAATGCCTCACGGTTCGTGTGCCTAGCAGAATGCAAATACTAAATTCTTCCACGCTCTTCTTTTTCAAAGGAAATCTTCATTAAAGCAGATTTAGATTAAATTTCTTCTTCTGATACCCGATTCCCCATCCTGCTATTTGTATTGGCGGCGTTGCCCATAAAACAGGTGGTTGCCATTAGTGTGAATCATAATACCACTTTCAATTAAGCCTCAATTTGACTTGCCATTCAGTGCTTAATGTGTGTCAGAAAGCGTTGTGTTACCTTGCAGAGTGATGGATGAAGCATCAGCGCAGCCAAAAACAGCATTGGGGTAACTCAGCTCCTGCCAGGTGAGGAACGTGGGACCCCAGGAATGCTGCATCCCATGCTTCCTTTTAGTTGAGGCCTTCCACTTCTCTAAGGTGACATGCATACTGCTCATGATGCTCTCTAGGGTTCCCTCTTTGAGGTTTACAGCCTAACTAAAAGGCTTTGATAACGCTGGTAACAAGGCAGAGCAAAGATAGTGTTCTGGAGTTAAAAAGCAGAGTCTGTAACTGACTCTAATACCCTGATGTGTCTCTGGAGGAAACATTTGATATAGGGCGTAAATATCCCTGAGGATGGATGTGGCCCGTGGATGTTTCCAGCCTTTCTGTAAATTAATGTTCTGTAATCAAAAGCCACGGGCTAATCGAATGAAAGCTCTCCATAGGGTAAAGGAAAAGAAGCCTTTGTTGTTGGCCAAAGAGAATAAAATACGTACAGATAGGTAGGGATTGCTCTTATAAAATAATTAGGTTGGTTTGAAGCCTTCCTGAGGCCAGTGATCTTTCCTGCCAGGTCCTCACTGTGCCTTCCATGCCTCTAATTAGGAATAGGTGTCGGTGATGAGATATAATCACCCTCTGCTCTTTGGGATCCTTCCATTCGGAAAGCCTTCTTTCAGTTTTGCTTCTGAAAGCCCTGGAATGCCAGAGTTGTTTGCTAATGATGTCCCTTGCCTTTATTTAGATGTAACTGCAGGTGCTTGGGAGCCGCTCGCTGTGTGAGAGCCTTGCTTGCTTCCACCCGAACAATGAAACGTAAATCAATTTGTTAATCTGATGAAATTTGCCGTTCAATGTAATTACTTTTGGAGACATGCAATTACATGCTGATTTCCAGAACAGGCAAACTGACATCTTCTGCTGGGGATGGAAAGATTTGAAACAGTACAGTTAAATGATACTTTAAAACACAAAACAGCTGCTTCCTTTTTATCTGTTCTTGCCTTTGTATTTTTGGCATCGACCGATGACATTTTTCTCCTTTTCGAAGTTGTTCCCTTTCACATTAAGTAGTATTTTCCTTAGCAGCTTCTTAGAATCATAGAATGGCCTGGGTTGAAAAGGACCACAGTGATCATCCAGTTCCAACCCCCTGCTATGTGCAGGTCACCAACCAGCAGACCAGGCTGCCCAGAGCCACATCCAGCCTGGTCTTGAATGCCTGCAGGGATGGGGCATCCACAGCCTCCTTGGGCAACCTGTTCCAGTGCTTCACCACCCTCTGTGTGAAAAACTTCCTCCTCATATCCAACCTAAACCTCCCCTATTTCAGTTTAAAACCGTTCCTCCTTGTCCTTGTTCTTAAATCATTAAAACTTGAGGTTTTTCTCAAAGGCAATTCAGCCTTTCTCAGATGGGCTCCAACCTCTGCTTTTGGCTGGAGGCTTCAGCAGCACTGAGAACTGCACACACTCGATTTTCCCCAGATGTTGTGTTGCTGCACAGGGTTGCTATCATTCTATCCAACTATTGGAGTCTTGGGGTTGATACCTACAGCTCGAGCTGTACTTGGGATTGAACCACGACCTCTCTGCGTGTCGCATCGTGCTCTGTAGTGTTCACTGATGTGGGCTGCTGGTTGGACTTGGTGATCTCTGGGGTCTTTTCCAACCTTGATGATTCAGTGACATCTGCTCCGACTGGAAACGTGACGCTCCATCACAGCCCCTTTCAGCTGTACCAGGATGGGAGGAGCCTTCAAGGCTGTCTCAGTCTGCACCATATTTTTATTTCCCTATTTTTATCTTCCTTTGAAATCAGGAAAGGTACCATTTTAATGCAGGCCACCCTATTAATATTCTTTCATTTTGTTTTCTCGTCACAGTCTCATATGGATGATTTAGCTGTGTTGAAGAAGTAACTCACACATCTCTGTTTCTGAAGCTTATCATAATATGTTCATGAAGCATTGGAAGTCTGGCCACGTGGCTTTCCCAAAACATCAGCTACATAAATAAATCAAGTTATAGGGGAGCAGAGATGCATACGCTGAGATTCAGATTTTAACAATACCAAAAGGATTTTGTAGGAAGAGTTTTCTTTTGGATGTGAGAGCAAGATGTATGGATAAGATATGCATGGGGCATTCTACGATTCTCTCACCTTTAAAGATAGATGATTTTTTTTTTTCCTCTTTCTTTCAAGTTTCAGGACTGGAAAGCATCATATAAAAAAAAATGTAGAATTAATTTTATGTGGAAGCAAAGTCTGCATTAGATTAGCAATAATTCCTCCTGGGTGAGGTCCAGGGTGGTGATGTGCCGACTGCTTGCAGGTGCTGTGCTTCTGTGCTGAGCAGCTCTTCCTGAAAGTATAGTGGGCCACTGCTGAATGTAAATGGGAAGCATTGGGTTGAAATATGTTTCAGCAAATGAGCGATGTGGGCCATTGCTGGGAAGATTTTATGACTACCAGAAGAGCTGGATGTATTTCCTTAACGTGAAAGCTCATTTAAAGAGCCAAAGAACAGTACACGGAGTGAATGAAGAGGAGAAAAGTGCACTGGGAATAGAACACAAGAAGCCACAACACTCAAACACAGTAGACAGAACTATCCACTGGGGGAAAATCCATCCCATAATAAGTGGGATGACAAAAGCAGAAGGTTTGTTTGGCTGTCTGACATGACAGCAGAGCCACCAGTGCTCCCCTAACAAACCTCAGCTGGCTCTGCAAGTCTGCTTTGCTCGTGTTGAAAACAATCCATTCTTGGAATGTTGCTGAAATGTCTTTCCTGACTTCACATTAAGATGTTTTTACCATACTGCCGAATCTCACTCACAGCACAGAGAGTTGGGGTCAGGGCAGCGTGGCATTGTGGCATCCTGGTATAATGAGGCCACTAGGAACTAATTTCTGGGAAGATTGGGTTTGGATTATTATTTTTTTTTTCCTGAATCAGGTGTGTTTTTCTATAACGATGGGTGTCATGCATAGTTATTTCTTGAAACAGTGCAAATAAGACAGGTTCCAACCTGGTTTCTCTACTTGGAGCTTTATCATCACCAAGTCCCACCCCACCATGCCCATAACCACATCTCTCAGTGCCAATCTCCATGGTTCTTGGCCACCTCCAGGGACAGTGACCCACCACCTCCCTGGGATGCCTGTGCCAGTGCCTGACCACTCTTTCAGAGAAGAAATCCTTCTTACTATCCAACCTGAGCCTCCCCTGGTACGACTTAAGGCCGTTCCCTCTACATTTATCTACCTGGATCTACATTGCTCATTTTTCCCTCCCCAGCAGTGCTTTTTTTCCACATTAAGATGTCTTTAACGCAAAGTCATAACAGAGGCTCTTAAAAAATAAAACCTTGATGCATGAAGCAGTCCAGCTCATGAATTCTGGCTTCATCTCTCCTTGAGGATGTGGCTATCAGTACCACGTAACGAGGCTGTCCTTTGCTCAGCGGTCACACAGGCTCCATCTAATCCATTGGAAGGAAACCTTCCATTGTGGTTTCCCTCTCTTGAAGAAACCCAGATCAGGCTGCAGCTCATGGACACATCTTTTCTGATACAGATTGATCAGTATTTTAAATGATTCCTCCTGTATGACTTTTGGGGAGGGGGACCGAGCTCTTTCTCCACTTTTAGAGCTGTAGCTGTCAGCCCTCTCTTGCTTTGTCCTGTGCTTTGCCTGGTCAGAGATGATTCAAGACAGAAGGTTTTGGCCACTTTCATCTGCCAGCTATTTTGCGGCCTAAAAAAAGCTTTCTAATTTGTATTTAGCTGCTTTATTCTTCTCATTATCTTTGATTCCTGCTTCCTACCCACGTTTGCCCAAGGAGGCTGTGGATGCCCCATCCCTGCAGGCATTCAAGGCCAGGCTGGATGTGGCTCTGGGCAGCCTGGTTTGCTGGTTGGTGATCCTGCACACAGCAGGGGGGTTGAAACCAGATGATCATTGTGGTCCTTTTCAACCCAGGCCATTTTATGATTGTAAGCTCTTCAGGAAAACAACTTTTATTCCATTTACGTAAGTTTTTTGGCAGCCATTCAGGTGGCTGTATGCTGTAAGCTCACTTATCCTGGACTTTCAGTGTCTGGGAAAGTGGCTGAGCTGTCGTGTGCTGAAGTTTTAACTTTTTCCATGTTGAAACTCCCTGTGAATAGTTGGTCTGCTTGCAGATCTCACTTATCCTGCACACAGATGGTGTTGGAGCTGTGCTGGGCGCAGAGCCAGCCAACAGGATCCTTCACAAACACATCCAGGCAGCAGCATTGGGTGCAGCAGAGGAACTTGGGGACTTGCAGCAGGGAAGGGTGGAGCATTGCAAACTCAGTGGCTGCTTTCTGTGTCTGGCTTCCGCCTTCGTATTTGCAAGCACACTCTGCAAAGCAGCTCGAGGCTGCTTCATCTCCACAATAATTTTTGCAATAGTGTATAAATCCAAATCCACTGAAAAACAGGGAGTATATAAGCATTATTTTTCCCTCTGACAAGATTCATATAGAAAGCTCGCTCTGTCACCAAAACTTTATTCCCAACTGCAGATTAGTGCCTCTTCCTCCCGTGGTGTGAGCCAGATGCTGTGGGATGGAGTCGTGGCATTGGCCCTCCTGCTGCAGCTGTCAGACTGACATGGGAACGCAGTCCCCACTGCCAAGCTGAGATAACTGGAAACAGCTCCACAGCATAAACACATCTGAGGTCCAGCGTAAGGGCTGGTATTTTAGATAGGTTTTTAAGAAGTCTCCTGCACTCCCAAATTTGTTACTGTTAAACCGAGAGTGGTTTTTTTCCCTTCTTTTCTTTTTATTAAACAGGGGATTTTATTGTGTTGTTTTCCTCTGCTGAATTCCTCGTAACGGGGTGAGCTCCTGACCTGCATTTCCTTCTCTTCTTCCCCTTCTAGTTAGACTGTTGAAGTCCAAAAGGCACGAAACATAGTTCTTGTGCTGTGGTTGAGAAGTTACTGTTGCTTAGAGGTGGCAGAATGAAAACCAGCAACACAGAAGTTTGCTCAAAGAATAGAAATCCCTTTCCAATGGGCTTTTACCAAACCTGTAGGTCAGACATCAAGGTTAAGAGTGGATATACAAAAGTTTGTAAGCAACCAGAAATCCTTTCTTGGACAAAAAGAAGAGCTTTGGAAGTGAGCTGTGTTGGGGCAGAAGCAATGTGACAACATCTCTTTTCTGCGCTTCTTATTTATTTCTGCTCTCTTCCCTTTGAATTGCAAGCAGAGAATTTGCTTTCAAAGGCATTCAGCTGGATACCTTAACAATATACAGACTGTGAGAGGCCACGGGTAAGTAGAGGTTTTATCTGCAGGCAATGTACAAGGTGGGATGTTTGGGACTGTTTGATTCTGTTTCTGAGCCTTTAAAATAACTTTAAGGAGTCTGTCTTTTTAATAACTGAAATAAGGGACTAAGGTTAGTCTTCGGTTAACATTAATAATTTAACTGAGCTTAATTGTTGTTACCTCAGAATGTCCTGTTTTTAACTTTTGTCTTCAGACTGAGTTCTTGTGGAAAAAATCACCACATTTTGGTCAGTTGCTGGCGAGAAGTAAGAGAGAATTATGTGTGTGTCAGGCTCTGTGCTATGGGGAGGGATCAGAACTGAAATTGTAGAATTCAGCATCACCGAGGTTGGAAAGGACCTCCAGGATCATCCAGTCCAACCGTCCACCTACTACCAGTGTTTTCCCTATTAAACCCTGTCCCTTAGTACAACATCTTAAGGTTTTACAGAATCACGGGGGTTGGAAGGGAACTCAAGAGGTCATTGAGTCAACCCCCCTGCCAAAACAGGCACCCTATAATATGTCTCACAGGTCAGCATCCAGCCAGGTCTTGAATGTCTCCATCAGAGACTCCCCATCCTCTCTGGGCAGCCTGTTCCAGTGCTCCGTCACCCTGACCGTAAAGAAGTTCTTCCACACGTCAGTACAGAACTTCCTGTGTTCAAGTTTTAGGCCATTGCTCCTTGTCCTGTTGCTGCACAGCACTGAGAAGAGCCTGGCCTCATCCATTTGCCTCCCACTTCCCTTTAGATCTTTATAATCCCCTCTCAGTCTTCTTTTCCCCAGGCTTAACAGACCCAGGTCACTCAACCTTTCCTTACATGGGAGAAGCTCCAGGTGTTGTTGAATACAAGAACTCCTTTGAGATCCTCATACTATGGAAATCCAGTGAGTTTGGACTTAGACCTTTCTCATCTGAGTTTGTATCTCCTTCTCATCTCAAATGCTGCCCCATCATTTAATGTTTGCTTAAACTTTCCTAAGGCACTGGGGAGTTCTGTTGTAGCTGTTGTAGAAGTCGCTTCTTGAGTTTTCAGTTTTGACATTAAGACCAACAAAATCAAAACTTGGGGTAGATTTACAGGTGTGAGTTCCTTCTCTAGCCCATCTCAAAAGCTGCTTTAACTCTTGGGTGTGAGAAGAGCTGTAGCAGTACATCTTAACCCACAGCAGCAAGACATAGCACCATCTCTGCTAGTCATCTCTGCATCTGATGCCAGCCACAGGCATGCTGCTGTTCTCCATGCACCTTTCACAGCAGGAGCTGAAGGAGGAGCACCCAGCAGCTGACCCCTCCGGCCTGGCTACCGGAGAGGTCACAATACTGTGTGTTCCATGGCACCCAGCAGCCAGATACTGCTGCTGCTGCCTTCACAACCCGTGAGGCTCACCACCACAGCATGACTTTAGCTGTTACTTCAGGTACTCCCTCTTATTGACACAGCTCTGGAGGCGGGAGCAGGGACCCTTTTATTTCATTTTTTCTCTCCTGCAGGATTGGTCCAATAGCCTCGAGCTGCGGTATCCCTCTTGTCTTGCACGACCGTTCATCAGTCTGTGGGCAGGATCTGCAGATGGCCATGGAAAGGCCTGATCTTTAGTTTTGATATATTTTCATATTTTTCAGCTCTTTGAAGAGCTGAGTGTTTTCTGGCCCTACCTCAGGTTCTTGAGGCATTTGGTACCGGGTTACATAAGGAAGATTATAGAATCATAGATTGGCTTGGGTTGGAAGGGAACTTTCAGATCACAGAATCACAGAATGGCCTGAGTTGAAAAGGACTATAATGACCATCTGGTTTCAACACCCCTGCTATGTGCAGGGTCACCAACCAGCAGACCAGGCTGCCCAGAGCCACATCCAGCCTGGCCTTGAATGCCTGCAGGGACGTAGCATCCTCAGGCACTCTGGGAGACCGCCTCCAATGTCTCACTGGATGTGCTCAGGGCCCAAACTGAGCTTGCTGCCCTGGTTATGGCACTTCCCAGAGCATTGTTTGCTGGTACACTTGAAATTTAGATGTGCATCGCTATTCAGCACCTGGCTGTTTTTCTGATCAAATACTTCCCGTTTGTCAGGTTTGTGTGGTAATTTTTTGTGATGCCCAGAAATGGGGGACTCGATGTTAAGCTCTGTTTTTAATTTAGAGGCAGCTATGCCTGTGTTTGCTCTGCACAGCAATCGGAGAGCTCACATAGGGAGACAAAGCGTAGATAATTGGCATTTCTGAGCCAACTGCTGACTGCAGCCAATTAGCTGAAAAGTGACAATTTGTGACTACTGCAGTAAGGCAGCACAGTATTGGAATATAAATCGATTTTCAGCTTGGTGTAAGTTCAGAAGTGAACTAGTTTTTATATTTGCACAATATCAAATGTTTGTGCCATAAAGGCTCAATGGCTTAGTTAGCATTGCAGCATGTGAAGAAGAAGTCATTTGTCTCCTTCATTGGCTTTCCGCACAGGAGCAACATGGCTCACAGTAGTAGGTGTGAAAATCAAATTTTAGTGGAAATTTTATTTTTATTTGTTGTAGAATATAAATTTGGGCGTATGAACCTCTTCAGCTGTGCTGAATTTACCAAAAGCTTTTCTTCTACGAGGTATCAGAGCAGTCTGAGTGTGCTTACTTGCAGATTGGTTTTGAGCTTCTGATGAGCAATGGGGAATGCGAATAGGAACAGACTAAATTCTGGGACATCTCTCCTCTCTGTGACCCAGTTCTCATGGATCTTCAGCTATTGATGGCTGTAGAATATCCTGAGTCGTAAGGGACCTACAAGGATCGACGAGTCCAACTACTGGCTCCACACAGGACTAAAATTCAAACCATATTTCTAGGAGCATTAAATAAAGAAAGAATTCTGGTGAAGTAACTAAGGGCAATGCAAATAAAATGGATACTACACTGGTGAAGACCAAATATCTAATCCTGAGATAGTTATATTCTAAGATATGGTACTTCAGATGCTAAGAAATAGAGTGCTACACGTGCAAGACCTTCCTTCCCTGAAGCTTCAACCCCACTCATAAAGCAGTTCCCTACAGTAGGTCGCATAGGTTGGCAACCAGCTGGGTCTTGAGAATCTCTCTAAGACTCTGCAGCCTCTCTGGGCAGCCTGTTCCAGTGCTCCATCATCCTGACTGTAAAGAAATTCTTAAGCATGTCAGTACAGGACCTCCTATGTTCGAGTCTTAGGCCACTGCTCCTTGTCCTATTGCTACGCACCATTGAGAAGAGCCTGGCTTCATCCATTTGCCTCCCACTTCCCTTTAGGTATTTATACACATTTATCAGATCCCCTCTCAGTCTTCTCCAGGCTGAACAGACCCTGGTCACTCAGCCTTTCCTCATATTCATCACCTTTGTGGCCTTTCACTGGACGCCTTCCAGAGATCCCTGTTCTTTTGGAACTGGGGAGCCCAGAACTGGGCACAGTATTCTAAATGTGGCCTAATAAATGCAGATCAGAGGGGGAGAATCAGCTGGCCACGCTTTTTTTAAGTTCCTAAGGTTAGCTCTCTGCTGTCCTACCAACCTACATCGCTCATTACAGATATTGGCAGAACAGCACACGGCAGAGCCAGGACCGTTGTATGGATGGTGGAGTTGGGTTGTCAGGTTGATTGGTTTTTCCCAGACCCTCACTGCTGAGTTGGCATACTGCTGCTGACAAGTGGAGAGAACCAAAAACAGCACCATGAGTTTCACAAGGGCAAGATGAGTTTGTGCTTAAAGGAGAGCTGCGGTCTGTAATGGTGCTTCCCTTAAGCAGAAGAGCACTCTTTCCCCCCATCGTTCTCACAAAGGGCACAACGAGTGTTTTGATGACTTTGGCATCACTCAGGAGCGCTCAGAAAAAAGGCACATTTGTTTTTCAGCTGGTCCTCTGACAGTAGCACAGGCACTCAGCATTCAGGCTGTGGCTTCCTCTTACTGTTGTCTGTATTCTCCAAGGTCGGATTGAATCCTTGCCTCTAACCATTAAAAAAGAAACAAAAAGGAAGAAAGAAAAACAGAATAGAGAAAGTGGAGGTGCTGGAGAAGAAATAGAGAAAGGTGCACATAAATGTCACGTGCAGCTTGTTGGGCTGTTGGCTCTTTGGATCCCCTTGGAGCTTTCAGCCTTTGTGCTGCTTTTTTGTTCATTAACTTTGGCTTTGGGGCTGTGTTTAAGTAGAAAGCAAACAGTCTGAGCTCTCTTCATGTCCCTGGCTTTTGATGCTGACTGGTTCTGTAGGCTTGGACACCATAAGGTGCTCCCACCTACGAGGTGAAGCTGGTGAATTGAGTGCTAGGGACCCTTTTTAAAGATCTTATGAATTCAAAGCGAGCACCAAACCCTGGTGGTCAGCCTCCCACTGTGCCTTCTTTGCTGTACCTCTCCAATTTCATAAGTTAATTAAGTTTTATATTCTTCCTTTTTCTAAGAGAGCGTCCTCTTCAAAATACCATTTCCAGTTTCACTTTCTCCCCCCTGATGTGAAGTGGGGTTGGGAAGAAAGGCAGAACTGACGTGATTCTATTTCCTTTATGCAAAAGTGGGAAGAAAATACAGCAAAATAATCCTGAATTGTTACAGGGAGAAAGAAATGCTGTAAAAATAATGTTTTCTCTGTTCATTCATGTTTTCTCAAGCACCGAGGTACCCCAAATGCTCCAAAATATGTTATCATAGTACTGTACTGGTGGTGTTCTTCAATCCATTGGCAGTTCTTCAGGCTGAATGAGTTATGTTGAATACAAGAAATTATTTGAGTCTAGAGAGAAATTTGCCCCACTCCCATTGTGGCTAATAGTTCTGCTTTTATGTGTTGAGAATAAGCAATAATTTCCAACACAACTGGGAAGAGTTACTTTGTGATGATTTATCTATAATTTTCTTCACTATTTCTTCCTATACTTAACAAAAAACCCACACATTTTTACAGTTTCTCATCAGTTTGGTGTTACTAATTGTTCTTAGTGGTACATGAAATCCAGATACTTTTTGTATGAGCTGAAGGCACTTGTAAATCAAAGAACTGGGGCTTAAATGCCCTAAGATATGGTTGTACATAAGGGCATAAAGTGAAGTTGTTTTGAAATGAGTCGCAGACTAAGAATCACTTGGTCACGTTGGGAGGAGAAAATAAAGTAATCTAAGTTATATTGAAATTTCTTTGCTACTGGAACACTGACTGTGTTACTAATGCAAACCAGTTCCTGGTATGTAATCATCCCAATTTGTTTGTCGGTTGTTGTATCAGTCACAGGCAGTAGTTTCACTCCAGAAGAATACTGAATTTGAGGTACCAGCTGTTACTGAAATTTCAATTGGGTTCCAATCGCTTTTCCTTCAGACAAAATGTTCTGTGGCCAAGTGCTTTGAAACTATTGCATGTAGATGGCGTTGGGTGATAGAAGTAGACCAACTTTCTTTTTGCCTTCATATTTTATGTTAATTGAATGGTAGAGGAAGTAAAAGGTGAATGTGGCTCTTGGGATGTGGTTATGGGCATAGCTGGGTTGGGTTGGGGTTGAACTTAGCGATCTTTCCGACCCAAACCATTCAATGGTTCTGTGATCTTAGTGGTCTTTTTCAATTCTGATGATGCTGTGATTTCTAAGAAGAGTTGCTGGCACAGCACATGGTGAATAGTGAGGATGCATAGTGATAGGACAAGGGGGAATGGTTTTAAACTGAGACAGGGGAGGTTTAGGCTGGATATGAGGAGGAAGTTTTTCACTCAGAGGGTGGTGAGGCACTGGCACAGGTTGCCCAAGGAGGCTGTGGATGCCCCATCCCTGGAGGCATTCAAGGCCAGGCTGGATGTGGCTCTGGGCAGCCTGGTCTGCTGGTTGGTGACCCTGCACATAGCAGGGGTTGGAACTACATCATCATTGTGGTCCTTTTCAACCCAGGCCATTCTATGATTCTGCTCTGCATGCCATGGAAGTGACATGGTGACTTAACAGCAGAGCTGAAGTTCTGCTCGGTGCCTGAGGAGGCCCTCCCACCCTCCTGTGTTACACGCTGTGTTTTCCTGCACTTTCCCTGCTTATTCTTTCGGTACAAAATTAGATTTTGAGAGTGGATAAATGAATCTTCCACTATCGTCTAAACTTAATTAGAAATCCATACCGCTACAAAATTTGTGCTGTATTTTCCCTATATTCAGGATGAACAGTCTACTTATAATGGCTATTTCTAACCAAACTTTCTATGTAACTGAATTAATTAAGTCCTAGGAACAGATTATATTAGGGGAAATTAAGCTTTAAGTAAGCAAACCATTAACAATTATGATACTAAATTGCCCGTGACACAGATTGGTCAGGTTTAATAACATAAAATGTTGTGAGAAGTAAACTGCAGAACTCAACCTTGCCATTCTTTCAGTCTGTGTGTGATGTGCAGCCACACAGTTGATCTTTGCAAAAGAAGAGCTCTAACAGGTAGGCAAAAGAAACACCGTGGATGGTGTAGAAGAACAATTATATCCTGTGCTGCATTAAAAGAGGAGTGGCCAGCAGGGACATGGAGGTGATCGTCCCATCTACTCGGCTCTTGTGAGGCCCCATCTGCAGCACTGCATCCAGGCCTGGGGCCACCAGCACAGGAAGGACATGGAGCTCTTGGAGCGGTTCCAGTGAAGGGCAATAAGATGAGCAGAGGGCTGGAGCAGCTCTCCTGTGAGGAAAGGTTGAGGGAACTGGGATTGTTGAGCTTGGAGAAGAGAAGGCTGCGGGGAGACCTCACTGTGGCCTTCCATACTTGAAGGGAGCCTATAAACAGGAGGGGGAATGGCTGTTTACGAGGGTGGATGGTGATAGGACAAGGGGGAATGGTTTTAAACTGAGACAGGGGAGGTTTAGTTTGGATATGAGGAGGAAGTTTTTCACATAGAGGGTGGTGAGGCATTGGAACAGGCTGCCCAAGGAGGCTGTGGATGCCCCATCCCTGGAGGCATTCAAGGCCAGGCTGGATGTGGCTCTGGGCAGCCTGGTCTGCTGGTTGGTGACCCTGCACATAGCAGGGGTTGGAACTACATCATCATTGTGGTCCTTTTCAACCCAGGCCATTCTGTGATTCTATGATAGTGTTTCTGTAGGAAACATTCCAGGCTTTCCTATATAGATATCAACTGTTGGTACACAATGTGGTCTTTGTTTGACAGAGCATCTTTGCCCACGGTTATTCTCAGCCTCTCTTTCTCACACTGCTGGAAGCAGGACGTGTTTTTATTTTGGGGTGTGGTATTACAATGAGAAATATCTCTGCCTTAAAGAAACACCACAGCAGCTCTGCAAACAACGAACCACCTCAGTCACCAGGCTGGCTTTAAAACATAAAGTGAGCTCTTCATCTCTCTTCTGCTGCTCAGAAAGACACTGGGAAGCACTGAGCCAAAAATCAAGTCCTGTTTTCATCTCTTTCAGAAGCAGTAGTGCTGAGATCACACGCATCTGGTCTGCAGCTTTTCAGCTGCCTTTCCAGCAAAGTTATGCGCTGCGAAGGAGCTTTCAACTTAAGAGCATTGCAATCTATTTGTGACAAAGTGATTGTGGTATTTGGAGCAAATGCGATAATAGAAGGTGTTTCTGGTTTTTGCTTCTTGTTTTGCATGTATTCATGATTTCTGGAAGGTGGCTGCTGCTGGGAGCAGAGGTTTATGCTAATGTTGCAGTTCATTAAGAAAAGAAAAGATGCCTTAAGTGAATTTAATGTCCACCAGCAGCTTTTGTAGGTGAAATGCAGATTTCAGTTCAGTTTTGAAATGCATTCAGATACTTCATGAAAGAGTTAATTTCCTGTTGTGGTGCTGCGATTGATAGTCAGAGGAAATAGGAGGTACCTGGAAAGAACTTCTGATTCCTAATGTTGCAGAAGTTGCCTTGCTGTTGGCTTGCCTCCCCTCCGCTTTGTTATTTTTACCCAGGCTCCCTAATCTTTCCCCTTGCCTTTAACCACCTCCCAGTTTCCTGTTCGCTTCTTCCCTCTGTTTTTTGTCCAAAATACAGGCTTGTTTTTTCGCTCTTCTTTGCAGTTGGTGTGGATTGCAGGGCAGCGAGCTAAGATGAATGCCATAGCTGTTTTCACAGTCTCTATTATCTTCTGTATTTCATGCCTCTTTGCTGCTCTCGGTGTAAGTTACTTATTCAAGGAGATTCTGTTGCAAGAGTGTTCTTTGTGCAGGGGCATGCGTTTAGAACTTGTTCATGTTGTGCTTTGCTGTCGGTACGATAATTACAAACACTCCACTGGAGCTCTTTAAAACTGCACCGAGTCGTGCTTTCTCCGCAGTGCTTAGCATGCACTGAATGCCATGCCTTGCCTATTGCAGGGAGAGACGTTTAGTTTCTTTTGGATATGTGTGGCTTCAAACAATGTAACTTGCTTTCTTTTCCCTCCAAATATTCCAGTGCTTTTTCAACTCTGACTTACAGCATTATTTCACTGTCATTTCTCCAGCCCCAGAAACAACGCGCGTTAAGTATAACTTCACTTTTCAGTAATAGAAAGCATTTTGCTTTTCTTTTGCAGATTGCATTCTCACAACACAGCAACTTTATGGACCTGGTACAGTTCTTTGTGACGTTTTTCAGGTACATTTCCTTACAGACAGCTCAATGTTTCTTTTTTTTCCCGTCGCGTTTTTGTTTTGCAGTGCAGTCTTTGTTTTTCTGTTGTTGTTGTTGCTCTTTTTTTAATTAAACATCCTGCTTACATGACAGCCCAGAAAATGGAAATTCCTACTGTGTTTAAAGCATTTAATTAGGGATTATGTTAAGAAAATTGTCTGCCTGCGTTTGCAGATGCATCTTGTCCTGTGCATGCAAAGAGAGGGAGCTTGGGGGAGGTGGGAGGCTCTCTGAAGTGCAGAAGTTACTTTTATAATGGTATAGGAGACAGCTTTTTGGACCCCACATCCTGCAGATCAAATATGTCGTAGAGAAATTACAGATATTCCCATATCCTCAGGTGCAAGTTATGAATCAGTGATTTTTGCAGAGTTAAACACGGACTGGTTTCAAATTCTGTAGGGGAGCACCTTTTGATTTCAAACTGAGCTCCGAGAATACATCAAACATAATCGTATAAATTGACACAGTTGAAGCTGAATACTCATTCAGGAACTGCTTGGTAAAGTTCTTTCCTTAGTGTAAAGTAAATTGTTGATTCCATAGGAGTGCAACCAACAGACATATTTTTGGTATTTGCTTCCTTTTCCATCCTCCAAAGCAATCCATCCCTGACACAGAGGTTAACTAAACCCCCAAGCACAGCAGCCATCTCCTTAAGTTTTCATGATCTGATGCTTTAGTCCTTATTTTAGGAACTGGTAATGCTCCACAGATACAAAGCAGTAATTGATCTATAGGAAGAACGCACACAAGTGGGGTTTATGTGTCTGTTTAGTCCAGAACTTACAGCCTGTTTTAAACTATGCAATATTGTGCCCATTTTAAAATGAGCAATGTGAATAACACCTTGTTTTAGATTCCGTGCTGAAGTTCATTAAAGCAAGGAGCTCCAGATGGGTCCTTCAGACAAGTAGTTTATATCAGATCCGAGTGGTTTCTTTCTGCAGTGTGTGGTGTGCTTAAATACAATCCCAGGTAAACACCAGCTTTGAACCACTGCTTTGTTGGCATCAATAGGCAAAAAGTGTTTACTCCTTGATCAGACTTAATGGTTTGTTCCATTGCAGTCAAGACCTCTTCTAAAAATCTTCGTGGCAGGTTAATTCCTTACAAGGAGAACTAACAGAGGAGTAGTTTGGCTCTTCATTTCCTTTTTAATGGCACATGGTTGATTTGTGCTTTCCAAATTAGCCATCCGCTCTTCACAGACCCAGGTCCATCTGCAGATGAGAGTTTGAAGCCCTTTAATGTGTGTAGTTTGGTTATTGGAAGAGCACAGCAGTTTTAGGCAGAAGGTACACTGGAACAGGCAGCTGAAGGAGGTTGTGGATGCCCCATCCCTGCAGGCATTCAAGGCCAGGCTGGATGTGGCTCTGGGCAGCCTGGTCTGCTGGTTGGTGACCCTGCACATAGCAGGGGGTTGGAACTGCATGATCATTGAGGTCCTTTTCAACCCAGGCTACTCTATAATTCTGTGATACATATGTTAAATACCTCAGTGAGCTCATGCTGTTGGAAACACAGAAGTTAGGTGCACCAAAGCCAGGCAGCATTGATTTTCCTTCCTTCCCTCACTGCTATCACGTGGCTCTCCCTAATAAGTAATGTTTCTATGTCACTTTAATAACATCTTAACATGCCAGAGGAATAAGAATGCATGTGTTAAGGAGAAAGACAGTTTACTGATCCTTTCCAACCACACATTCATAATGCATTAAGAAGTCTTCGTTTCTTCAACTGTAACTACTGCTAGGATCCTCTCCTAGTATTTTATTTTACATTCATTCCCACTTGATAAGGAACCAGCAGCATGATTCATCTCTGTGTGTAAGGAAAACTATTGGAACTCTTGTATTTGTGATGCTCTAGGATGCACTCTTGTATTTCTAATGCTCTGCTGTGCATCTCATAATCACAGTTGAGTCCAAGTTAAAGTATAAAATAAGTAAGAGCCGATAGCCCCCTGTGATGCTAATGAGATAAAGTTGGCTGAAAAATCTGCACGCTGAGCAGAGGCAATAGAAATGCTTTCTGCAAAGCCTAAAGGCCATTGGTAAAACCACTTTGGAGATACAGACCATCTCTAATGCGAGAACTGGAACGCCTATCACTCGTTGGATGTGATGGATGTGAAAACAGACTCCTTGTCCTGGAAAATGAATGTTCAGAATGACTTCGTTATCCTACAAGTAACATTTATATGAATTTACTCTGCTGGTGATGATGTGGAATGTTTCCATCCCACAGGGGCCACCCTGTGCTTTGTTGTGACCCCAACCCCAATATGCCCTGCTGCCATGCCACCAAAAGGCACAGCTGTGTCTTGAGGTTCATGGGGAACCTTACAGGGAAATGGGTGTTTTACAGTCTTCATTTCTTTACTGTTGTTTGCTGTGACTGAGGTCAAGTAAATCCCTCTAGTGGGCACTGGAGTGCAAGCCACTTTGTGTATCTCCAGTGCAGCTTAACTTAAGGAGCATCACAGGCTGCTGCAGAGCCCCAGCTCTCTGTGAGGCACATAGAGAAGCCAGGAACCAGGCAGTGCACTTCTGTGACATCAGGATTTGGTTTCCATTTAATTTAAGAGTTGGGCTACTTTGGGTCACAAGGGGGTGAGTATTGCATCTGGAAGTGCCCTTAGACTCCTGGAGCTCCTTTTCGAGTCAGTGTGGCTGTGTGTGGCCATTATTTTGTTTTGCAACACATTAGCTGCTTATTTCAAGCAAAGGAAATGTCAGTGGATAAAGGCTGAGGTACAACGTGAAGTTGCAGGGTCGTTAATATTGCATTATAATTGGAACTGCAGGAGAAATGATATTCTAAGCATTGTTAACCTTTGCAAATCTAAATGAATTGCAAGTGTTTCTTTTTCCAGTTTCCTTCTCTGTTTTCTGTAGTGCAACTCTTTAATATCAAATCTTGCCAATTTCTTTCAGCAGAAAGTTCGAGCTTTGGTGAATATTGTTGTTGGTATCTGTATTTTATTTTCCCCTGTGTGCCATCACACCAGTCTATAAGATGTATTTTTCACCAGTATCTCATTGCATATAAAAGATGTGAAAATATCAAAGCTTTTAAACTCATGGTGCTGACCTTCAGTCCTCTTACTTCCTTTCCTTTTTTTTCTGTGTAAAACATTGCATCTGTATTTCATCAGTGCTTCTCCATGTTCAGTAGAGACTTAAAAGATAAATATTGATAGGTTTGAAGGAAATCAGGGTGGAAAAGCATGTATAAGCACCAGAAGAAACAGCAGAACAGAAGGAGAAAGCGTGCCTTGTATGATAAGGATCATGATAACATGATAAGGATCATGGTTGTAACTCCCTTTCATCACAGAGAGGAGACCCCTGTGCTCCAAAACCTGGAGAGGGTGGCAGCGAGGTCACAGCACGTCGTCATTGCTGTTCAATGCTGTTTTCCTGTTAGCACAGCAGTCCTAAGAAACTCAAAGCAAGGAGACATGCATTCTTTCACTGACTTGCCTGAAAGGTCAGAAGAAGGAAGCAAACAAAACTGTGTGGCCAAAGGGGTCTTCCAAAGAAGCTGCTGAGCCTTACATGGTGTGAAAGACTGCAAACTATGCTTGCTGTGTCCAGGGAAGAAGCCAGGAGGTATGGCAAGGACATGGCAGCCAGCATCCCTTGTCCTCTGTGCAGGAAACAAGCAAGGTTGGCCAGATAGATGGCCACAGACATTTGGAGGTTTGGGGTCTAAGAGTGCAAGAGGGTATCATTGCCTTTCCATGGGCTATATGGACTTATTATGAACTATAATCACCTTCTCCTTCCATAAGATCTCACCCTATGCTTTCTTCCACTCACATACATTGCGTGCTTTTCCTACTGCACTTCTGCTCTGTGTCCTCATGTGCAACATTCACCCCATTTCTTGGCTGCTCTACCTTTTCTTTCATATCTGTGCTCAGAACATCCTCCCTGGGATGCTCAGTGCTGCCTCTAAGTCTCCTTGCAGTCTTACCACGGTGCTTCAAGATAGAGTCCACTGCAAATCTTGTCTTTTCGTGGTACCACAGCATTGGTGTGAACATTTATGGCCTGTGCTGAGGTCTGCATATCAAGTTGTGTAGTTTGCTTTGGTGCAAAAAGAGAAAAAAGGAATGGTGTTTATCTCTATATGATTGTCAAGTAGGTGATTTAAGGTGCTCTATATTGGTTTTCATGGCTGTAAGCATCTGCCCAGTGTTTTTATTAAGTAGGAATGACCTGTTTGCAATAATTCAAACCTGAAGTCGTGCTGCAGCTACTTTATTTAATCTTTTTGCTTATTAAATAGTTTCTTTCTGCAGCAGAGATACGTATCTAAGATACAGTCTGGATCTTTTTTTTTCCTTCTGTTTTTTTCCCCAAGGTAAAGGAAAAGCTTGGAAATATCTGAATGTTATTTCTGACAAGATGAGGAAAATTAAGAATTTGCTGTTCATAACTTCCTTCTTTCCATGTTCTCCTCATCCCTCTTCAGTTACCTCTCCACAGTGGTCACACATGGTGCAGCACAGAAGTGCCATATGGTCTCTGCTCCATTAATTAATCCCATGCTTATTTATGCTTTTGGCCTCTGCAGTCTCCCATGGTGACATAGGGACTTGGGGTGAGGTATAAGCACTCTTTTTTACTTTCTTTTAAACCTATTGACTCAGTGGCTTTAGCTTACAGGTTTGTAGAGTTTAATTTAGGTTTGCATATGTGTTGTGTCCTTGCTGTTACCTTAGTTGATACAGGTGATGGAAATGAAAGAGCAGTGAGTTACAAGACATTGTGTCCATTCCAGGTGAACCAGGTGTGTTCCAGCCATTCCAGGTGTGGATCTCAACACTCCACTGACAACAATTAACTGGGACATTTCCCATGAGTTCATAGAGTCATGGAATCATAGAGTGGCCTGGGTTGAAAAGGACCACAATGGTCATTTAGTTCCAACCCCCTGCTATGTGCAGGTCACCAACCAGCAGACTAGGCTGCCCAGAGCCACATCCAGTCTGGCCTTGAATGCCTGCAGGGATGGGGCATCCACAGCCTCCTTGGGCAACCTGTTCCAGTGCCTCACCACCCTCTGAGTGAAAAACTTCCTCCTAATATCCAAGCTAAACCTCCCCTGTCTCAGTTGAAAACCATTCCCCCTTGTCCTATCACTATCCACCCTCATAAACAGCTGTTCCCCCTCCTGTTTATAGGCTCCCTTCAAGTATGGAAGGCCACAGTGAGGTCTCCCCTCAGCCTTCCCTTTTCCAAGCTAAATAATCCCAGTTCCCTCAACCTTTCCTCACAGGAGAGCTGCTCCAGCCCTCTGCTCATCTCTGTGCCCTCCTCTGGACCCGCTCCAAGAGCTACACGTCCTTCCTGTACTGGTGGCCCCAGGCCTGGATGCAAAAGTTCATAATAACGTCACAGAATGATAGAATATCCCAAGTTGGAAGGGACCCATGGTGATCACTGAGGAGTCCACACAGCACCACCCAAACCCTGTGGCTGAGAGCAATGTCCCAATGGTCCCTGAGCTCCAGCAGCTCGAGGCTGTGCCCACTGTCCTGGGCACCCTGTTCCATGCCCGTTGCCCTGTAGGGCAGAGCCTTTCCCTTCCTCCCACCTGACCCTCTCCCCTCGGACAAATCTATTAAAACTTGCTTTCCAGAAAGACCTCAGAGCTCTAATCAAACTGGTTCCATGATAGTAGAATCCTCCATGGTTCTTGGCACTGGTGAGGCTGCACTTCAAGTGCTGTGTTCAGTGTTGGGCCCCTCACTACAAGACAGACATTGATGCCCTGGAGCGTGTCCAGAGAAGGTCAATGGAGTTGTGATGGATTTGGGGGCACAAGTCTTATGGGGAACAGCTGAGGGAATGGGATGGCTCAGTCTGGAGAAGTGAAGGCTCAGGGGAGACATTATGGCTCTGCACAGCTGCCTGGAAGGAGGTTGAAGTGAGGTGGGAGTTGGCCTCTGCTCCCAGGTAACAGCAATGGGATGAGAGTTGATGGCCTCAAGTTGTGCCACAGGAGATTCAGGCTGGATATTAGGAGACATTTCTTCTCTGAAAGAATGCAGTCAGACACTGGCACAGCTGCCCAGGAATGGTGGGTCACTGTCCCCAGAGGTATCCAAGAACCGTGGAGATGTGGCACTGAGGGATGTGGTCAGTGGGCATGGGTTGGGGTTGGACTTGACGATCTTGGTCTTTTCCAACCTTAATGATTTTATGATTGGTTGTGCTTATGAATAAGTAGATCTATTTTTTCTATTAAAGTACAAAAAAAAATCAGCTGCCACATCTAAGTTGGGTTGCTCAGTCAAAAGACAGTCAGCACTGTCTTCAGCAGAAAAATAAGGTCATTAATCCGTAGCTCAGGTCTATTGGTTTGCTGTAGGCTGCAGAGAGCTGTTAGGCAGAGCCCATCAGCAACACACAGTAATAAGAGGCATTCAGCCAGGCTGGTTTTGCCTAGCGTCATCATATGGGCAATTCCTTCAGCATTTTGTATTCGTTTCCAATTACTCTGAGGTTTAATGCATTGAGTAGTTAAAAATGTGTCCTACAACTCACCAGCCCATTAAAAGTTTCTTTCAGATAGCAATTTGTGATGTGCTGCCAGTAATCATTGCAGTGCTTTCTGAAATTATTAAACGACCGATGTATGTTAAGGCATATTAGTATTCAAGCTGCTGTATATTTTGGCATTTAAAGCTGCCATTTTTACTAGCAACTCTGATGTAGATAAACATTATAGGAGAGTTTAATAATTGGGCCCTAATACGCCAGATGGATTTTCTACTCTCTTCGTGAGAATGCATCACATCGTGCTGATGAAGTTTTCCTGCCATTTAAAATTGAAAGCGTGCTTATTTGGAGAGCTTTAAGGGTACCTGGGGTGGAGAGAATATGATTTTTATCATGGAAAGGAGTTTAAGGGTACGATATAAAACCAGACAGGGTGTTGAAGTTCATATTTTTGTTTGGAGCTGGAAGTAACCCATGGCATGAAGCATGCTGGATGCATACCAGGAAACCATTCATGCATTTGTTGAGACCAACTGAGGGAAGATTACTTACAATCACTGCTCATAATTGATTAAATAATTAAGAATTACTTAACATGCTGTTTATCAAATTGAAAATTCTCCATGAGATGTTAATGTAACCTCTCCCTAGATTGCAGTGTTTATGCTGCATAAGGGACTTTTACAATTTCTGTAGGCCAATGAAAGCTGCCTTTGACTGAAGCCGACTCATTTGCAGAGTTAGGTTCAAATTTCCTTGGAATGAAAATGTCTCCAAATCTCTGGATGGTTCTTTTTCTTTCCTATCTGATTTCACGTTGATGTTTTCTGGCGTTATCTTGGTGAGCAACTCAGTTTTCCAGCCCTAAAGGTGAACTCATCTCTGGATTTAGGAAAACTGGACTGTAAGAGTTGGCCATTTAGGAGTGATAGATGAGGAGAAGTGGTACCAAAGCGTTGCTTAAGGTGGGAGGAGATGGAGGGAGAGGATCTGAGCGAACAGTGGATTTCAGGGAGCGAAGGACGATGGTGGTGGGAGCTATTTTTGGAGAAGGAAGAAACAGAAGGAAAAGGCAAAGCAAGTCCTGAAGCAAAGGTTTATTTTTAAAGCCATTTTAAAATGGGTGCATATTCCTAACTGGCACGGAGATCCTTGGGGCAGAACACAGTATTTAACCAAGTCATTGCCATCTATAGGCTCCTGCTCCAGATCCCTTTCCAACACAGCACTCTTCCACCCAGCTGATTCTGTCCTTCCTTCCATGCTTACACAGTTGCTTTCAGAGAAAAGGTATGGATAAAAGATTACCTTAAAGCTTCTAGCATTTCAGGATGGTTTAGGCTGGTCAAGACAAGATGAGCAGACAGATCTTGACTTGACTGCTCTGGGACTCTTCCAGCAGATGATGTAGTGCAGTGCAGCAAACAGGCACTGAGGTTTATTCCTCCCCAGGTGCTGCCAAGGGGAGGTAGTGCAAGGGGGAAATATATTTCCATAGTGGCTTTATGGCTTTTGTGGGTATTTGCTGCCTCCTTGTGACAGCACCAAGATGCATGGTGCTGTTCCTCTGAAATACAGGGTACTGTGGTGAGCATTTTAGGAGGAGAATTCGTTGGTCTTTAATTGTTAATTCCTTTCTTCAGAAATTTTTGGCTGTGGTGAGAGAAGCGAGGGAAGAAGCAAACAGGGAAAGACTCTGGCATGTGCAGAGTTAGGAGATATACATTTCCAAAGTGGAATTTTCTATGAGGATAAAGACAACCCTCTTAATTCTTCACTCCCTAGCCTTTGTCTCCAAGGGAATAAATGAATGTGCAGAGAGAGGTGATCTTGCACGTTTCTATCCCAGAGAAGAGCCATCCTGAGGGAAGTTCAGTAGATTTTGACATGCATCTTTGGTTTGACGTGTGTGTCTCTGATAGATGCAGCAGAATGGAGCACATACTTCTTCTAACAGCCTCCTGCAGGTGCTATGAGTGGTGGTGCTTTTGTGGTCAAATTAAACAGACAGTCAGGACACTTCTCCCCACTGCCTTGAAGATTTAGTTTTATCTCTACCCTTGCTGTGTACATGGATGCTGATTATTTTCCTGAAAGCAAAGCAGACGACAGACAAAAGGTTCAGCGTGTGGTCCTTGCTGTGCTGGTTTTGCTTGGATGCACTTTGGATTTTTGTTCATCAGGGAGCACTGTCCTGTTTGGGCCTCAAAGATAAAGCAGATGTTTCACCTGAGAGTTTGTTTCTTTAGTGGGAAAGGAAGCTTATAAAAAGAGAAAAGCTCATCAAAGCCTTTGAATGAATGTGGTGGCTTTCCTGCTGTGGGCAGCCAAAGGGAGTCCCAAGACAAATGTGGGCACTCAGAAATTTTGTTAGTCCATCATTCATTTGTGCCTGTTGAAGTGTGGTATGAGTGGAAATCCATTTAGTTGAAGTGTGACCTTGTCCAGGAGAGAAATGCTGTTACCGAGTGGTACAGTCTGCTCTCACATTTAATACAGCAAGAGGGAGCTTTGGGGAAAAAAGGGAAAGCTGAAGGTATGACATCCTTAATCATCAGTCATGTGTGTTTGCTCCTTTACCAAAGCAGCAATTAAAGGTTTAATGTATATACTTTACTAATTAATGAGTGGCACAGTGCTTTCCACTACAGAGCTCAACAGTAATCCATTACCTCTCAAAAGGAAAAATAAAATTCCCATTAAAACTGCACATCTAAACTGTTTGTCCATTTTCACTGCAAGACAGAAATTTCATAGAATCACAGAATGGCCTGGGTTGCAAAGGAGCACAATGCTCATCCAATTCCAACCCCTGCTGTGTGCAGGTCACCAACCAGCAGCCCAGGCTGCCCAGAGCCACATCCAGCCTGGCCTTGAATGCCTGCAGGGATGGGGCATCCACAGCCTCCTTGGGCAACCTGTTCCAGTGCCTCACCACCCTCTGAGTGAAAAACTTCCTCCTCATATCCTTAACCTCCCCTGTCTCAGTTTAAAACCATTCCCCCTTGTCCTATCACCATCCACCCTCGTAAACAGAGTGAACAGTTAGAGTGAACAAGTGTCAGATTTTAATATTCAGAGGAAATGTGGGAGAAATGGTTTGGAATCTGTACCTCTTGAAATGAAAAAGGCCAAACAAATCTCTCCATGGTCCTGCTTAAATTTGTAAAGAAATGAGCACTGCAGGAGTCTGTAAAAGCTGTGCAGATGTTTTAATGCTGAAGCCATGCAGGCACCAATTTTTTAATATCTTATGGTATATGAGAGTAAGACGTATATCTCTGCATTTCTGAGACTGAATAATATAATTGTATAATGCTGGCTGCTCTTTGAGTGCCCAGTCACATGCAGTTTTCGTAATATATAGCGTATGTATAATGATATGGAATCAGGAACAGACCCTCCTTTATCCTCGTCTCAGGGATCAGCTCCTGCTGTCCGTCTTTTTTTGTAATAATTAATAATAACTTTGCCATGTCTTTGCTCTACACTCTGCTAAAGAATTTGCCACTGAGAAGAGGACCCCCAGTTGCCCGGAGGCCAAGATGTGAAGTCCCTTATAACTTGTATGAGGCAAACAGCACAAAAGGGAGAGGAGAAGATAGGGAGGTAGTGGGATGCAATGCCATTGGTCATCATAAACTGTGGACTTGAAGTCAGTGGCACAACCATGGTTTGTGTGCAAGTAGAGAAACTCATTGGGGTTGTAGGCATCTGTATGGGAAAGGATCATAGAGTCATAGAACGGCCTGGGTTGCAAAGGAGCACAGTGCTCATCCAGTTCCAACCCCCTGCTATGTGCAGGGTCACCAACCAGCAGCCCAGGCTGCCCAGAGCCACATCCAGCCTGGCCTTGAATGCCTGCAGGGATGGGGCATCCACAGCGTCCTTGGGCAAGAGAGCACAGTGGAAACCATAGAAGGGTGGATGTATGTTTGGAAGCAGTGGAAACATTACATAAAAAAATATTAAATATATGGAAATATAGTAAATATATTAAATAAATGGAAATGTTTATTGGTGAAGGCAAGGAGTAGTGAGTGGTCCCTCTGCTATGGGCTCTGTGGGAGCCCCAGAATGGCGAGAACCAAACTATGGCCCATCCCATAGAAATCCCCCTCCAGAGCACAGCAGCTGCCATAAATGATGCACTTCAGGAAAGCAGTTGTCTGCTCTGGTTAATCTTCCTATAAGCACTCTGTTTAAATGCACTCTAGACTCCAGAGGAAGGACTTTCTTTTACCCATCACTGCGGTACTTGAGAAGAGAGGCTTTCATTGGGGTGGTTACACAAAAGGATAAATTTTAATCTTAGAAAGCCTGCGTGCCTTGAAGTTGCTTGTTAAGTATTCAGCCTGATAACATCATCACTGTCAATAAAGTCGGCTTTTATTATTATTGTTATAGCTGCTTTTTTGTTAAATCTTCTTTTTTGCATTTTCCCTGGAAGTCGATAAACCCATTCATCCATTTTTTCCTCTTTAGACTTAAAGAATACAGATTTGGGGAAGCCAAGCAATGCCTATAGTTCTGCGGCAACCAGTTAAAAAGAATCCAACGACTCTACACTTTATCTTATTTTTTGTAATTTGGAAATGAAAAAAAAAAAAAAAAATCAATTTTCTCTGCTGCTTTCAAGGCTTTTCTCTTGTGGGTTATCATCTCCATTTACATATTGCCGAAGATAGTCGATAACTGGCTTTTTCCAATATGATTAAATCTCTGTGCCTTACTGTTCTGATTGCCCAGTGAAAGCTGGTGGATATCTTAGGATTCTGTGTCGTGTAAGGAGGTCAAATAGGTAACATTGGAACAGCAGTTTCGTTCCTCGCCTGGTGTAGCGAGCACTGGGCTGTGCAAACCATTTTGCACTGCCACATTATCTTTCATCAAAGTACCTCTAAGTACCATATGAACATTTAGTCTGTTTTTTTTTTATTTGCTAGAGTTTTTCGTCTGCTTTTATGTCATGAGCAAGGACAGTAAGATATTTGTTTTCTTTTCTCTTTTACAGTTGTTTCCTGTCTCTGCTCCTGGTGGCAGCTGTGGTCTGGAAGATTAAGCAGAGTTGCTGGGCATCGCGAAGAAGAGAGGTTGAAATGACAAAATTGAATGCTATTTCTTAAATGTCTTCTTTATAGTCCTCCTGCCTTGTGTTTGTTCACCTATGCACAGTATTAACCTTCAGTTAAGGATAAGCTTCACTAATCTGTAAATGCTTCTGTTTAGGCATTTACAATAGTGTATTTTCCATTACAATTTCAGTGACAAATGATTCTGTTTTACCGTCCTGATACTGCAGTTCTTGCCAAGCACAAAAAATAGGGGCGAATGTCCTGTATTCCCAGAACTTGGGTTTTAGACAGCATAAAGATAAAACCACCAGCAAACTAGGAGACTATAGATGTGCTTTGAGAGAGGAACTATCTCTGTTACAACACTGGGCACGTGAGTTCACACGTTAATGTGTTGAAAACAGACAATTCCCTTTGTCAAGTGAATAGCTTGTACTCGTGTTGAGGGGAATTCTGTCTCATATGCTTTAATTGCAGAAGCATATTAGCGTTAAAGAAAGGTGGAAGGAACCACACAAGATGTTGGAAAGCTATTAATGCACTTCATAGAAAGCAGTTTTTAGTACTGGAGCTTTCTTCTTTTGTCAAGCTGGGGCCCATAGCAACTTCCCGACTTTCTTGTGTTGCAGCATATGAAAATGCACGCTATTAATCACTTAAAACAGTGTTTTTCCTTGCTTGTGCCTGATGTGTGTGGTGATTCCTCACCCCCCTTCTGCTTCTGAGCTGGAGCTGTCATTACACATTACATCCTGAGATACAAAGTGACCAATAGAGTAACCCATGTTGGAAGGGACTAGAGACCATCAAGTCCAACTGCAGTGATACAACAGCCAGTGTGTTGTCACCCCAGAACGTAAAGAATATATCCTTCTTTCTCATTTTTTAAGCACAGATGTAGAAACGTGTAGTGGGGCGAGTTGTATTTGTGGAGAAGCAGGTCCTGTGTGCTGCCATGCAGATGGCCACATCGTGTTCCTGGGGTTCTCATGCTGTGGTAGGCACTGAAACCATGTAAAGTGAAGCCTGGTGTCGTGTGTGAATACAAGAGAGGTTAGGCTGGGCTGAGCATAGGGTTATTTTGGAGTTTTGCCTTGTGCTGTTTTCTTGTATGCAAACGAGAGAGCAGTTATGCTTTATCCGAGTGAATCTATGTGCAAATTCTAAATGTAGGTGTCTGTGCCTCGTCAGGTATTTTTCCCAAGAGGTATCTTGTGCATCTCCTCTGCTTATGGATTTTGAGGTGAAATCTGTCCACTGGTATAGCTTTTCCTCCCGGCTGCAGTCTGGGATGAGGGCAGTTGCAGGCACAGAAATTAAGTTCTGTGCAAGAGACTGTTTCTTGCATACCTTAAAAACCTGTATCAGGTTGTGCTTTCCAATGCAGGAGTGGGAGTATTATAAAATTACTCCATCTGTGGATCTCCTTTCGTGTAATAAAGCAGGGTGATGTCTGATAACTCTTCTCCCCTTCTTCCTCTTTCTGCTTCAGTTGTTTTTGCTCTTAGTAGTGAACTCAAATGCATAATGTAATCAGTGTTTTTCAAACAGATAACCCTTAATCTTTGAAATAATTTAAGTCTTTGAGGCTTTTCGTATTCTCTGAAGGTAGATAAATTTTGACTACCATGGCTGTTTTTTTTTTCTTTATCTCTCTTGGCAAGAAAGGAAAATGGAGTAAACATAACGTTCCCTGCTGGCTCCTGGGGTTAAATGTTATCAAGGAATGTATAAGAAAAATAGACTGAGAAATAAATACTGTGCTTTCGAGCTCAGTTAAAATATTGTAGCAGTGGCCCAAATGAAAGATTTCTCCTTAAATTATTTTGAGTCTAATTTGTCTTTTAAGAAAGAAAAAATCCAAAGTGCTAACAAGGCATGTTTGAGCCTATTTAAACTCAGTTTACACGTGCAGCTATTTCATAGAATCACAGAATCACCGAGGTTGGAAAAGACCTCCAACATCATCCAGTCCAAGTGTCCACCTACCACCAATATTTCCCATGAAGCCATGTCTCTCAGTGCAACATCTAAATGTTTCTTGAACACAAGGGCACTTTCAAGGCAGGTCATCAGGACATTCTTTTCTTGTCAGGTTTCAGTCTGTCTGCATTCTTTGCCGTGCTCCTTCTCTACATCCCTTGCATCTATCTAGTACTTCGTCAGTCTCTGCTGTTGCATCCCTCTGTTGTTGTAAAACATGAGGAAACGGCTTTAAATCCTTGCCATGCATTGATTAAAGATATTAATAAAGACTGTCCCTCGAAATGAAAGTCTGCTAAAAAAATTGTTTGGCTTTTTTGTAGAAACTATGATGGTTTTATAGCTGACGATGTTCTTTTCATGCACAACTTCAATAAATCCTATCAGGGCTCCCTTTAAACAGTGGTAGTTAAAATGATGAACAGCAGTTTGCTACACTGAACGTTTTAAGTGTCCAAAAGTTTATACCTCTGTTGTAACAATGGTTTTGAAGGATGAGATTTTGAGGTTCACTGTTTCTCCTTTCTTTGGGAGTGGCTGCTCTCTGTTTTTCTCCATTTACTCTTACAGGAACTTTGTGTCACAAAGTTTGTAGACCGGCTTGGGGAAAACAAACGTTGTTTAATTACCTTTTTTCCTCCATGTATAAAGTGATGATGTATTTGGAGACCACCTCTTCCTCCTCCTCCTGCCATGTTACAGTTCAGAGGCTGGGTGAAGGGAAAGGTGATGAAGCAGTGGTGGCAAGACATCCGAGTTGGACAACATGTTATAAGCTTACACTTAATGCACAGAATCATAGAATCACTTAGGTTGAAAAAGTCCATCAAGGTCATCAAGCCTTCTGAATCCCATCACTATACAGTGTCAGTAAGTGCCACGTCTGCATGGCTCTTGGATACTGCAGGTATGAGGACTCTGCTGCTTCTCTTGGCAGCCTGTTCTCATGCTTGATCAGCCTCCCTCTGAAGAAATTCTTCCTAACATCCAATCTAAACCATCTCTTGCAAAACTTGAGGCTGTTTTCTCATGTCTTATCAGCTGAGATTAGAGACCATCACCCATCTTACTGTAGCCTCTTTCCAGGGAGTTGTAGAGAAGGATGAGGTCTCCCCTCAGCCTCTCATTCTGCAGGCTGAACAGCCCCTCAGTGACTCCTCATGTCCTGTTTTCTAGTCATTCCATGAGCTTTGCTTCTCTTTTCTGGATGCACTCAAGTGACTCAGTATCCTTCCTGTAGCTGAGGAGCCCAAAATTAAACACTTGAGGTGTGGTCTCACCAGGGCCATGTACAAGGGGACAGTTACCTTCCTGCTCCTGCTGGCCACATTATTTCTGATGCAGGCCAGGACTCCATTGGCTTTCTTGGCCACTTGGGCACACTGCTGGCTCATCAGTCAAGCAGCACTGTCGAGTCCTTTTCTGTTGGGCATCCTTCTCTTCTTCTCAAGCCTATACCACTCCTTCAGGTTATGATCCAAGTGTGGGACTCAGCACTGAGCCTTGTTGAATGCCAGTGGTTGTGCTCAGTCCATAAGTCTACCCAGATCCTTCCCAATGTCAAGCAGGTCTATACTCCCACCTAACTTCATATAATCCAAGATCTTAGGGTGTCGTTGATCCCATCAGCCAGATCATAGGTAAAAATGTGAAACAAAACTGGCCCAAGCATCAACTGGAATGAATCCCATTCTCTGGGAGCCATTGAGTTGGTTCCTTGCCCAGTGAACCATACATCTGTCAAAGCCACAAGCAGCCAAGAAAGTACTGTGAGAAATGGCGTCATATGCTTTGCTGCCATCCAGATGGACAGCAGATCCATAGCCTTTCCCTCTCTTGCTAAATTGATCATCTTCTCATAGAAGGAGATCAGGACCTGCCCTTCATAAACCCATACTGGCTTTGTCTTGTCACTTGGTTGTCTTGCATATGCTGTGTGAAATGCTGCAGCCATGGTAGAAAAAAATTCTCTGATTTTTAGAGGTGTTCAAGTTACAGTTGCTTCTTCCCCGTGGGTTGTGCTGCAGTAATTCTGTGCTTGTTGTTGTCTAATTGTAACCCAAAAGGAAAGTGAAATATGATGCAATCTGCAGATAATTCCCAGCTATCAATCACTCTTTCCAATATAAGCATCACTAGCGCTCCGCTTCTTATCCCAGTGCTGGGTGAAAAATAGATAGCTGAAGCTTAATCCAAAATATGTTTAGGACAAAAAAGAGTAAGTAGGATGATGTGGTAGCCAAAATTATTCAGGCTATTATTATTACTCTTCGGTCAGGTTTTCGGTCAGCTGCTTGCACATATCAGTGCTGATGTTCTTCAGCCTAATAGTGAAAAGGTCTTTGGGTGATCAGATTCAGCATAGCAGATGTGTATCTGTAGGAAAATGAGTTTGGAGTGCTGAGTTCAGGCCTTGCAGAGTATAAAACTTGACCTGAAGTAAAAATGGGAGCAATCTGTGTCATATCAAGCAGGGAGGAGATGGGATAGTAAATTGTGTGTTTATCCCCTGTCCGGCGAGCACCAAGTTTAAATATTTTCAGACACCTTAAGAGGGAGAATGGAAATAAAAAGGCAGCTTTTATAGGAGGCTTAAAATGAAGTGAATGGCATTAGGAAATAGGGATAGGAAGCTTTTCTGTCTCGTCTCTGGAAAATGACATGTTGAATGTATCAAGGTGGTCATAGAGAATAATGTGCAAAATATGAGAGTGGCATTAGAAATTTAACATGCCCATCTGCTCTCTTGATTTTTCCATCTATTGTTTTATCTCAGCAGCCAAATCCTATTCTCTTCACCCTCAGGCTGCTTCCTGCTCCTCCACTTTGGGCAAGAAATAACTCCTGTTAACGTGCCCAGCAAATGGAGCGTGGATAGCAATTTGGCACCTGGCTGCATGAGGGTCAGCTGGATGGCTCTCAGTGCCCCACTGTGTTGGGATAACTCCATTTAAGTGTCCAGAGCTCAGTTCCACCCTTAATGTACATAACATTATCTATGCTTTGCCTTCTTTGTTGTCAGGACTATCCAGTACTGAATGTTTTCGCTCTGTGCAGCACCCAACTTATTCAGGATGGGTTGTGTGTTTTGATTTACTGCAGGGATTATCCTTCTCCTTCATGACCTCATTGCTGAAATCTTTTTCCATCCCATGTGTATTCAAAGTGTAGCAGTGCTTCTGTTGTTACTAGCATCCTCTGTATAACAGCCATGAACACTGAATACCATTTCAGCAGGCTCTTTTCTGTATTCACTTGCATTGCAAAGACTTTCCAAAGGATGTGTGCTGGGTGTTATTTATTGCCCTGCCTCTGCTTCCATCTCCTTCCAGCTCTCACCTGTTAGCATTACATTCATTTCTTGTATATTGCCTCTTAGGGTGTGATTTAGGGTGTCTTTTCTCAAAGAGAAAGATTCAGAACTGGCGTATTCTCACACAGTAACTGGAAATTGGAATCTTCATTGCCACCTGGAGTTTCTGCTGGTGTTTGAAGAAGGTTTCATATCAACCTTGTGCTAGAACATTGAAAGTTCAGACTACAGCTATACCCAGAATGGGCAGTGGGCCATCACAGCACCTTTGGAAGGCATATAAGAAACGGGATGTGCTGGTGCTGGATGTGCTGCATTCATCATGTTTCCAGCCATCATTTGGCTTGTGGACCATCGTGTTTGATAGCAGTGACAATGCTGCTTGACATCTGTCAGCTCAGAATAACGTACGAGCTTGTTGGCTGTAGATGAAACACAAATTGGAGGGATGAGGGACTACAGCAAGCAGATAACTTCTGCAGAGGTCAGGATGATGTGGTCAGCATGCTTGGTTGTCTTATTACAGTGTCAAATGTAAGTCTGTATGCAGTATCTCTTTTTCAGCAGTTGCAGGAGATTTACTTCCAAGATGATCCATGTCCTGGAAAATGGGCTGAAATGATGGTGGTCGTGTTGATTTAGCAGCTGTGTGTAAATTCCCAAGTCCTGCATTTATAAGTAAAGTAATAAACTCAGAACACAGGGTTAGCATTTTCAGCAGCTGCTTATTGGAATGCTGTGTCCACTCTGGTTTCAGCAATACCCTGAGTGTTGCAGATGGTTCAGAAAAACACTACGAGATCCATTTGTTATCCAAAAGATAAGTGAGAGACGAAAGCATCACGAATCACTCATTCTATCCAAGGGAAAACATATTGAGATTTGATGATGTGAGTGAGCGTCTGTGAAAAAGAATCATAGAAGATTCATGATGGGATGAGTCTCTTCTAAATAATCAGCCAAAGGCACGATGCCCAGCTATCTGCAACTGGGGCTGAAGAAGTTGAAAGCTGCTTTGTTTTTCTGCTGCTTTGACGAGTGATGCTAGCAATTCATTTTAAAAACACGGATCTTGGAGTGCTTTTGGAAAGATGTTTTCTGGGTCAGTCCAAATCACGTGGCTGTGGAAATGACATGGTGAAATTCGGTGGCTCGTACTACACGGGAGGTCGGATCAAATAATCGTAACTCTTTGTGCTACCCCTGAATTTAAAATCTATGAATGGGAACCAAGTCATAGTGCCTCTAGGCTTTTTCCAAAATACAAATGCTGAGTGCTCTCTGCAGTGATCTATGCGTCTTTGTCAGCAGCTGAAGGAAATTAGAGCAGAGATAAGCGATGCCCTGAAGAGGAAAAACAGCCCAACGTATTAATGTTGACAAGAGACTCCAGCTTAGGGGGAAATTGATGGTCCATTTTTGTTTGAACATGCTACTGCCACTTCTGTGCCTAATTGAGCTCATCTCTGGTTGAACTTGCAGATGGCTGGTTACAGTTGACCATTTGTGGCTTTAACACGGCCATATTGGGTGCCACCATGACATGTAGATGACAGCACCCAGCTGAGCACTTCTCACATCATGTCCCTGCCAGAAAATTAAGACAAGCTGCAATTGCTTGTAATATGTCATTTAAAAAAAAAAAAGAAGAAAAAAAGAGCCATCGGACAGGATTTGGGGTGATGGTGTGATAGCAGAGCTCAACCTCATCTAAAAAGAAACAAACAACTATATGTTTGTTGGAGCTGTTGTCGTTTCAGGCTCCCAGGTCTTTCTCTGATGATAGGAATCAGTGGCACAGGTATCTAATTTAGCTATTTGGGAAACTTAGGGAGGGAAGCAGTGCTGTGTAATTATGCTGGAAGAGCTCCAGTCAATCAAAGGTGTGCTCTGCTATTGTGCAATTATCTGGGATTGGTATATGTTCTAGTTTGTATACACCATATATACTTTTGCTCTTTTCAAAATGAATGATATCTTATTCATATTAAAGGTCAGTTTGTTTCTGCCCACCTACTGGGCATGATTATGATAAATAACTTACTTATCTTAATCAGCCTTGGATTAAATATATTCTGTCATTTCAGCATGAGGCAACTTCCCAGCAGCTTTGCTTTCTGGTTTGTTAGAGTTTTGAAGTGTGGAAATGCCTGTTGAGAAGCATTTGAACATTAATTCTCTCCTCTCTTTCAACATAGCCTGCAAAGTCAGTTACAAAACTAATTAGCTAACATTAATATGTGCACTGCTCTAGGGGCGTAAAAACTTAATTTTCAGTGATGATGGAAGCGTCAAAAGAAAATTGTTTGTTTGTTGACTTACATGGTAGTTGATGTAATTGTAGCTAAATGCTTTAAATCACTTATTTCTGAAACAATTTTGTTCATCTTCATGGAATATTTGTTTCTTATGTCTTTGTGTCTTTGCTGGTGCCCCTTCTTATTTTATGGGTAGCACCATATTGATTGATGTTCTCCCATTTCTCCCAAAGTAACCAAGTAACTGTAACAAAAAGCAAAGGTTCCTGTACAGGTGTAGATGAGTGGGCAGTGAGGTGGGTTGAGAACTTGCTGATGGGCAGAACTCAGAGCTGTGATCAGAGACTCAGAGTAAGGCCTATGGATAGCAGTGTTCCCCAGCTGGTGCTGGATTCAATCTTGTTCAACTTCTTCATCAGTGACGTGAGTGAAAGAATTGAGTGCGCCCTCAGCAAGTTTGCTGATGATACAAGGCTGGGAATAGTGGCTGACACCTCAGAAGGCCATGCTGCCATTCAGCAAGAGCTGGGAAGGCTGAGAGTTTTGTGGAGAAGAACCTTATGAGGTTCTGCAAGGGCAGATGTTCTAAACCTGGGAAGGAATGGCTGAGTGCGTCAGTACAGGTTGAGGGCTGAGCTACTGGAAAGGAGCTGTGTGGAGATAGAGCTGTTTGACCCAGTGGTTGGCCAACAGTTGACCAAAGTTTGACCACAGGGTGACCATGAGTCAATCCAAGAAGGCTAATGGGACCCTGGAGTGCATTACTAAGAGATATTATTGGTTCTATCAGTATCTACAGGGCAGGGGTCAAGTTGGATACAGCCAGGCTCTTTCTGGTGGCACACAACAACAGGACAAGGGGCAGTGGGCACAAATTGAAACACAGAACATATGAACATGAGGAAGAAGAACTTCTTGACTTTTAAGGGTTTCAGAGCCCTGGAACAAGCTGCCCTGACAGATGGTGGAGTCTCCTCCCCTGGAGATAATGAGAACCCACCTGGATGTTTTCCCATGCAACTTGCAGTAGTGCCCCTGCTTTAGCGGGGTTGGGCTCCAGAGGTCCCTTCCAACACCTACAGTTCTGTGATATATTGAAAGTAAGTGTTTCTTCAAGATAAGCCTAAGCACCTGTCAGTGTTGACTGCTTAAAAATTCAAGATGAGACTTGCGAGGTATCCCCTTCCAACACTGGCTGTTGGGAGGCCACAGGCTGTCATTTCAGCAGATGTCATTACAGGAGAGCTCTGGGACCGGTTCTCAAGACAAGCTTTTCTAAGTTAGCCAAGCAGAAGTGCTTGGAAATAGGCAGTTCTTAAGACTCACTGTTGCTTGTGAGATCTCTGAGTTTCAGCTCTTCAAACCAGTTTATCTTTGCAGTATGCATAGGGTAGTGGTTCAAAACACATGACTTATTTCAGGCAATCCTGGCTTTTGAATCACAGGATCAATGAGGTTGGAAAAGACCTCTGCGATCACCAAGCCCAACTCCAACCCATCCCCACCATGCCCACTGACCATGTCCCTCAGTGCCAGATCTCCATGGTTCTTGACCACGTCAGGCTGACTCCACCGCCTTCCAGGGCAGCCTGTGTTACAGACAGCTGTTTTGGTTAGCTTTTTAATGCCGTTATTTATAGGGAGCAAATCAAATACAAACTGTGTGGTTTTCTTCTGGAAAAAAATGGCATCCTTTCATGCCTGAAAATATCAGAGCCTGATCCTGAGAGGCACCAGAGCCCCACGCTCATAAAAGGGGCTCCGCAGGGGGCAATTGCTGAGATTGATGGTAGCAGGACACTTATACAGAAACCAATGACTGGTTTATTACCGTAAATAAAATGTTCAGGCTCTTCTTGTCAGAAAACACAGCACAGTTTATATTAGTCAATTAACCTGGTAACCCGAATAGCTGTTTTTCTTTTGCATGAGAGTCTGTGCTGTTGCACAAAGGGAATGGTTTTCCTCGGGTGGTTTTTCTCCCATCAGTCACACGCTGTTCATTGTGGATTTCCCATCACTCCGTGGTTATTCATACAAAGAACTGTTGGGATGAAACACTGCGTTTCTGCACCACGTTTAGTCCTATGCAGTATGAGATGAGCAGCCCTGATCTCTCTTCTTCCCTGATGTTCTCCTCCGCTGTAAGCAGTTATTAAGTAGTCCAAGCCTTTGGTTGTAGAATCATAGAATGGATTGGGTTGGAAGGAACCTAAAGGTCATCCAGTTCCAACCCCCCCCCGTGCTGTGGGCAGGATTCCCACCCTCCTGATCAGACACCAGGCTCCACAGGGCCCCATCCAACCTGGCCTGGAGCATCTCCAGGGATGGGACACCCACAGCTTCTTTGGCTGCACTAAAGCTTTCAAGAGTCGTTTCAGCCCTCCTCATTCTGCCACAGCTTTCTCTTGTGGTTCTTGGCAATAGTTTTTCTACTAAGAAAAAGAGTAATCAGTGCAAATAAAAGTTGTGCAGGTTCTCCCTTTAAGTTTGCAGTTCCTTCAGTATTAGAGGTCCATGGTGTGTTGCATTACACTCTTTTGGATGTGTTTTTATTGCAAGCTTGTCAGACTTTTTGCCTTTAAGATCCTCTTTAGATCAAAGCAGTTTCAAACATTCCCAGGTTGTTCTGTTAATTGTGTGATCAAGAAACCAAATCTTTGAAGGAAGAGTGTTCAGGTTAATTATTTTAAACCTCAGAAAGTGAATCATTAGGAACAAGGGTTAGCAAGGTTCAGGGTATCTTGACATTAGCTGCTGCTGATTTCTAATGACACGCTCCACATCTTGGCTAGGGAAATGCCACAATTTCTTCTTTACAACATTATAAAACTTTTTAATTAACATTTTGTTACACCAAACAAACATGGAAGGATATACACGTGGATAGGTTAAACGCATACGGTGTGTGCCTTGGGGAAAAGAGTGACATTCTGGCTTGAGAGCTATTATTTCTCACATTTATTTTTAATTTTCAGGGAATTGGTTTTGTAACAAGAAATTAGCAGAGAAAGGATGTTCTTCCTTCATCCTTTGCTGTTTTGGTGACAGTGTGGATCTTCGGTTTTGCCTGGTTTGGGCTCTTGGCTTTGGGACGGCCACATGGATGCCATTCCCTGCTCAGTTTTAAGGATGAGAGCAGAAACATTGCTGTCAGCACTGCTTTTCCCATCGCTCACACGGAAGCCGCTCAGCTCAGGGTTTGGTTTCTTGAAGCTACTGATGACTTCAATAGGAGCCGTGTTGCCAAATGGCACATTTTCCTAAGCTAAACTTCCTTCGAAAGAGCTAACAGCTCACAGTTCATGAGTCTCCTGGACATCTTCATCAGGACAGCTTGTTCTTTGATTTTATAGCCATTAAACAAAGCACTTTATGATAGCTGAAGGGGACAATTGCAGGAACAACAACCCAGCAATCTGTTTCACACTTGCTTTAGTCTGCAATCTGCTGGTGTGCTTTTAATATTCGAAAGCTCTGCAACTTCTTCTACCCAAGTGTGAGGTCCGCACAAGTTTGCTTGCAAATACTTTGTGCAGCTCCATTTGGGTGAATTGAGTGGGTTTTTCGCTTTGTGACAGTATCTGCAATCTGCCCTGATGTGCTTTCTTATTATTTTTGGGGCTGTTTCTGTAGATCAGTGTCCCCTTCTGCCCTGGTGAATATGGACGTGTCACCCCTGGTTTACTGGGATCTTGATGCATTTTGTGTCGTTCCCTTTAACTCTATGAATGATCCTTTAGGGTTTGAAATATCAAATCACCCCAACTTAAAGGGGGAATGAAGATAGTGGTGGTGCATACCATTTGGTAGTGATTCCATTTAGCTTAAAAACAGTGTATAAGTAGTAGTCCTGCAGCTGTGTACACAGCCTAATGCTGTGTTTGAGTGGGCTTAGGTAACTTGCTGCACTTAAGGGCACGACTGCTGGTTTTTACAGGCTATGCACAGTATACCTCTCTTCCCTTATTAAGAAGGGGCACTGAGTCACATCCACACCTATTGCTTCTCGGAGTTAGGGTTATGGTTCTGCATCCAGTTATTGGCTGCAATCAAGGAGGAGCATGCCCACAGCTTGGCTGTATAGGAAGTGTCATTTTTTGTCTTAAAAAAAGGGAGCTGCATCCCAGCGCTTAAGGCTGCTTAAGAGTACATGAAAAGAAGGAAAATGTTTTCTACTTAATGAAACACATTGCAGCAGGGACTTGTTTGCCATTTGATACGTTTGCTATGTTTAGGAAAGAAAGAAACAATTAGGAGAAGATAATTACTCAATAGCTGCCTGACAACATTCTGCTAGTGCTGCTCTAAGTAATGCAAGAGTATTTCTTGCAGCTGTTTTGCCTTCCCATAGATCCTATGGAGTCCCCTCGTGTCCCAGAGAGGTGATGACAAACAGCACAGGGAACACAGCTTAAAAAGTGCCTCTGTGGCAATTTGTTTAGCTTAGAGAAGGCTCTGGGGAGAACTCACTGTGGTCTTCCGGTACTTGAAGGGAGTATATAAACAGGAGGGGGAATGACTGTTTGTGAGGTGGATAGTGATAGGACAAGGGGGAATGGTTTTAAACTGAGACAGGAGAGGTTTAGGTGGATATTAGGAGGAATTTTTTCACTCAGAGAGTGGTAAAGCACTGGAACAGGCTGCCCAAGGAGGCTGTGGATGCCCCATCCCTGCAGGCATTCAAGGCCAGGCTGGATGTGGCTCTGGGCAGCCTGGGCTGCTGGTTGGTGACCCTGCACACAGCAGGGGGTTGAAACCAGATGATCACTGTGGTCCTTTTCAACCCAGGCCATTTTGTGATTCTGTGATGATTCTATGAACTGAGGGCAACGTCTTTTCCTCCACCAACAAGTCAGGCTGTGGCAGTGCTGCACAACTTCACTTGCACTGACTTGTTAAGCTGTAGTAAGCTGAATACTCACAATAAGCCCTCTGTACCCTTAAACCCTTAAAGCACCAGGAGGTTATTTTTTCCACATCCGCTGATATCCTTTTGCATTGGGCTGCTTGATTTCTCACCCTCATGTTGGAACAATATAATAATAATATTTTTCTGTTTATTACATTAGCAACTACTCCGTGAGATGCAACAGATGGCAAGTCGCCCCTTCGCCTCCATCAACGTTGCCTTAGAAACAGATGAAGAGCCGCCAGATCTCATTGGGGGAAGCATAAAGGTGAGAGCTGGTGCTCGAGGATGGTCCTCTCTGCAATTAATCACATGGCTGCTTCCTTTAAACTGTGCTTAATGCCTTAATCCAACTTCTATTTGTTACGTATCCCTGAGAAACTGTAAATCTCCACGGGCTGACAGATCTCGTTTCGTTTGATTTTTGTACCTTCAGGTGCACGTTTTCAACTTTCAGCCCAGCTTAGCTGAAAGCTGTGCTGTTTGAAGGCTGTGGGGTTTTGTGCTTGCCTTGTTGGTTTTTATGCCTTGTAATAGAGAAGAATGCGGTGTTACACAGCAGAACATTTGGCCAGAAATAGCTATAGGTGCTGCAAATAGAAAACGTTTTTCTCTGATCTCCCAAATCAAACAGGAATACCATCGTGTCTGTGTACTCTAATAGTATCAACATATTTCTGGCTATAAATACACGTTCAAATACATCGTGTGATACAGAACTGTGGAGAAGTGGTTGTGTTAAACCTGCCTGGCACGTTCTTTGTCACAGCACATTGTGGATTTAGCAAAAGCTTGTTTAAAGGGAAACAAGTTAATTAAAAGGTCCTTTTTAATGCCGTACTTTCACCAGCAGACTTGTGCTCAAAAGGGAAAAGTTAAGAACCTGAGAATCCTGGTTTAAATTCTTTTTTCCCCCTATCTAAGATAGCAGTTTAATTTTATCTAGACTTCAGTTTTTTCAGTGTCTTCATTAGTACCAAAAAAATCTGACCCCAGAACTTCTGTTTGGTGAATATTTGTAATTAAATCTTGGCCTCAATATCAGGGAACACCACAATTAAGGGTGCCTATGGAGCCCTGGCAATTCTTTACATAGATGTGAATATAGTCTTTCATCGCAAGCTGCAGTACTTCTTCCTCCTGATTCTTGTCGTGCAGTGTGTTGTGGGTAGGAGAACAGAAGAGAAAGGATTTCACTGTATTGTCATAGTTTCATTATTTTTCCTGGTTATTCGCTGTATTTCATCCGTACCTTTTGTCCCAAGCTGTGAATGATTCCTGTCACTGCTCCAGAGCTGAATGCTTCATGAATTAATCATCAACACCTCTCTCTGAAGTCAGGGGTTATTGTCCTGGTTTGCAGATAGGAACCTTCATAGGCAGTGAAAATAAAGGAAAATTTGCAGAGACACTCATTTGGAGGTAGTGGAGTGGCACAGGTCAGCTTAGTTGGGACCATTCCTGGCAGGCACCAGGTGACCCTCATCCCATGGACTTCCACATGACTCCAAATCACTCTGTTTTCCTTTGCTTTTATAACTTATGTAATTTTATTATGAACCTGGCAGATAATAGGAATTATTAGCCACTAAAAGCTCGCCAAGGCACTGCAATACATGCTTGTAAAATCTGGCTGTCATCCAACAAACTAGAGCCTTCTTTTCACTGCTTCATCAAAGAAGCCATGGGATGTGTACACGTGTTCCCATTGGGATGGAAGCATGTTTGTGTGACTGTTGCCTGGGTGCTGATGTTTTGGGGCCACAGTGTGTCTGTGCAGGGGCACTTCCCTTCCCTTCCCTTCCCTTCCCTTCCCTTCCCTTCCCTTCCCTTCCCTTCCCTTCCCTTCCCTTCCCTTCCCTTCCCTTCCCTTCCCTTCCCTTCCCTTCCCTTCCCTTCCCTTCCCTTCCCTTCCCTTCCCTTCCCTTCCCTTCCCTTCCCTTCCCTTCCCTTCCCTTCCCTTCCCTTCCCTTCCCTTCCCTTCCCTTCCCTTCCCTTCCCTTCCCTTCCCTTCCCTTCCCTTCTTCTTTCCATTATTGACACTATTTTTCTGCAAATTCTAAAACCATAGAATGGTTTGGGTTGGAAGGAACCTTAAAGCTCATCCAGTTCCAACCCCCTGCCTTGGGCAGGGTTGCCACCTACTAGATCAGATTGCCCGTGACCCCATCCAAGCTAAACATGCTAACTTAATGCACCTCTCCCATAGAATCAGATCAGAGCAAAGCTTGTCCTTAACTTTTTGATCTCCAACAAGTTTGTCTACACTAAGTGCAGAGAAGATGCTAAGCCTTGACTCTGTAATATTCCAACGCGTGTGTTGTTATTCTTGTTCAGCCAGCAGTGCTTGTTTCTCTTCATGTGGGCTCTGTGGTACATTTTCTCCTCTGTAGCTCTTTTTATTCTTCTCAGTTTCTTTGATTAGAGGAATGTGAAACTCTCTTTTGAAGTGCTTCCATGGACAGTAGCGCAGACAGGATTTTGTCTTTCTGGCACCAGCAGCTACATTTCCTTGCTTTCCCATGTCTGCTGTCATCCTCCATATCTCACTTGTCTGACCTCCTTCAGTTACTCAAGAAGAGATGGAGAAGCCATTTTCAAACATAATAGCTAAGATTGTGGACAGATGGACATATGCCTATTTTCAGACCCAGAAATTGTTACCAACTGCTAATTACCCTCTGTGCTGATAAGTCCTTGAAGCAATTTGTGCAAACATTTCTTAGTCTACATCAGACAAAAACCAAAATAATCTAATTTGGGCAAATGGCACAAACTGTGTGCAGCAACGTGAAGCCAAACTGGGAACGTGGACGAGGTCTGTGCCAGCAGGTGACTTCATCTGCTGAAAGCTACGTGCATGATGAGGATGCTTTTGTGCAAGGAGAGTTTATTTATTTGTTTGTTTTCTGTTAGGTTGCAGAATTAATGTGGAGGGTGGAGACATTGAAGGTCAGCTCCGTGCAGCTGATGGAGCTGTAGGTGTCCCTGTTCATTGCAGGAAGTTGGACTGGATGACCTTTAAGGGTTCCTTCCAGCTCAATCCTTTCAGTGGAAGCATGTATGGAAGTCTGGAGTGTTTCAGCAAGGCTGTAGCTGAGCAGAGAGGAGCAGAGCTGCAGGAGAGCTGTGGGTTGTGAGCTTGCTGGCTGCTGCATAGAACTGAATTGTTTTAGAAGTGAAAAAGCAATCTTATTTTATCTGTTCTTCAGCTATTGGCCAAAGAAGGAGTGAGGGAAAGTGTTAAGTTGTTGGACCAAAAAGTATTTTCTGGTTGCTGCACCACTTGCTGTCAAACTTTGAGAGCTTTTCTTATACATAAGAAATCCAGGCTTGTGTTACCAAACATGCATTGATGTTTTTCTTTCCCCATGCAAATCAAAGCCTTTGGTTAATAACGAGTTTATTTGAGAGTTACAATGTAAAAGTGGAAAATGGGATGTCTTGTCTGCTAGAGATTAATTTTCTTTTCCGTTGTACATAGCCAATTGGCAGCCAAAGTCAAGCTAGTTCCATCCCAAGCAAATGTTTTCCAGCTGGACAGTATTAGAACCGTTTTCAATTACTATTTTTCCTGGGGTACTTAGAAGCAATAGAAGATTTTTTACCTGCAGGGAAACTATTCATAACATAGGCTGCAGCTAGGCAACACGTAACAAGCAGCTTTGGTTTATCTCCTGCACCAAAAAATACCTAATGGATCACAAATCTACCTCTAAATGTGCTTAGTTATTACAAAATCCATTGGCTTTTCTCTGCAGCTTTTCATGCACTCTGAGGTGCTGTGCATTGCAGTTTCTTCTACGAGCGTTTAACATCTGTGGATATCCAGAGCCAAGCTTTGCAGTTCTCTGCAGTGATTTTCAGAAGGTTTGCTGTAAGAATTCAGGAAGATTGTAGTTTTTACAGTGATTTCCATGTATCTTGGAGGTGGTAAAATAACAAAGCTAACACTTGTGGGAAAACACTATAAAGTGCAGCAGGCAAATGCTTATCTGGAGCAAAATACCTACAGGCTCGTTGCATGGTTGCATTAGAGAAGTTTATGCTCAAGTTGGACAACATTGCCACAGAAGCTTTCAGAGGCTTTGAAGAACACTCTCATAAAAAAGCATTTGCTGAGCAGAGTTGTTATGTGCAGTTATTCTTTTGCTGGGCTGTGTTTAGAGATGCAACCTGCAGAGACAGTGCTTACAGGTGATTGTCTCTGCATCCGCCATCAACAGACCGTCTGCATTTGTGGAATCTTAAATGGAGAGGAGTATTTGGTGAGCAGAATGCTGCTGAAGTTCATTCAGCATGTTCTGTACCTTTGTGCGGGCGTGCATTTAATTCTGCTGTGTTAGGTTTCCGAGGGCAAAATTGCTTCTCTGCAAATCCTTAATCAGGCATCAGCTCACTAAGCTGGCTGACTCCTTAAAAATAGCAGAAGTTTGATGGAAAATAGCGTCTTACTCTCCTAATTAGTTTATTTTGTTACAGAAGAGACTGTTGTTGAGCGGTTTAAAGACTGCCAGAAGGTCCCATCTGTTCGAGAAGCACAGAGATGTAGTGGTGGGCTGAAGGAGGAGTGGGCAGGGGATATCGCAGATTTGTATCCTCAGCTTCCTCGGGTTTCACAGCTGAGCACTGCTCCTGTTGAATTCTTTTTACATTGCAATGAAGTTGCAACCACCAGGACTAAACCACAACTAAAGACTTAAAAAGCAATGGGATTTAAAGGTGTTATCCTCTTCTGGTTGTCACTCATAGAATCATTAAGGTTGGAAAAGACCTCTAAGATCACCAGGCCCATTCCCAACCCAGCATCTCCATGTTTCTGGAACACCTCCAGAGATGATGATTCCACCACTGGATCCTGTTCCAATGCCTTACCTCTCCTTCTAAGAACAAATACTTCCTAATATCCAACCTGACCCTCCCCTGGCAGAACTTGAGGCCATCACCTCATCCCGTTGCTGTTACCTGAAGAAGGGGCCAGTCCTCGCTTTGCTCCAGCCTCCTTTCTGGGCATGGTAAGGGGCAATGAGATCTCCCCTGAGCCTCCTCTTCTCCAGACTGAACCACGACCACTTGGGCACACTGCTGGCTCATATTCACCCAGCTGCCAGCCAACACCCCCAGATCCTTTTCCTCTGCGCAGTTTTGCAGCCACTCTGCCTCAAGCCTGTAGCATTGCATGGGGTTGTTGTGACAAAAGTGCAGGACCCAGCAGTTGGTCTTGTTGAACTTCATCCCACTGACCTCAGCCCATCAGTGCAGCCTGTCCAGGTCCCTCTGTAGGGCCCTCCCACCCTCAGGCTGACAACAAGCTTCCTCCCAGCTTGTTGTCACCTGCAGACTTACCCACAGTGCACTCAGTCCCCTCATCAAGATTGTTGAGCTGAGGATCACTCTTGCAAGTGAGTGTGTTTGGATGGCACACTTGGAAAGTGCAAGGGCTGTGACATAGAAGCAGCATTGAGTAGAGACAGCCGTGCTATTGAGATCATCATGATGGGGTCGGTGCAGGTTAAAATCTTTCACAGCTGAAAGGGAGAAGTGTTCTTTGAAGAGCCTCAGAAAAGCGAGTTTGGAGGAAGGGGGTGAATTTGAGGGATGAAAATAAAAACAGAATAAACTTAATCTGATGTGGCATGCGCTGGAGCTGGCTCACACACAGCTTTGAGGCCAGAACTCTGTGTTGTCTTGCCTGACCTGTCCAACACAGGCAGTTCAGGCTTGTTAATTCCTATTGTATTAATTTCCAGGCTTACTCATGTTTGTTGGTTCTGGGAGCCTAACTTTGCATCAGAGCGTTTCCCCTCATCATTACAGAAATCACTTCCACTCACTGCAGCCCTCCTGGTGCATCAGGGTGACACGGAACGAGAAGTGACATCCCAGCTTGCTCTCTGTATTCCCTGTTAATCCTGCTTGTGCCACTTGCTCATTCACAGCAAAGCTCCCACTCCCCTTTGAACGAGTGCTGTGCTTGGGGAGTCGCCAGCCATGAGAAGGAAGGGAGGCGTTATCTGGGCAGCAGAGGTATGCAAAAAGGATTAGCTGCACTCAAATTGGGCAGAGCCTGGCTGTCATCCGCGCTCCGAAAGCCACAACAAAAATACCTGATAAAACCTGAGCCTGATGAATTATTTCCAGTTAACGGCCGCAGGGAATCTTGTTTGGATTTCTTGCAAGATGAGGTACTCAGGGAAAACTTTTGCCACTTCATGCACATGGTAAATATTTGGAAGGGACGTGAGATCAGCGCAAGCATCTGTTCTGCCTGTGCTGTATTTAGGGAATATTTGGCTGATAATTGAGCTGAGATTAAGCTGGGTTTAGATGTGAAGGCTGTAAGGTTTTCAGCAGAAGAGCCCTGATTTTAGCTGATAAGGAGGAGCTCGCTGGAGGGAGAGGAAGCTGCACAGAGCTTCCTACAGAAAAAGGGATTTTTAAGCTTTTCTTTCCCTTCAGCACCAACAATTGCCTCTTCAGATTGAAACACCAATAATATCAGCAGCTTTCCAAATACATGATAGGGAACCTGTTTGCATTCATTATGCCAAGTAGTTGTTTTTTGGGTCTCGTGCTTGCAGTCTTCAGCTGCTGTCCTACTTCCTTCTGCTGCTTGCACTTCTCATCACAAACCAGCCAAGTGGTTGAAAAGAGACAAAAATGGAAATAAATCGATACCACTCACCATATACCTTCTGTCCAGATTTGCTACCCATGGCCTCATCCATCCCATCCCCTTGCAAAGAGCCAACTTTGTCGTTAAGTGCAATAGGAGCAAACTCTGTGCCCTGTGGCGTTGGTTTGTATGCACTCTCTGCTCAGCTTTGTGTTTTCAGTTTCAGGTTGTTAGCATTCATCCAAAGGCTTGAATCACAGAATCATAAAATTGCTCAGGTTGGAAAAGACCTTAAAGATCATTGAGTCCAACCACAACCTGACCATCCTACCCTAACAACCCTCCACTAAATCATGTCCCTGAGCACCACATCCAAACAGTTTTCAAACACATCTAGGGATGGTGACTCAGCCACCTCCCTGTGGAGCCCATTCCAGTGCTTCACAACCCTTTCTTAAAGAAGTTCTTCCTGATATCCAACTTAAACCTTCCACTGGTGCAACTTGAGGCCATTTCCCCTCATCCTGTAACCTGTCACCAGTGAGAAGAGACCAATCCTACTCTCACTGCAATCACCTTTCAGACATTTGAAGAGAGCAGTAAGGTCTCCTCTCAGCCTCCTCTTCCCCAGACAAATGTGACTGCTGCTGAGTTCCTGGCACACAGGAAAGCAGTTGTGGCTGAGCAGTGAGCAATTCATTCCCCAACCCCCGTGTCACTCCCAAGGTAGATATCAGGGACAAGGTAAATACGAATTTTTAATCTAGATTCATTTACCACAAATTATGGCTGGACGTTTATTCATCTCTGCCTCGGAGGACATACACATTACCCCGAGAATATGATTTTTAAAACTTAATACTCTGTATTTATAGAAAATTGCTTGTAACTTATTTTGCAAATGTTCAGCCAGCTTTTAATGGCACAATTTAAAAACTTGCAAATGGAATTTGACCCTTTTTTGGCAAAGTGAAATCATCTGAAGAAGCGAAATCAAATAATAAAGTTAAACTGTTTCAATAATGTTCCCCTTCTCTTCCCCCACCGTAAGACTTTTGCTTTATTTTAATTTCCTTGCTGGAAATTGAAAACCATGTAAGAGTTATTTGATCAAACCACAGAAATATGTTTTCTTGTTAAGGAAAAATAGTCTCGACAGTATTTTTTATACGTTCTGAAAAGCAATATTCTGGCAGTGTGTTACAGAGCCTAAATAAAATTGATGCTGTGTTTTTTAAATTGCACAAAATATTTATTGTTCTGGCCATTAGTTTGATGTGACATCTTATTAACCTTTAGAGTTTGTCAAATATAAGCAGCGTAGGGAGAAATAATGACAAGAAATAAAGTTTACAAAAAAGAATAATTTTTTAGAGTTGAACGCCGTCCAATGGAACTTGATTGTGAAAAGCATTTGGCTGTGAAATTGTCTCCCAAGGGAGCTGGTGGTGCACTCTACACCTGGGTCGCATCGAAACAGCCCAAACAGAGCAGTGGAAAATGCAATATTTGTGTAAAAAATACTACCGTACTGTCAGACTAATTAGATGGCTTAATAGGGCTCTTCCAGCCTCTGTCTCCTATAATTGTTTAAGCTTTACCCATATTAAGGACGTATCAAAGCCCATAAACAGCAGAAATAGCTCGGTTGTTTAGTGGTGCTCTTGGCCAATAAAGTCATCTCTGGGAAATTGCTGAGGATGGGTTCCCACTGCTCCCAGGAGCAATGGGCTCGTGTCAGCGCTCTGTAAAACACCATTACCTTTCTGTTTCCATCCAGAATCACTCATTTCAAGCACTACCCAATGCAAAACTGGGAACTGTGCTTCCCAGTTAAGAAGCAGATGCTACATGGATTTTTGGTCTTCGTTGTTTCTTCTGTCCTCAAGAGTTTGGCCCCATCCACTTGACCCCTGTTCTGTAGATATTTATAAGCACTGGTAAGATCTTCTTTCTCCAGGTGAACATCCCCAAGGCTCTCAGCCTGACCCCATCAGGAGGTGTTCCAGGCCCCCACAATCTCTGGGCTCTCTCCACCAGAGCTCATGGTCAACTTGTTGGCCAACTGTTGGACTCCAGGATACCCCCACCACCCACCTGGCCCCTCTGTACCGTGCTGGTTCCAAGTATCAGCCTCTGGATTTCTGATGGCAAAGTGTCCTGCAGAGTTTTTCTGCTCTTCCTTTATTTGTTCATATTCAAGTAGAATTTTAGCTGCTCTCAGTTGACCCAGTGCACCAAAGGCGAGATCTTGTTATCCCATTAGCTGCACCCCTGCAGCAGCTGACTGCCTGCCGTCCCCCTTTGGGGTGGGACACCGCAGTTTGGGCACAGCATGAAGCACACATCGTGTACCAAGTGTCTGATGGAGGCACCGTATTTGCATAGATTTGAATAATGTGTACTTTATTGTGCCATTAAGCCTTCAATAAAAAGGAATTGCTTTGTATAATTCAACAATGGGTTTATCAAAGCACTCTAAATGACAGTCTCTGGCAGAGGCTGCCTTTAACTGTCTGATGAAAGGTGTTAAGAAGTTTGGAGATCCACTGTTTCCTTTATTATTTTTCTCTAAGTGGGCCATTAAAAGCCACCTGCTAGGCTGAAGCACAAGCATTTATGATGATCTGATCTCTGCTTCCTAAATCCACTCTGGAGCATAAGTCTTAATGGGGAGCTGCTGTGGGAACAGGGATGGTTCAGTCTGCAGAAGAGGAGGCTTAGGGGAGACCTCAAGGCTCTGCACAACTCACCGAAAGGAAGTTGGAGCCAGGGGAGGGTCAGGTTGGATATTAGGAAACATTTCTTCTTGTAAGGAGAGCTAATGCATTGGACCAGGCTCCAGTGGAGGAGTCACCATCCCTGGAGGTGCTCCACAACCATGGAGATGTGGCACTGAGGGATGTGGTCAGTGGGCACGGTGGGATGGGTTGGGGTTGGTGATCTTAGAGGTCTTTTCCAACGTTAATGATTCCTTGGTTCATTGATTCTCTTGCTTGCATGGAATTGAGCATTCCCATTGCTTGGCTGTGACTCATCCCACCAGGCTGCGCTCTGTCACCCGGCCTGGGGACTGTGCTCTGCCATGAGATGTGAGTCACAGATCAAAACGCTGCTTCCTCAACTGCTGCTGTCAAAAATAAATTCACAGGACTTCATTCTTTATGCCACACTTGCTGTTGCTGGCTGCAGCTTTCTCAGGAAAATGGGTGGTTTTGATGGACACGAGACTGTTTTTCTACTTCTTGATTTAAGAGAAGGATTAGCCACAAGAAGATAATCTTGTTCTTAGTGTATTCCCTTCAAATTAGCTTGCAATTGCCTGGCAGATTTTGGGTGCATCTCAATATAAAGTGTATGTCCTTGCTTGGCATGATAAATAGAATCCTGCCAGCAGTGAAGTATTAACAATTCCTTACTAATGTTTGGCTTTTCTAAGCAGGGCAACAAGGGAAGGGGGCAGACCCAGAGACGTAACCTCTGTCCCCAGCTGTCTGTGGTGCTTCAGATGGATTGAAAGTTCATGGCAGCACGAGGGCTGGGCTCAGCCCAGGGTAATAACACCGAGGTTATGTGTCCACATGGCCAAGGACTGCTGCTACACCTGGGGACAGCACCGGGGACACATGGGATCCATGGTCCCACGTGGGATCAGGGGAACAGATAGAAGGAAGGCGTGTGACCTTGAGGAACAAAATAAACATTAAAAAAAAACATGGAAATAGAAAGATAGTGCCCACAGGGACTCATAATGAAAGTTTCTGCTGCATTCTGCAGGTTCATTAGTTGAAAAGGGCAGAGGAGGAGAAGGGATCCTGCTTGGGGCTGAGATGAGCTAAATTACCCTCAGAGTCCCTTCAGCTCTTTGACCGAGAGCTGCATAATGAACTTGATTTTCCCTTCCTTACCTTCTTAACGTGTGCAGGAGGATCAGGATGCTTTGATACCACTCTCAGTTCACTCTTCAACCAGAGCAGAGAGGCACTCCTGGGAAAAGTGAAGAAGGAGGAGAAATTATGCTCAGATGAGCCAGAGAAATGTGGGTCTGTGCAGCACAGGGTGAGCATCAGGGTACTGAGGAACATGAGCTGGGTGAGTGCATTCTGATGAGGGAGAATTGAGGTTCAGAAGAAGTGTGTGGTATGAGAGCAGCGGGTCTATTGAAAGGGCTGGCATAGGTGACAGTGCAGGTAGGAGGAGTGACTGCTTTTGAAGCAGAGCATTATGCTTTCATGTGCAGCCAGCTGCCCTGGCAGGGGTTGGGTTCGGCGACCACAAGAAGGGCTGAGCATTGCTGTGCCAGTGTTCTCATCAGCTTGCATTGAACAATTGGTGCTGGGAAGCAGAAGAGGTGCAGAAGTGATTAATCCAGTGGGACTTAAAAGCAAATACATTAAAAAGAGGTTAGAGAAGATGATCTCTTTGGCTTGTTTGCTCACTCCTTCATATTTCCCCCCCATGCTTGCTCTTACTCATAGAATCACAGAAAGGCCTGGGTTGAAAAGGACCACAATGAGCATCCATTTCCAACCCCCTGCTGTGTGCAGGGTCACCAACCAGCAGACCAGGCTGCCCAGAGCCACATCCAGCCTGGCCTTGAATGCCTGCAGGGATGGGGCATCCACAGCCTCCTTGAGCAACCTGTTCCAGTGCCTCACCACCTCTGTGTGAAAAACTTCCTCCTCATATCCAACCTAAACCTCCCCTATCTCAGTTTAAAACCATTCCCCCTTGTCCTGTCACTGTCTTTGCTGAGGATGAGGGTGGGAAGGTGCTTGGTGCTCCCTGCATGGAAACAAACTCTGTGTTCGGTGCACACTCCCACTCCGCACTGTGTTTCTGCAGTTGTCTCCTCCATGCTCTCTCCATTACCTCTGGTAATTGAGTTGCCCGTGGGATATAGCAAAGGGTATGCTTGGGTGCTTTGTGGGAAAAGCATTCTTTCAAGCTGGAGCCCTTTGTTGGGGGTGGGGAGAAGACAGAGAAATCTGCAGTCATAAAACAGGCAGACTGCAGCTGACGTTGTTAGTCTGTGCAATACGCATTCATCCACCTTGCACAGACTTAACAAATGGCTCTTGTGATCATTACAGTGGATAGGAGATATGAAAGCGATTTGAAGCTTTGTTTTCCTTGCTTTGTTTTTCTTTTGTTTTTATTGCACAGCAGTGATTTCATTGCGTTGTTTGACTCCTGTTCCTTTTCTCAGTGTCGTGCCTCATATTGAGTTTCTGTCGAGCACTGAAGTACAGAAGTACAACGGTATACCTAATGAAAAAAGCAATAATTATTTCATTAATATCAGAGCAGAGTTTAGAGTTTGTCTGTATCAAACAAGAAATCACTGAGTGTATCAAGTCAAAGAGTTTCTCAGCTTTTTTGCTAATGTGAAAGAAAAGCAAGCAGTTTCTTGAACCTGCACTTAAGGACTGAAGCTTGCACTCTCAACCTATTCTTGTGACATCCCACAATAAAGCTGATCACACATGATTGTGGGGTAGTACTGGGGCCTGGCTTGGGTAAGGTCTGATTTTGGTTTCTGGGCAATACTGTTGTGTTTCCTCTCTCTAATAACATATTAATGCAGAGCTCTTGGAATGAGTCCAGAGGAGGGCCACTCAGATGATCAGAGGGCTGGAGCACCTCTTCTGTGAGGAAACGTTGAAGGAACTGGGCTTGTTTAGCTTGGAGAAGAGAAGGCTCTGGGGACCTCATTGTGGCCTTCCATATTGAAGGGAGCGTATGAACAGGAGGGGGAACGGCTGTTTGTGAGGGTGGATAGTGACAGGACAAGGGGGAATGGTTTTAAACTGAGATAGGGGAGGTTTAGGTTGGATATGAGGAGGAAGTTTTTCACTCAGAGGGTGGTGAGGCACTGGAACAGGTTGCCCAAGGAGGCTGTGGATGCCCCATCCCTGCAGGCATTGAAGGCCAGGCTGGATGTGGCTCTGGGCAGCCTGGTCTGCTGGTTGGTGACCCTGCACACAGCAGGGGGTTGGAACTGGATGCTCATTGTGGTCCTTTTTAACCCAGCCCATTCTGTGACTCTATGATATCATAGGAGGGGGGCTTTCAAGGGTCAGTGATGAGGGCAGGCCTGGCTGCTTGTATCTTCATAGCTGTCACTTCACTGTTATCTGAAATCTATTTCATGGTCATGACTGTGATTTAAGTGTGAAACCTTTATAGAACCACAGAATCACTGAATTCCCCATCCCCACCCCACCATGCCCACTGTCCACATCCCTCAGTGCCACATCCTCACTGTCCTTGAACACCTCCAGTGACCCTGAAACTGAGTTGGAAGACAGAACTGCAGAACAGCTTAGAGCAAAGGAAAAGGAGATGAGAGCTATGGGAGTCAGTGTTCTTCACCATGTTAATGCACGTGGGGCTGAGCTCTGGCAGTGGGACATGGAGCGTGGGGTTACAGGTCAGGATAACACTGCTGATGGGTTTGAAGAGAAAAAAAAGCTTCATCCCATTGTTTAGCATAAACTGCTCCTTTGTGATTGAATTTACGGAGAAAAACAAGCCCTGCGCAGCGCTTGACTTTTTAATAGCTATATTTTATTAAGTAAATGTGTTTTTTATGATGAGTCGGGTTTTGGTGGTTGCTAACATTGGTTTTAGCTTTGCGAGCGACGCGCTGGAAATTTGCCAAGCACAGCAATGTACAGGTCATGCCCTGAAGCTTGTACAGCCTCAAAAAGGAGGATGCTGCAGGAGGAGGGAGGGTGTAATGATCTCTCTAACACTTGTTTCTCTTCTTCCTTTCCTCTCTGCAGACTGTGCCGAAGCCGATAGCGCTGGAGCCGTGCTTTGGTAACAAAGCAGCTGTTCTCTCTGTATTTGTGAGGTTGCCTCGAGGGGTTGGGGGTATCCCACCACCAGGACAGTCAGGTGAGGAATATCCTTTGTCTCCACTGCCTTGTTATTAACCTCTGTGCTCCCTCCCCAGCCTCTCATTCACCTTACAGCTTTGCACTCGATCCTGTGGCGATTGCTGTATGCACACTGCAGCTGGCGTGGATGTGCTTAGGTTATTTGAAGCTGGCTTGGGATCTGCTAGCTTCCTGCATATAGTTTGACTCCATTTCTTGGGTCACTTGGTGGATGAACATTTGGTATTTGGATTACAGTTCCATTTACTGCTGTGAAAAAGTGAAATTCGTTGCAGTCAGACTCTCAGCAATTAGTCATGAAGGTAACTTGTCTTCAAGCCTGTTCTCTGCATTCCCAGCTCCATCCACAGCGGGATATCAGGTCATAGAATTTTGGAAAAGACCACTAAGATCCCCAAATCCAACCCCAACCCATCCCTACCCCTCAGTGCCATATTTCCATGGTTCTTGGAACCATGGAAATATTTCTTGGTTCTTGTCACCTCCAAGGACAAGTGACCCCTCCCCTCCCTGGGCAGCCCATGCCAGTGCCTGACTGCTCTTTCCAAGACCAAGTGTTTCCTAATACCCAACCTGACCCTCTCCTGGTGCAACTTGAGGCCATCACCTCTCATCCCATTGCTGTTACCTGGGAGCAGTTACCTTCCAAAGCATCCTCTTAGCAGATCCATCAAGTTTTCTCCATCCATCTTAAGGTCCCCCAGCCCCTTCTCACCTAAACCTCATGTCATACTGCTGAGACTTAATCTGCTCGAGAGTTTGTGGTTTTAACTGAGCTTTCTCCAGTGACTGGTGAGCATTGATCTTCAGAGGTTATTAGTTGACTTTGAGGTGGGATGGTTTGGCTGGGAGCTGCATTGAGCTGAACCTCAGATGGCCACAGTGTTTGCCTGTGGTTATGCTGGGAGGAGGCTGCAGAGCTGAAGAATGTCCAGGAGGTGCAGGGAAGCCGCTGTGCACAGGTGCTTTGAGCATTTATTTTAGTGCATTTACTGGTGTAGAAAAGGATTCCTCCCTTGAATATTATGGGTTTAACTCCACTATTACCTACTCATCTTATTTCCAGTTTTTTTCTACGGCATTTGCTTTCAACAGAGCAGGCAGCATTTAAAAGCTTATTTCAGTATAGCCACTAGAGTTTAATCTCTAAACAAGGATGTTTTTCTGCTTTTTTTCTTAAGAACTCGAAGCACGATTTTCGTTTTGTGGCTCAGAGGGTTTTTCTCAGCTGGGGTGGAAGAATTTGTTTCTGTGACTGTTTTGTTTTGTTGCCTCAGGTCTTGCTGTGGCCAGTGCACTGGTGGACATTTCACAACAGATGCCAATTGCCTACAAAGAGAAATCGGGTGCAATACGAAATCGGAAACAGCAGCCCCCTGCACAGCCAGGAACCTGTATTTGATGCATGGACATCAGAAACTCTCTAGGGTTTTAATCAAAATGGTAACGTACCACCGAGGAGGAGGAGGAGGAAGATTCTCAAGTTGTGTGTCACAAGAGACTAGAAGCACTCAGAAAAACACAGCTTCCTTGAACCCAACCTTTTCTCTCATCTACGTGATAGTTGGCTTTATTTGGCAACTGCTCCACTTAAGTTTTACTGACACGTGGCTTCAGATTGCGCCTTTGTTTTCTTCAAGTTTAAAGTAAAATGATTTTCTTGCAGGTCCAGTAACATCCAGTCGCCACCATTCATGGTCAGTGTAAATAGAACAGTAGTCCTATGAATGACACTCAGGTTTATACATGGAAAGTGCTTTGTAGTTCATGTATTTATCAAACTGTACAAAAGAAGAAAAAAAAAGATGCAGTGTTTACAGGTGTCAGCTCTCAACACATAAACACTACTATTAATCTCCAAAGCATCTTCATCCTTTTTTTTTTTTTTTTTTTTTATGCCCACATTATTTAAGTGGAACTCTCTTCCAGATACAGTTTTTGTCACCTTGATCCACAAGGGGAAAGCTAGAGTGGCTCAAAGGGTGAGTTTGTGTGTTGCTCAGACTGCTTGTTACACCTGGAGAAGTGCAACGTCGCTGCTGAAGGACTCAGTGTTTACATAGTCTTAACCTACTTGGAGTTCACCACACACAAGTGCCTAGACTTGAACAGATCTAGGGAGCAAGGAGACTACTACACAGTTGTTTTTAACATAATTATATTCCTTTTCAATATACATATGTGTACACACACGTACATATATATGTGTAGTCACCCAAGACAACCTGTGTTCTTTATATCACATGTGGTCAGGGGAAAATGGCATTTTCCTGACCAGCAAACTACTCTGCCAGATGCAAATATCTGGAGGGAAAGCAGTGTTTCAGTATCTCATAGGAAAACGCCTGGTTTCACCAGTGCTTTTAATAGAAGCACTTTGTGTTCTGGGTCAGATATGTTACATTTCTTTGGCCTCTTCCCCTCTTCCTTCCCTTGGGCCATTTTTATGGGTATGAGCTGAGCTGTGCTGGTGCACAAAAGCACCACTCCTCAGCTGTAAGACTTTGTCCCAGCTCCTCAGTGGGTGTAAAGAGCAGCACTGCACTGGCCAGATGCTTGAAGATGAAGAATTCAAATAATAATAATAATAATTAAACAAAGGCAGAGCATCTTCATTGGGCCACGTTTGAATTTTCTATGATTTCTGTGATTAATTCTGGATGTTCCCCATTCAGGTCGAGCTGCTGTAGGTGTTGAAGAAGTTGGCTTGTTGGTGATAGGAAGGGGCTTGCAAAGAGCAAAAAGAAGGTTTGGCTTTTGGAGGATGTATCAAACCATCCCATGGTTTTTAAAATAAACTAGTTGGGATCTTGGCTTGAGGCACCAGTTTGGGCTGTGCCCATCAATCTCCACACTGCCACGTGAAATCCCCTCTGCTTCTGCTCACTGTAGGGAATGCTGTGCCAAGACCATGAGAAGTTGGGATAGTGAAACCAATGGGAAGATGTTGCAGTGCCAAATGAGGCGTTAGTCGATCATTTGAAGCGTGGTTCCATTCAGGTTGCTGGTTTCTGGTGAGGACATCAGGTGGTTAGGGAAAGGAGAAGCAACAAATCTGGGGGGGGCAAAGGGAAGAGCTATCAAATCTTTTCTCCAAAACGAAAACCAGTACCTGCATCTTTTTTTTTTTTGCACACGTTTTGGTCATCACTCACATATCAGCCACCCGTTCCTTTCTGTCAGTACGTGTTTTGGAGAACCTTTTTGGAGCGCGGCGTTGCAATAAAGGTGTGAGCTGCTGTCTGTATCCAGCTGGTGGTGATGGGGTCATCAGTCCCTGGTGGGCGCATTCATCGACGTGTTACATGACAAATCCAACAGAGCAGCAGAAAAAAAACGTGGTGGGAATAATGCATGTATCCATATAGGCGTGTATGTATATATGCGTGTACGTACGTATATCCCACAGTCTGTTTCTATACCAGAAGTGTAGAAGCCCATTGGGGAAGACTGAGGGGATGAGCAGTGTCTTTCAGAATGAAGGGTTTAGGCAATGAAGTCGTAACTGATGCACAATTACCTCAGACAGATTCATCTCCTGAAGCTGTTTTGTAACTTTCTATGTGCATAGGGCTAACCTGGACTAGGCTGTACCAGAAAAGTACTACTGGACTAAAATCCCTCCCCTGTGCTTATGTTCCTGCTTTTGGTTCTAATGCACATCCTCATGCTCTGAGGTGTCTTCTCCCACTTCTCCAACCCTTTTGGGAGAGGAGAACTGCCAACCCAACTTGAGAAAACTCTTGTGCTGAAGTCTCTGTTCTGAACTCTGCAGGTTTGGAAAGGCGATGCGTTGTTAAGAAAAAGATGTGATTTTCCCCCAGAGGGAGCCGGGTGGTCTGGTCTCAAGAGGAGTGTAGCCACAGAGGTGTCAGAAAGGTGAAAGATGAGCAGAAATGATCCAACACTGACGATGGGCAGAACCAAAAAAAAGTAAATAGAAGAACAAGGCGTGCTGATATAAATCAAACCCAACGGCGCCTGGTGGATGTGGCTCAGCTCTGCATCTTATCTCCATGCTGATGAGGGAAGGAGAGAACTCTCATACATATCTCCACTGCAAACAGTTTCATCCCAGCTCAAAGGTAGAAGTGAGGCGAAGGTGGGAGCGCTGCCGGTGGTTCATCACCAGGCCATTAACCCAAGTGAAGGATTTGTGGGGTGATTCAGCTTGGAGGTGGTGGGAGGGGGGGGGGGGAAGAGCAGCGTTATTTCGTGGGAGAATCTGTAAATAAATGGAAAATAACACACCGATTTTGCACTTGTACATAAACTATACAGTAGTGTGCAGAACGTGGGAAGATTTAAATGTATATAAACCAGAAGAAAAAAAAAATATTGAATGTATTTTTGATGCATTTTAAATGATGTATGAGTTTTGTCTTAATAACTTCTTCGTATGATGAGTATTAGATGACTTTCCAGAGCTTTAAAGAAACATCAGATTATATTCCTGATATCTTGTGGTGTAAGGCAGGGAGGCAGAATTTGACCTGTATGTATTCAAATACTTTTCACTTAAGTGTACAAGAGAAGTTAAATAAAGCTCTTCTGTTTGAAAGGGAAAAAAAAATAATCTTGAAGATAGGTAGTAAATGTTCTTAAAGTAGTCATTACGTGGAGGATTAAGTCAGCAGTTTAAGCCTCTGTTGCTCAGATTGTGCCAGCGATTTCCATTCAGAATCACTACTTTCCAGCATTTATAACTGGCTGAAATTCAGCATTCAAGGTCTCAACCCATTCTATTTTTTCGAGAGAAGCCATTAAAAAGAGCGAAGAGATATTGCAGCCCTCCTTTCCTAGGAAGCAGCAGTGCCACTGCGTCTCCAGATAACACATTTGGCCTTTGACATTGCCCATTGTGTAGCCTAGAAGTTTCTCTGGACCGTTGCAGTGTTCAGCAACTGGAGACCTTGCCACAATGCGTTGGGTAGAAGAAAATCTACGGGACACAACTTTTGCATCGTCGCCGCTCTGACGGGGCTGAAGATGTGCCGTATGGAAAGATATGCCAAAAGATGACCTCTGTGTGACTGGACGGTGCCTGTGATCAGCATCGTAGTGGATAATGTACCGAAATGCGATGCTGTGTTACCATAGGAGCACGTGGGGCTGCACAAAGCCATTCTTGGATACGGGCTTCCTTTGGGACGCTGCGAGCGCTGAATGTTGTTCCGAAACATCATCTTCTTTGTGCTTCAGTGTTTTCCAAAACGTGTCTTCGGGTTCGTGGCGTGGTTTTATAAGGCAGCTCGATGAGAGGTTGATGAGCTTTGATGAGATCCACGTCCACCCACAAGGCCAAAATGTGGTGTCAACGCCAAGTACCACGGCACAGAGCCCCATCAGTCAGCTTTTGCTGCTTTTGCTTTCCTGCAGGACCCCAGGTTGGGGGCAGAGCCTCAGCCCTTCACCATGAGTCTTGGCAACCCCTTCTATCCCCACAAATACGGATTTGTCGGCGCTCAGCTTGCAAGGAAGCACAGATTTGCTCCTTACACGCCGGGAGCGACGCTCAACTCAATCCACCCAACTTACAGCAAGCTTGTTGGCACCTCTTCTATTCCTGCTCCCTCTTTCTCTCCATTTGGGAATGGCGTGGGGACAGGAGGGAGCGCTGTGGGGTTGGGAGTGGAGCCACAGGAAGGGGAGGAAGAGATGAGCCCCCCCCCCATTTTCATCCATGCCATTGGAATTTCAGTCACCTCCACGCTTTTTCTGTCGCAAGCTGCTCCGATGAGGCGAGTTTCCCATGCTGGGAATACAACAATGTTGTGGATGTACTGTTTGGTTTGGCTTTTTTTTCTGCTTGTGTGTCAGGTTCCCATTGTAACCTCCTAACACTACGCATGGGCGATGTTGTGCGTCTTCCAGGTACTGTAGTTCTGTAGGCATTTCCTCTCATTGACTCCACAAACCTCACCAGAAGACAGGAGGATAGAAGCTGTGGAGGAGCGTAACACAACGTCGGTCCATTTTTAACAAAGGAAAGAAAGCAAAAAGAACATAAATACAGGTTTTATATTACTCTGAAATTTGTGCACAATAAATGTTCTTTACACTAGGGTCCTTGAATTAACTCTATTCTGGATTATTATTATTTTTTTTGTTGTTGTTCTGTAATTATTTACGATTCTTATCCGTGTTCAGACTTGAGCTTAGTTTGTTAATATGTATAATTTAGCATTTATTGCATTCATATGTAAATATGAGCAAGTATTGTAAACTATTTCATTGCTGGGGACTGTGGGTGTTATACATACACACATTTAGGACTGCAGTTTTTGGTATGATTTTTTGTATTGTAAAATAACAGCTAATTTAAAGCAGGATCGAGGAAATTATTGGGAGGTTTGTGCATTTTAAATACAAATGTGAAGTACCTGTACATAAATAAAAGTAAATAATGCAAATCTTTCCTCTGAAATAAAAGGTAGACGATCTGGTTAAAAACTCTTTTTTCTTTTTTTTTTTTCCATCTCTTTCTTCTTTCTTAACCTTATTTCTTGAGACGAGGGGGGAGGGGGGAATAAATTGATTGTAGAGTTAGGGGTGAGAGTTAGGGATGTGTTTTTGCTGTGCACCAGATGTGAGAGGAGGAAGAAGAGCTTCATAGAATCACCAAGGTTGGAAAAGACCTACAGGATCATCCAGTCCAACCGTCTACCTATCACTAGTAGTTCTCACTATTGAAGGATGGTGGCATCCTTCACCTCATCTGCCAAAACCATCCCACACCTCCATCTCCAGTTGGGGTGGAGGGTGCACTAGGGCACGTAACATCATAGGATCACAGGATCCTTAAGCTTGGAAATGACCTCTAAGCTCTTCAAGTCCAACTGTTGACCCATCCCCATCATGCTCACTAACTGGGGTCCCTAAATAACCACGTTGCAGCCCTGCCAGATGCAGGAGCCAGGCTTGTAGCTAAGAAAAGAGGCAGTCCTATGTGGAGCTAGGAGATGGACATAATGATCCTTATGGGTCCCTTCCAGATCAGGATATTCTGTAATGCCAGAATATTCCAGCTCTTGGATGGGTTGCACATCACTGGTTGGTATTAAAGCCATCATTTTGGTATGGTGGAAGAACAAACATCTGATTTTTCCACATTAATGGGAAAAGGGCAAGAGAAAGTGATGAAGAAATGAACCAGAGCACCACAGCTAATGCAGATTGCCATCTTGGCAAAAAAAAAAAATGTGCAGAGGGTTTTGTCTTTCTCTTTGTGGGTTTTTGTTGTTCATGGAGTCATCACAGAATGGTTTGAGTTGGAAGGGACCCTTAAAGGCTGACTGATCCAATTCCTCTGCAATGAGCACGGACACCCACAGCTCCATCAGGTGCTCGGAGCCCTGTCTAGACTCTTGAGTGTCTCTGAACCTCCAGAGGTGACCCTTTAGGGGTCTCAAGATGTTTGGTTTATGGGTGTTTTTCCTGGAAATTGTAGAAAACCACTTCACTTGCTCTTGCTCCAGCCTTTGTCCCTGTTCCTGGGCAGTTTAGGGACATGGTTAGTGGCATGCTAGGGATGGGTCAATGCTGGGCTTGATAATCTTAGCAGTCTTTTCCAAACTTGATGATCCTATGATTCTGGTATCTCTTTTCTGCCCAAAATTTAGGGCGATTCACAGGCATGCTTGAGCCAGCTTGCCATGAGCAGGGATACCCAGGTTCACCTTCAAGATGTCTTTTGGAAATCCCTAAGGATGTCCTTGTTGAAACCATGGGCTGAGTCCCACCTCTGCTGTCCATCCCCATTGGGGCACCTGTCCCTGTGTCCTCCAGCAAAGGCCCAGTGGGCTTTGGTGTGCTGAGCTCAGGCTGAGAAGCAGGAAAAATCAACTCTTTACAAGGCTAGATAACAGCAGGACAAGGGGAAATGGTTTTAAGGTGAGAAGGGAAGATTTAGGTTGGATGTGAGGGGGAAGTTCTTGACAGAGAAAGTGGTGAGGTGCTGGAACAGCTGCCCAGAGAGGCTGTGATGCCCCGTCCATCCCTGGAGGTGTTCAAGGCCAGGTTGGATGGGGCCCTGGGCAGCCTGGGCTGCTATGAAATGTGGAGGTTGGTGGCCCTGCATGTGGCAGGGGGTTGGAGCTTTGTGATCCTTGAGATCCCTTCCAACCCTGGCCATTCTGTGATTCTGTAAAAAATCCATCCGACCTGCAATGTTTTCATGGCACATTTCAGATTCCACTGACTGGAGTTTCCGCAGAAAATTTTCTGTGTATCTGCAGGTACAAATTTCATAGGAAAAAATGCAACATTGGACTCAAGAGTCACGATGGATCCCTTCCAACTCAAGATTTCTGTCTCTTCATTTTCTTTTTTTTTTAGGTACCAAAAATGGCCCACAGGTGTTGGTAGCACAAATCATCTCCATGCTGGCTAATGTGAACTGCTGCCCTTCCTCACCCTCTTCCTACCTATCTTAGAGCACAGCCTTCCCCACGTTGCTCCCGGAGCTCCACGTGTGCCATCTCTGTGCTCAGCACACACATCCCCAGAGCTTGAGCAGGTCCGTGGGTTGCGTTGGTGGCTCTCCTTTGGTTGTGTCTCCATAAAGCCATTTTCTCCAGGCTGGGATGCACCAGCTTGGAGTTTCCAGCCAAGTGTGGGGGCTCTGAGCCCCAATACTCTATAATCTCCCCCTAGAGCATCCCCCCATTCTTTCCAGCTCTGTTACAGTGCAAGAGGAGTGAGTTTCATGCACAGTGCCTGGGCACAGCCAGACCCCGCACAGCAGCACAGACAGCAGCAGGCAGTCAGGAAAATGCATGTGTGCTTTATTCATGGATATGTCTGAATATCAACTCGTACAGAAGAGATAAGTACAGGTTACACCCCGGCAGTACAGGCAGACACCAAGCATCCTCCCCATGTGCACACACACACACCCATCAGCACCCATCAGCATCCCCTGCCGCCCATAGGGGTACTTTCCCAGCATCACTTTTCCTCTCTGCTCATGCTCTTGCTTGGACAACAACGCAGTATTTGTACATACACAATATCTCACAGATGCGAGGAACTGCCGAACCACTGCAAAACGGTGCTGAGCAGCCAGAAAAAAAACAGAGTTCAGTGGCTACAGAAAGTTGGCTGGCCACTGCTTTTTTTCCCATGACTCTTCTTTGTGCTTATGGAAGTCCCCAGGTATGGAGTGATTGCTAAAAAGTTGTCTCCCTTTCTCTCCTTAGGCTCACTCAGTCCTTTCCCTCTGCTGCTGTGACTCTCTTATTTTTGTTTGCAAAGTTTGGTTTGTGGATGGGCTTAGAGGAAGAGCGGCCATGAAGTATCGTTAAAGAAAAATAAGGTGGAATGGTCAGGAAAATTCATGCAGCTTTTTTGGATTTTAATTCCCCCACAATATTAACACCCATCCCAACCACTGGCCCTTTCCTGCTGCATGGGGGCTTGTAACTCTGTGACTTTCTTCATTGGGAAGCATCCCCAGACTGCAGGGAACTCCTGGGCGAGCAGCAGGCTCTCATTGCTGGGTGGATGCTGCTTCCAAACTCACACCACAGCACAAGGGATGAGGATGGGGAGCGCATTCTCAGACCTGCAAGGTCAGCTCTGTAGGTGTTGTTCAGACCCCTCATTCAAGACCACAACAAAGAACCCTCCAGCAGACCCCCATTTACACTTCTGCAGGAATCCCAGCAGACCATTCGCCTTTATTTTACCCCCTCATGCAAGGCCTCTGTGATATGATCCATAGTGATTTGCTGTTGCTTTTCACAGCCTCAGGACACTTCTGCCATCCTCCCAGAATTGAGGACACAAGAAGACACCACAATGGGATCTGAGGGTCTGTTTGGCCAGCAAAGCTCAGGGACAACCAACATCCTAAGATGTTCTAAGCGTGATATATACATCCCAACCCTTGCACACCCATCCTGTGCAGAGACTCAGCCCATGATACAGGAAGACCAAAGGCTGGTGGGGACCCATCTGCTGAAACCAGGTGGGCAAAAGAGCAAGGCTGGACAACAGGACTTGAAAGGAAAGCAGCAGATGAAGGCAATTCACAGCACAACCTCACAGCGTCGAGGAAGTTCCTTGCCATTCTGCAGTAGGATTTAATCTTTCCCACCCGTGGCTCAGAGGACACAGGATTTTGGGTTTACACCTCATACTTGCACAGATGGCCCCACTGATGCTCTGGAAATGTTCACAACAGCTCAGGGCATGGCTATGAAGGGAGGTATGGGACCTGTGCCACCGCCTGCATTTCCAATACTGGGAGATCCTCTTGGCCGTGAAGTTTTGGCACACACAATTTGTTTCAGCACATCCCCTGGCAAACTGCATGCAAGATTTCAGTGTGTTCCAGGATCCTGTCTCCTGGATTAGGACAACCCCAGGTGAAGAACTTCAGCCAGGACACAGCCAGGAGGGTTTCTGCCCTGTCTTATGCTTCCACAGATATTCATTCGCAAACAAGTGTGGTTTTATATTGGAACAAACCCCAAGAAAGTCGCTGCTGTTTCTCAGCAAAACCTGAAGCATAAAGCAATGGAAAGTGCTCTGCAGGGAATGGAAATAAAAAGCTCCAGACCTTGAAATTTCAGTTGCTTCTAAACTTTTCTATGCCTCCAAATGCTGAGCAACTGATGTTGTTCTACAGAGAGGCAGAAACCGAAGGGTGAATGGGCTGCTGTAAAACTAACAGGGAGCAACGAGCCACTCCTGTCCCTCCTGTAGTGGTCAACCTGGGAAAGCATTTGTCCAAGAAAACCTCGCTACTTTTCCTTACCACCTTCTTTATTGTCTTGGTCAAGCGTGGAATTCATCTCCCTGCAAAGCTCTGGGACACCCCACCTCACTTCCTCAAGGAAAGACCTCTGGATGCTCGTGTATAACAAGGTCACATGTATTCCCTTCTGTGCCCTGAGCAACCAGGGAGACATCTGTCCTCACACTCCATCTGGTTGGGTCACTTTGCCAGCCTCTGCTTAAGCCACCCCTTGGCTGAGCTAACAAGGATTTCCTCCTCCAGCTATTCAAGGAAGGGGGCTGTAACAATCCACTCCCTACCAAGGACATGAAAACCCTTTGTATCCTATCTCTTCCTCACACAGATAATGACATCCCTCAACTGTCCCTCTGTCTCTCTGTGAGACCGACAGGAGCACAGGTAGCTGGTGAGAATGGATTGTGTTACACTCGTATCAAGTCCTAGCTGTAGCCTCACAGGTTTATCCTGCATATAGAGAGGTTGGCTGGGAGTGGAATGACTTTGGCCCCTGGCTGCTTGGATGTCATGAAAAAATACCTACCCCAAACACTTCACAGGACCGGTAAGTAGAGATGCTAAGGTTGAGACACGAAGAAAGCCAGCCATTAACAAAATGCAACACACGTGTTTCTTCCTGAACATGATCAATACATGACACGTTTCCCAGACAGGAGGGCCCAAGGAGCAGGTGACATCTTGGAGGTGCGTGCTGGTTGCATGTCAGCTGTAGTTTCAAGCAGGTGGATAGTCCCTGTGAGTCAATAGCCAATTTGTTGTATGGCTGCTTGCTCCACCCCAGAGGTGCTTCAGGATCCTCTCTGGTGAACAGAACCAACTACTTTCTCACCAGGTTCTCTGGTTTCTTCACTCTGAACCAGATGGGCTGTCCTTTGGGTCCTGAGCAGCCCTGGAGATGATCTGTACGACACAACACTTGACTTGTCCTGTCAAATGTCCCACAGCGTGAGTTGGGGCTTGAGGAAATGTCCTGACAGCTCATCCATCAAAAGTCTTTCCCCTCTTGGCTGGGGAAGGTGAAACCATTTCCATTGCAGCTCTCATTTTTTGACTCAGCTCTCTCCTTTGGCTTTTCCAAGGGAACCGTCTGTGGCTCACAACCCCAATCCACAGAGAGCTGGAGAGACAGCAACCACAATGTGGGGCGAAAAGTGGCCAGGACAAAGATGAGCTGGTTGTTGGTGATGCTGATTGTATAAAATCAAACAAATTGGAAGATGGATGAGGAGGAGAAAGGGATGCCTACACACTCACCTCTCCTTCCCATCCCTTCCCTCCTCCTACCCCACCTCCTGAAAGAAGTTCCTTGTCTGGTTGTTTTGTTTTGTTTTTTTAAAGAAACAACACAAAGAGAGTCACTGCCCGGCGTGATCCCACTCTGCTTCACATCACAAAGAGGCTCAGCACAGCAAGAGTAGGGAGAAGCCACAGCTGCAGCTGGGAGGCTGCCTGGTGGCAGGGAGCTGCTGGGCTGGAGGTCTCTGATGACAGATGAGTGGAGCCCCGCAGGAGCCTCTCCTCTCCAGCCACCTGCAAGAGAAAGGAAAAAGCATGGGTGAGTGTCATGGTTTTTAGCCTTGTGGTCAGCTCAGCTCTGTTGGAGATGATGGTGGTGAAAGTTTCTTTTTGTAAAATGGGGGCCTGAACGCCCATTTTGGTCAGGGGACATCCATACCCGTGGAGTCAATGACTTGACGCGGTGACCTCTCCAGGTGGAGATATCCCCAAGTATTGGAGGTATCTCCATGGCATCAGCAGGCATTTCACCAAGCAGCAGCTGGGACCCAGGTAGATTACTCCATAGGTAATGGCTTTACATTCTGCCAGTGGAGGTTCAAGTTGGATATGAGGAAAAATTTATTCTCCAAAAGAGGGATCAGGCACTGGCACAGGCTGCCCAGGAAAGTGGAGGAGTTGTCATCCCTGGAGGTGTTCCAGAAGGAGATGTGGCACTGAGGGACACGGACAGTGGGCATGATGGAGGTGGGTTGGGGATCTCAGAGGTCTCTTCCAACCTTAATGATTCCATGATACTATGAAAGAACTGTGCACGTGGCCATCTGGACCAGGCTGTCAATCACAAAGGAGTTTCACAGCTTCTCCATCGCTTGCAAATGGTGGCTTGGATAAAGTTCTCAGTGCAGGGTCTTGGCCTTTGACTCAGATTGCACAAAGGTTTGGTGAGCACCAGCAAGTCCTCCAGCTCTCCTGGATGCAAATCTCCCCTGATGAAAATATCTCTGTTCTGTGCATGGCCACCCATGCCCTGAAAAGCAGTTTGGGAAGCTGAGGCTACACTTACGGCAAAACCTGATAACTGCTCAGTGAAAACAAAGCTGTGTGAGATGGTTTGGGAAAAGGTTTTAGAAACCTGCATGTGGAAGCTCCCAGGAGGTACCATCTAATTCAACACAAGGCACAAGCTCAGTCCTCAGAATCTAGTGACAGCTTCTGTTACCTGCATGTTCAGCAAATCAGGGTCACTGTTAATTGTTCAATAGTAAAATAATTCAATCTGAAGATTACTCTAGTGGGCGGCGAATCAAGGTCATTGCTTTTCACTTAATAATAAAATATTTAATGCTTATTACTGTCATCATCAGTAAATTAACCTGGTATTTGTTTTAGAACGATTTCAATTTAATATTACTTCGATACTAAAAACTTGCTGATGGGTAGAATCTTTCAGCAGAGGTTTTTCAATGCTTGGTGATCCTTGCTCAGTTAAGTTTCAATGTATGACCTCCAGCAACTGAAAAGCTTGTCTGCACCTATGTGAATGCTCCACAACTGGGCAAGGAGTTGAACCAGTGGTTCTGGTTCTCTTCTACACTCCCAGAAAGCACAGGGATGTTCCTAGAATACCCATCTTTCTCATTAGCTTCTTCTCTTCAGTACTTGAAGGGAGAGTATAAACAGGAGAGGGAATGGCTCTTTATGAGGGTGGATAGTGATAGGACAAGAGGTTTTTAAGTGAGACAGGGGAGGTTTAGGTTAGATATTAGGAGGAAGTTTTTCACTCAGAGGGTGGTGAGGCACTGGAACAGGTTGCCCAAGGAGGCTGTGGATGCCCCATCCCTGCAGGCATTCAAGGCCAGGCTGGATGTGGCTCTGGGCAGCCTGGGCTGCTGGTTGGTGACCCTGCACACAGCAGGGGTTGGAACTGGATGCTCATTGTGGTCCTTAGCAACCAGGCTACGTGATGCTATGATTCTACGATTAGCACTCATGAAAGAAAGGAGATGGTGATCAGCAGGACTGAGGAGAGGATGAGGAATAGGATAGCATTGCCTTGTGCTTGGTGTCGGGTAAGAAGATGTCATGGTATGAGGAAGAAGATGAGTCAGGGACTCTAGAAAGTGGAGGGGAGGCTGGTTATCTGCATGTAGATGCAGTGACACAGTTGGAAAATGGAGCTGCGGTGAGGAGAGCTGGAGGACAAGGAGAGGCATGGATACAGCCAAGTGACCCTTGGGCCAGGTTCTCCTACCTTGGTAGGCTGGAGGTGCTCAAAGATGTTCTCGCTGAGGGTTGCCACAGCTCTGTTGGCGTTTCGCTCCTGCTTGTACATCTGTGTGGTGGGGGGGATGGATGGGGCTGTGGCTGCGTTCAGGTAGGTCCCATTGCCGAAGGCCTGGATGGCATTTTCTTTGTGTGGGGAAGAGATGGAAAAAAAGCACCATCAGGGCAATGCTCCCAAGGGCCAGCACACGCATCATTCCTTGGGTGATACTTACGGAGACAGATGTTGTCTGTGAAGAGGTGCAGGAAGCTCTCGCACTCTTCCTGCCGGTTGCCGCTTGCGTTGCATGTGCACCAGGGTGCTATGCTGGAGGTGGAGTTGTCAATGTAGTTTGGAGTGATGGGGCTGCCTGTGGGAAGGGAGGAGAAGTGTTACCCCAAAGCTGGGAATCCAAGGGGGGGACAATGTCATCTCTTTGCTGCTCTCTTGTGTTGCTCTGGTTAGTCTCAGTCATGCTCCTATGTGATGAAAAAACCCTTTTGGTGCTGGTGTCACAGGCTCTGCTTTGCTCCCAGGGAGGAGAAGAGGATCATTTTCTATCTCTTAGCTCACCCCACCACCAACAAAGCCTTTAGTCAACTAAAGTGTGCTCTAAGTCTAAGGAATGGGCAACTCCCAGGAGCTGAGGTTTCCTAGTTACATTCAGATATTGTTTGTGAATGTTTGAGGAGGTTTTCACACTGGCATCAGAGAAGCCAAACTCAGCCTCCAGAATGGTAGAGACAACAAAGGAAGGATTAAATAAAGGTCAAGGTCAAGAATGAAATCTTGACCCAAACAGCTGCCAATTTATCCCTTCCCTTTGGAACGGACCAAGTCCAATTGCCACCAGCGCTTCTCTTTGGACTCTGGATGTGCTTGTGCTAACTGCTGCCAGCAGGGCTTCTGCAGCATCTGAAAACCCAGTCTGACATCCTCTGAGGTCAGCAGGATGACAGGGAAATCCAGCAATGAGATCAGGGCTCACCCAGCAGAGCAGGTTCTCTGGGACAACCCATCACCATGAGCATCAAGCAGAGCCTTGCAGCAGCTCGTGCTGTGTGGTTTCCCTCCTTTTGATGCAGCTATCATGAAGTTACCCCACGATCATGGCTTAGGCTCTTTCTTTCACATAGCAGAGGGTCTCCTTGAGATCCTACTCTCAGATGTCCACCTTTCTACTTTCATAGCTTTCAACTGGCTGCAATACAGGAGGCTTCCCACTCAGGGAGTGAAAGATAGAGCAGTGGAAGAACATGGGACCTTACCTATGATCCCGGTGTAGGCCAGCAAGCAGGCAGCATAGCTGTCCCTCCGGCAGCCACTTGCAGTCTGCAGGGATGGCTGGCAATTAAACTGGAACTCTGCATAACGAGACCTATTGGAGCAAGAAGGCAAAAACATAGAATGCCTTAGGCTGGAAGGGAGCTTAAAGATCATCGAGCTCCAACCCCCTGCCATAGGCACGGTTAAATGGGACTTGAGAGCAGAAATATTTAGGGCGAAAAGAGAGATAATAGCACACTGGAGGTGTCTGCTGCATTCACACAGAAGGGGATAATATTCACAAGATTCTGTGCTGCTGTAGCTGTTGCTAAGCCAGTTTGAATACAAAACACAGGTTTTCGTCTCGCCTGCCCCTCCAGCAAAGCCAGAAGTGAGTTTAATCACCCTGAGAGGAGATGTGGAGAGGTGCTGTAGGTCATGTTGTACAAGCATCCTCTGGGACTGCAAGAAAGGTGCAGTTTTGGAAGGAATGTTTGTTTTCTGATGTGCAAAGCTGATTTTCAAAGGAAGAACTGTTGCAGAGAGCAAGATAATTCATTCTCTATTGCAGCTATCTGACTCCAGAGTACTAATCTTCCCTAGAGACCTAAGCCTTCATTTTTGGACTGAATTGCTGAAAGAGAGAATCGCTCTGGTCCACTTTCTCTCTCTTCAAAGATTATGCTCTAAATGTTGCTGAGGATATCTTCAGTTTAAGGGCAGTGCCCAAAGGTTCTGATATGCCCTCTCCATCACCATGGCTGTTGCCATCTCCTCTGCTACCGGCGCCCACTCTCAGAAGATTGGACTCCCTGGGGTCTGTGGAGTGAGAGGTGCATGCCACAGTGCTTCAAACACTGTTGTGCCTCAGCTTTCGTATGGTTGGGCTGAAAGCATCAAATCTATCAGCACAAAGGGGTTTTGAGACCCAAATCTGGGCTTGTTGGGACCCTCCATGCAAGGAAATAGAGGAATCTTTCAGACATGCCAGATAGCTCTTTGCATGTGGCTATCCTACTACCATGGTAGGAAAAACTCTGCCAAACAGATATTTAACACTTAATTCTATAGGAATGGGACAATTGTTGGCACGTCTGATGGCAGTTGGACATGGCAAGCTATTTAAGTCATCCACATGGGGCTCTCAGGTAGGACATAGAACTGTTGGAGATACAGATGCACCTAGTCAAGCAGCTGGTGACCATCTCATTAACCTCTCTTTCCTGTGCTATGGCCAGGCAAAGTATGCTTACCAAATCTTTGTTGTATCATTTGAAGGAGGGAGGGATCAACTGCAATTTTTATACTACTCTTGTTGGTAGAGCCCATACCTCCAAGCTGGGAAGCTGGAGGGGGTTAGGACTGGTAAGAGGACTTAGCAGTGCAGCAGGATTTGCCCTGGGGTATTTTACTCCTTCAAAGTGCCATGATTTGTTCTTGGCTCTCCTTGTGCTTTCTGCACTGCTGGCTTTGACCGGCTCACACTTCCACCCCTTGCTCCTGCCAATGTCTCTAGAGGTTGTTTTATATTATACATTCAGAGACCAAGGAACTGGATAATTAACAGCTGTGCTGTTTGTGGGAAATGGTTTCCAGCCTCTTGGGAAGCAGCACTCTCCCCTTTGGACCTTTTCTTTCCCTCTGGGCCCACTTGTCTTGTTGGGGAGAGGGCAGTACTCATCTGATTTGATTCTCTGGATACCTGGGGGGAATTTTCAAGCAAGAACTGGTGGGACTAGAGGACTTTGGAGTCAGCATCAGCTCTGTATCTCAGTTTTTCTGTTATCAGCATTTCTGGGTGCATTAATGACCAGGACACCCTTCCAAGAAGATGTGTGCTACATGCAGCAGCCTTCACCTTCTCTTAGGAAAAGACAATTTTTTAATGCACTTTAAGGATGACGTGCTACACGTGTTCAGTTCAGGAAGTCCCAAAGCCCAGAATAATTTGAGCCTGGAACAGTTCTGGGAAATATATCCTACACTGGCCTTGCTCTTCTGCTCTCCTCCAGGTGTTTGCTCATGGCAAGAGCTGCACACAGGACAAGGAGCTGGGAGCATCACTGCATAGAATCATAGAATGGCCTGGGTTGAAAAGGACCACAATGATCACCTGGTTTCAAACTCCCTGCTATGTGTAGGGTCACCAACCAGCAGACCAGGCTGCCCAGAGCTACATCCAGCCTGGCCTTCAATGCCTGCAGGGATGGGGCATCCACAGCCTCCTTGGGCAACCTGTTCCAGTGCCTCACCACCTTCTGGCTGAAAAACTTCCTCCTAATATCCAAACTAAACCTCTCCTATTTCAGTTTAAAACCATTCTCCTTTGTCCTAGCTTCTGGAATATGAAAGACTTTTTGAGAAATAGAGGGGTGAAAAAAGTACAGCTGAGGGAAAAATAAATCAGGAGAGTGCATGTGAGTATCCAAATTAAGATATTTCTGTATATGCATGAGTGCATGCATGAGTCTGGAATGAGATCCACGCTGCATCCCTGCTTAGCTTCCTGGAAATATTTCCATAGTGGGCTTTTCTTTGGAATGAATCCAAAATTGATAGGAAAGTTCAAATAAGGCTCCAACATCAATTTGTTCTGTTCATTAACACTTTCCATATCAGGGTATGAAACAAAGTCACGGATCATGGGAAGGAGCCACTCACACAACAGCCTACATTAGCAGGTCGTGGTGAGTCAACTGTAGAATCATACAACCATAGAATATCCCAAGTTGGAAGGGACCCTCAAAGACCATCGACTCCAACTCCTGGCTCTACATAGCACCACCCAAAACCTAAATGCAATGTCTGAGAGAGGCGTCCCAGTGCTCCCTGAGCTCTGTGAGGTCGGGGCCATGACCACTGCCATGGGCAGCCTGTTCCATGCCCACCACACCATCTGGGGCAGAGCTTTTCCCTAAATCCCACCTGCGCCTCCCTTGACGCAGCTCCATGCCATTCCCTTGAGGAAATGGTGAGATATGTGCACTCCACCAGAATCCTACAGGAAAATACACAGCTCTGCACACCGGGCTGCCCCCAGTTGAAGAACCCCAGGCTTGGTTGGGCGCCGTCTCTCCATGTCACCCACCCCACCACAATGCACATACCTACAGACATAGTTCTCACGGCAAGAGTCCAGCGGTGCCAGGCAGTTGGGTTTCTCCTTGGATTCATAGGAGCAGGCTGGAACGATGGTCTGCCGCCGGCGCTCAGCACAGGCTGTGTCTTCACAGGGGCAGAAGAGCAGCTCGTGGGTGTACTCGGGTGGCACGCGGTCGAAGAACTTACGTAAGGCCTTGTGGCACTTGGACCGATTGCAGGTGTCAGCCCGAGCCAGGCGCCGGATGCAGAAGGAGACATATTCCGTCCGCAGCCGCTGGCACATCTCGTCCACGTTGCAGGCTTTGGCAGCATCCAGGCAGCGGTTCACCTGGGTCACCTCGTTCTCAGAGCCTGCGGGTTGGTGTAAGATGGGGATGGGGTTTAGTGCTCGGCTCCCACAGGCAGCAGCGCCCCGTTTTAAGACCTTCCTCCCAACCTTTTCCTTGAGGTGGCCGCCACTGGCTTCAGAAAAGCTGTGGCCATGTGGAGTCCACATCTGCTCTGTGCTGAAGTAGAGCCAAATCCTTTTTTCCTGAGATGTGCCATGGCCACAAAACAAACCTCACACCCCAGAGTCTGCTCTACCTCATTCCTGCATTTAATAAAAGGAGACTTTGCACTACCTTGGGCATCTTTTCTCTAGCTCAGGCACTGATCATCATGAATTAACACCAAGGCCTGGTGAGGCAGCAGCCATTCACAGAATCATAGAATCATAGAATCATGGAATCACAGAATCATGGAATCATAGAATCATAGAATCAGGTTGGGAAGGACCTACAAGATCATCTAGTCCAGCTGTCCACTAATTATCCTTGCTACCACATTAGAAGACACATCAATTTATGACCATGACTGGATCCACCAGTGTGATGGGATTTGTTCCAATGGACTTCCTTTTGCCCAAGATCAAACACTGAGTCAATGGCCAAGCTAGATCTCCTGACACATCTAATCTGCTCAGACCCTAGCACCACAACTTCTTTTCCCTGTGCAGTGAGTTTCCTCAGGCCTCTGGAGGTGCAGATAGATCCTGGAACTATTTCAAAGGTGGATGGAGCTCTCTTTTGTATCAGGAAGAATGCCACAGAGTCACCAGTAGGAATCTGTTGAGACATTAAGCTCTTGCTGATGGGAGAGATGAGAAGAGGGTCCGCCATGTGCTAGAGAAATGAATTTGAATTCTTCATCTCTCTGAATTAAGCCCATTACCTGAAGCACACTTAGAAGATGTTTTCCCCAGCAGAGAAGATTCTTTTTTGCAGAGGAAAAATCCCCAGAATAAAAGAATTTCTGCTGCAAAGTCAAGCCCTGTCTTTGACCAGGAGTTAAAGCCATCCAGTCACCGTGACAAGTGCTGATGCATTGACAGTCACTCCGAGCACTTCAAAACTGACTGCCCTCCTTTATTTTTGCAGCCATTGTCAGATGCTCCATCTCTGAGCTGTTTATTTTCCCCTTCGTTTTGTCTCCTCTGTTTACTAGAAGATGAATTTCAAGTTTTTCAGTCATTTTACAATGGATGGCAATTTTGCTCGGTGCATTTCTACAACATAAGTGCTCCTCCTTAAAAATGCCCAGAGATAAATATTGTTCAGAGCATCAGTTTACGCAGGGGAGCTGTCAGAAAATGTGTGGGAATGTTACTTGCAAGGGTTTCATTACCCAATCAGCTAATGAATCACAGGGAACATGCTAGTTGTTCTCCTGCTCACACGCAACAGCGGAGGACTTACTTTTAACATTCACTATTACAATTAGAGTGGAGGGATATCATTCTGCTTCTATATTTTTAATGGTGGCCACATATTGTTTTTTGTAAAAACAGGGTTAAAAACGCCTGTCACTCTGACTTGGCGTGGCATCATGGGAATGTCTTACATTTCAACGAGTTCTTGGGAATTTTTGGAGTGTATTTGTAAAAGGAACCTTTGGCAAAGCCGATCCTATAATTCTATGCACTGGACAGGCACAACGTGACAGGTCATGAGCTGTGTTATGGACTGTTCTGATGTATAAATAGGGAAGAAAAAATTAAACCAAAAAATATCATGTGTCTCCATGGATGCTGAGTCCTTTGGTATGTATCCCTGCTGCTCCAGGCTCATTGGCTTTGCTGCCCAACCAGTTTCAATCTGCTTTAAAAACCTGTCTGTGTGTTAATCATGCATAAAAATCCCCGTTCCTGGATGGATTTTGCCGTGCTCTGAAGTGCCCCGTAGGACTTCTAGAAAAAATAAAAAGGAAAAAACTCTTGTGAAGAAGGCCATGACCTGGCAAACAGCTTTGTGCATGCTTCACTTTGCATGCTCAAATCAGTCAAGTGGAGTCAATAAGAAGATGTGAGGTCAGGGAACATTTCCCTTCCCTTTGCTGGTCAGATTGTCAAGGGCTGATGGGTTAATTTGCTCCTGGACATTTTCACCTAACAAGTGCCTCGCTGTCGAGGGGACTGCAGCCATCCATCAGCTGCAGGGATGTGCTGCTCCCTGCTTGCTTGGGTGCATTCCAGCTGTGTCCTCCACTCCAGAGCCAGGTGCACACTCAGGAAGAGATGTGCGAGGACTGCCTCTTTGACACATCTTCCAGAGACACAAGTGGAGCAAATCACCTGTTTCCAGGTGTCTATTCTGGTAACAAAAAATCACTGTTGGTAAAGCTTCCCCATGGTTTTGGTACAGGTTGTGCTGGCAGCAGTGACATTGGTGATGGATGGCTAAAAGCTACAGCACTGACCTTTTAGCTGCTGAGCCAAGGGTTCATGCCCTCAAGGAGGTTAAAAGGTAGGGCAGCTTTGCTCGTGTTATTAAGGGGATTACATGATTCAGAGCCTGAGTCCACAGGCTGACCTCAGGGCGTGGGGCTAGAGGTTGTGATTGGGATCAAGCCAGTAGGTTGAACTACTGACCTTTTTGCCTTTGGGGTATCTGACCCTGTGATTGATGAGGAAGCACCTTCTAGTCCCTAATGGCAAGCAGCCATCCAGTGCTCACCAGAGTTTCTGCATTGCACAGGTGATACACCTGCTGTGGAGAATCAGCCCACGGATGATGGCTCATCACAAGAGGCCTTCCTACTTCGTCCCTCTGCCCCAGCCCTTCAGAATGGGCATTTGAAAGACAAAAATGATAAAAACTGCAAGTGTTTCTTCAGGGGGATATATTCTTCTACCTAGCCATGCAATGCTTTGTAGAGACCATGAGAGACCACGGAGGACTGCCTCCTCCTTAGCACTTGACAGCCAGTTCTCCCACTTTGAACCAGCTAGTGTAAGAGCATTTTCTCAGCCACCTACCTGCAGTGATGGAGGCCAGCCGGACGTAATCAAAGCCCCTGATGAATGGCTCATAAGGAGAACTTTCCAGCACGTTCATGCCTGATGTGAAAAGAGCATCTGGTGAGAAGGCAGTAGAAGAGCCTGAGATGTGCAAGGCTCAACAGTTGTAGCACACGTTGGCTTGGTTGGTCCAAGAATAACTGTGCTCTAAAGGTCATAAGTAAATGGATAGCCAAGGTCACAGCAACTGTTGGGATCAAATCCTTAGAGAAGAGAATAGAATGCAGCTAGGTTTTAAAAATATATTGTAACTATGGACTAGATCAACACCTCAGAGAACAGCTGAGTTGCAACCTTGTGTAGCTCAAGTCCTGGGCCCCTTTCTGAGATTGCCACTGAGGACACCAGATCATAACACAAGCTCTTGCTTATGGGCAGAGCTCATACTATCATAGAGTCAGTGAAGCATTAAGGTTGGAAAAGACTTCTTAGGATCACCAAAACTAATTCTAACCCACCCCTAGCATATCCACTGACCACATCCCTCAGTGCTGCATCTCCATGGTTCTGGAACACCTCCAAGGATGGTGACCCCACCACTCCCTGGGCAGCCTGTGCCAATGCCTGACCACTCTTTCATCTCCTAATACACATCTCCTAATACGCAAGCTGACCCTTTTTGGCACAACTTGGGCAATCACCTCTTTTCCTGTTGCCTACATGCATTTTCCAACACCATTCTTTTTTTTTTTTTTTTTTATATCCCTCCTTTGTTCAGTGGTCCTCATCTCTTTCTAGGATGCAAGTAGAGCAACATTTCATTTTCATATTTATTAACACCTCTTCTCTTCTTGCCTACAGCCCCTTCTTACTTGGCACTGAGCTAATGACCCACAACTCCCGCAGACACTTCCCCTCTTCATTTTTAAGTCACTGGGAAGCTAATTTTATTCAATTGGTGCTTCCCTTTCATCCGTTCAATGGTTTGTAATGCCCCGTCACCCTGATAGATACTAGAGAATATTATTGAAGCAAACAGCTCGGTATCATTTTTTTTTATTAGACATTTAGATGGATATGGACAGCAGCAGCAGATGCACTGGCTGGGATAAAAGGACTATCAAACCTCTTGCTCTGGGCATATGCTGATCACCAGCTGCGGTCAGGAAGAAATGGCTCCCAGGGTACACAGCACTGTGCAATTACCACAGGTGCATTACAAGGCAGCTTTACACCTTCATTGAAATATCTTGCATCGTTACTGACTGGAGAGGGGCCCATTTGTATGTTCCAGCATAGCAGTTTTATGTCCTGGTGATATAGCACCTTATCAGAGAATTGTTATCGGGTTGTCATCATGTTATTGTGTCTCCAAATGGGAAGGTGGCTAAACACAGGCACACACAAGAGAAGCTGAGTAAATAGTACGCTTTATAAATTCCCTGAGCACACACTTCCACAATTGATTTTATAAGAGGACTTCTAGGAAGCTTTTTACAGCCTCCTGGGTACATATGACTGAAAGACAAAGCTCTACAAGGAGCACATAGATTGGCTTCCTTTCTCAGTCAATTAAACATGTGTAAGGACTCTGAAACATGTGACTATTATGAAATGTATTTCCCCCGGGAAATTAAGGTAAGGAAATCAAAGGCTTGAGAGTGTGAATCTGCAATGCAAGTGAGCTTGATGCTTGCAAAAATGCAGGGCTCAGAACATGACAGCAGAGAAGTAGGGCAGTCTCCTCAATAGCCCTTCCACAAGAGGAGGGCTGAAGCTGCTGGACCAACATCCCACCCAGCCTGGCCTGCATCCATCTGGAGATGCACACCTGGCCCCTGCCCACTATCAGTTCTCCCTGCCATCCTCTCCCTGCTCTTCCAGAAGTGGGAATCCTCCTTGCATCACTGTCCTGCACACTCACATTACTTCAGACCACTTGTTACCCAAACCCTCTGCTCTTCCCCACCCTCTTCACTTGGTAATTAGGGGAAAGATCAGATCCTGGGTGATGCTGGGGCCTCTTATTTCCCATAGTACCACCATGCTCTGTGCCCTGCAAGCTGCACTATCATAGAGTCATGGAATGGCCTGGGTTGAAGAGGACCACAATGACCATCTGGTTTCAACCCCCCTGCTATATGCAGGGTCACCAACCACCAGGCCAGGCTGCCCAGAGCCACAACTTTCACTACTTGAAAGCTTTCTGAGAACTTGATCAAGCAGCTCCCATTCTGTCAAGCTAGTGCTTTATGGTCTTCATCCTCTTTGTTTTGCTTGACCTTTTGGCCTGTCACCCCTGCACATTTCCTTCCAGCTTTCAGCCAGCAGTGTTTTATTAATCTATTTTGCAGCCTATGGTTGGAAGGTTCTGTTTTATTCCCCATTTTAATTTTCATGGTGCATAAAATACTCACCAACCTGACAACGAAGAGTTATGACCACAGAGGTGCAATTTTATGATGACTCTTAAAAAACGTCAAAATCCAAACTTACTAAACACTCTGGGAACACTTTAAATTCCAACTTGATGTCACCAGCCCCAAATCTTCACTAACCCAAAGACACCCGTGCACTTGAGATCCTCCAAGAGTGATTTGTTTTAAATTTACACCATTTTTTTTCTTCAGTGCACAAACTTTTCTGTAAGATATGCAGCTTCAGGGCTTGGCTAGCATACTTCTATTTACACACAAAACGTACCATGCCTTTCTCCAGAGAATATCTCAAGGTATACTGGGAACATCATGAAAAAGAAAGCAACATACAAAAAGAAAGGAGATGTCTCAAGTTTCCAGGGTATCTTCCTAAAAGTGCCAATACTGTGGGGCATCATAGGTCCTGAGATGGAACAGGATATGATACGTATGACCTTCATCACACTGACTTTATGTTGGGGAGCTCTACAGAGGGGACTTAGCTTTTGGGAAGACCCTAAGAAAAGAGCACCGTACCCAACTGACCTTCCATCAGCGTGTGGTGGATGCTCCAGTAGACACTCAAGCAGTGCTTCTCCTTTTTCATGCCTCGCTTGCACTTGCAGCCATAGAGCTGGCTGGAGAGCAGGGCAGTCACTGTGCTCCTGCACTGGTTCTTGGCATCGGGGCCCAGCTTGTTGGCTCCATTGCCTGCGATGCATTGCCGGAGGGTCCTGAATTTGGAGCTGCAGATGGGGTCGTTGGTGCAGGATTCACCTGCCTGAAGGCAGTCCCTGCTTGAGCTGACAGCTTCCGCCATACCTTCTGCAAGAAAACAGAGGAGGGATGTGAGGCTGAGGGAAGAAACCCTGGCTGGGAAATGAGTTGTGTATCCCATGAGACGGACCAGGTTGGGATGTCCACCTTCAGATATGAAGGTGGAAATCAGGCACATTACCGCTCATCTACAAGCAAATACCTTGCTTCTGAAGTTCTTAAGCAGGCAGATCTCTCCCCAGGGTATCAGCTGGAGGATTTAAATGTCCAGGCTCACCACTCCTACTCAGAAATTGCACTGAAATGCTCCAGCTGATGAAGAGCCCCTGCTTCCTACACCTCTCACTGAGGAGCCAGAAGGAGAAACCACATCCATCCTTGAGACCATGGCCTTATCCTGATTTGAGAGAGTGGCCCCAGATGGTGTCAACCTGGAAGCCAGATTGTACATGCTTGTCCTATCCCATTTGCAGCATAGAAAGCTCTCCAAGGCCTTCACCCCCCTCACTTCTCTATCTCATCTCTGCTAACTGACATTAACACAAACCCAATCTTGTTGAACACTCTACTCTCTTCTCCTTGCACAGCATTTAATCTTGCTCACACCCTCCCTGAAGCTCTGAGTTGCTTTGTGTGGGGTGTTTTGACATGAAGCCAGCCCACACGTGTCCCAGGAGTTGGCCCTTGTTTGCTGTCACCACCTCCCCAGGAATCCCATTGTTTTGTTTTGCCTTTTACCAAATGCCTACAAATTCCCCTCAGAGTTACTTGTGAAAATACTAAATGCTCTGTTCCCCATGCTGCAAGGACAGAGAAAAGCACTGGAGGAAGGAGTCATTGCTACATGCACACCAATAAATTAAGCATCCCCAGCAAGGTTTGGTGATGCCAAATCCCCATGGCCCAGAGCAGACCATTGCAATGCTATTAAATGCTCTTCTTCTCTACAGCAGGATGGCCACATCCAGAGTGACTCCAGGGAATGGGACCTGTGCAATGGCATGCCAGGGCTATGGAGGGAATGGTGGAGAGAAAACAAGAGAATTGTGCTCCTTCCAGTTGTGGAGCTCTGGAGCACACTGATACAGGTCAAGGATGGTTGCACCATGACTTTGTGGGAGTGCTGAAGATGGAAATCTGGTTTATGAGAGGGAAGGTTCAGTCTCCATATCTACAATGTAATTTCTGATTCTGCTGTACTATAAAAACAGAAACTGCTTCTATGACCTTGAAGGAGGACTTCTCAAACAACTCTCAGAGGAACTCCTTGTCCCAGCAATTCTTATCTCCCTCTGGATGGGAACACATTACAGGTTCACAGATGAGGTGAATGAGGTGGGGGGAATCTTCTCATTTTTGAACCCTTACAGAGTGAAAACCAACTCAGACAACATTACAGAAATCTCTCCAAGGAAAAATGTGGGTCCAACATTCCCATCTCCAAGGGCTTCATCAGATCTCCCCTTTCTCCAAGAGTCCATTGATTTCTCCAGAGTTCTTTGGTCCTCCTTCCACCTGCTACCTTCCAGGCCTTGAATTTCTGCTCCTGCCTCTGCTACTCCCCCCATGCATGTAGAGCCCATTGCAGCCATTCCCTCCATCCCTCCTCCTTTGGCAATAGCAGGGCGTTTGCTTACAAGGAGCTGCTTCTGTCACTCTTTCTGATTAGAGTAGAAGGTAGCAGCTGGAGTTCAGATATTTCAATTACGTTTATTACAAACTTTGGGTGAACCCACCAGGAGGTTTCTCCTGAAATACCCCAATGGCATCTCAAATGTAAAACCTTTCATCAAACTCCAGACTATTTCAAAGTGCCTCATGGCCAACGTCAGGCTTTCAGTTATCTCAAATCGCACAACACCTCAAATTTGAGTTCCCCTCCCTCTGATTTATTCATAGACCCGGTTTATTTAGCACTCAAGGCTTGCTTGGATCTGCCAAATGTGGAGAGAGAAATTATTTCCAACACATAGAAAACTTTGCCTTGGGCTGTCATATCTTGAAGAACTCAGAACACAAGGAACCAGTTTCCTTGAAATATCATTCGGTCTGCAATTTCTCTGAGATCTATAAAGTGAGCTGGAGCTATAGTCTCTGCCTTCAGACACTGCTGCATTTTCCATGCGCAATCTTTCTGCACAGAATCTGTTGGGGAAAAAAAACACTTGACTTAATTTTGCCCGGGCTCTCTCCAAAGGATCTCCTCTGGCCTCCAATAAAGCGTGGCAGGTTTTATTCTAGAGGAGATGACTTTGTCAGTGTCATGTCAGCTGCTAAAAAAGTAAGTTAAAATAGAAATTACAGCCCTCCTTTCCCCACTCCTCTATGTGAATGGCAGAAGATACTCCCCAGGATAGTTATAAACACAGCCAGCCCATAAAAGCCATAAAACTCCTTGGGATCTCACTGAATAAATCAAGCAGATTGACCATTTAAGAAATTTATCTGCAAAAATTTTAAGTAAATATATCCTTGTTCGCTACATAGAACAAAGACTGGGGTTGAATATTTACAGCCCGATCCCAGAGCGTCAGACACCCTCGTGCAGGGTTTATGGTAGAGGAGTTTGAAGCAACCTTAACTGGAGCATCACGAATGACCCACCCCATAATCATGTCACTTAAAATCCAAATCATTCAGGGCCTTTTATTGGTAGCAATGTCTTTGCAACTGAGACAACATAACGCTGCGTTCTCCTCCTCGCGCTACCCTTGAGAGAGTAATTTTATGCAACATTAAGAGAGCGCCTCTCGGGGAACAAAAAAAACAACCCTGAGATCTATAAAATAGATGGTGCTTCCTAACAGGCAGGGAGAGAGCAACATCAGGTCTGCTATCCCATTGACAGAGCAGCCTTTCCAGCATCCAGGCTGGATGTGGCTCTGGGCAGCCTGGTCTGGTGGTTGGTGACCCTGCACACAGCAGGGGGTTGGAACTGGATGAGCATTGTGGTCCTTTTCAACCCAGGCCATTCTATGGTTCTATGATTCTATGATTCTTTAGGACTTCACCTTCACAAACACCACTTTATGGATGCTCTGCAGTGGGGTTTTCCTCCACATCTGTCCCCAGCAGCAGTGGGGGTGGGGATATGTGCGTGGCTTGGGAGTTTTGTGCCTCTGCTTTTCTAATAATGCAACTTCCAGCTCCCTCTGCTCTCTTTAAAAGCCCATTTGTCTGGATTTTTATTCCTCGCTCGCTGCTAATTTCACGCTGTTTACGGTGGGCAGATGGGGTAATGAGTTTATTTTCCCATCCTGTTTGTAGCCGTGCACCACATCTGTTTTGACTCTTGCTTACCTCGGTGACATTAACACAAAGGCACTCCTAACCTGCAGGGGTAAGAGAAAAATCTGACTCTTCCATTGCCTTCACCTACCTCAAAATGCATTTGGATGGACGTGGAGACCTGACTCTCCTCCAAGGAAAACGTTTCCTTCACCGTGGAAATGCAGCTGTGTCTAGCATACAGAAGTGTGAAGGTGACTCCACATGCCAGCTTGGAAACAGCATACAAATCCTTTTTTATGAGCACACAACAACTTTGGACCCTGCACTCTGATTTTCTGATCCTTCCTGCAGCAGGACCTGTGTTGTAGATGCTTTAGGAGGCACTGCATCACACTGCATCAGAGGTAATGGCCTCCAGTCATGCACCAGGGGAGGGACAGGTTGGATATTAGGAAACATTTCTTTTTGGAAAGAGTGTTCTGGCACTGGCACAGCTGCCCAGGGAGTGGTGGGGTCACCATCCTTGGAGGTGATCAAGAATCAGAGATATGGCACTGAGGGACGTGGTCAGTGGGCATGGTGGGATGGGTTGGGGTTGGACTTGGGGATCTCTTTTCCAACCTGAATGATTATGTGATGTTCTGTGAATGATTCATGGTGCTGTTCAACCTGGGGCTTTGGCACACCTCCCCGTCCCCTCCAGATTTTGGATATTTTAGGTGTGAATCCATGCACAGTACTAGGAAGTGATGAACACTGTTATTATTTCCCTGACAAGCTGTTGACTCCAGATCGGTTTTTTTTTGTGTTTTTTTTTTTTTATCTTTTGCATGGTTTGTTGCTTAAAGGAGAACAGCCATCTGAAATCTCCTGTAGAGCAGCAGAAATGGTTTATTGCTCGTTTAGGTTAGTTGGATGTCTTTTACGTAGTTCTTCCTAAGTCAGGCCTGCCAAATCTTGCACAATGAACACAAGTCCTGCACAAAAAGCTCCTGCTCAGGCTGAATCCCCTGTGCTCACCCATCCTCTTTGCTATGAGGCACACCCTTGCTTTGCCACATCCTTTCCCCTGCCAGACACGGAGGTTGGCGCTTGGTAATAGGCAACTGCCTGATAACCAATGACTTTCTGCTTACCCAGAGCTGCTGGAAATAAGTTGTTACTCTTTTTTTTTTGTGTACATTTTTTCCTGGAGCAAGAAATGATGACCAAGGGAGTCCAGAAGAAATAGTCATAATATTTCCCATGTATCCATGAGCCAATAATGATGGGCACAGGTGACTAATGCTGGCAGTCGCTCTTTAACCTTGTTTAGACTGTGTTTCCATACCCAGATTTTACAGTCAAGTGCTCAGTGTCACCTAAGCAGCAAGCCTTCGTATGCAGAATTAATTTCCCACCTACTGCAGAATGTGCTGTGGACTGTCTTCCTTGCAAGCACGTGGTTTGGAGGCACATACCTGAATACCTCTGATTTTCTCCAAGAGGGGAAGAAGCTGTGGCTCTCAGGTGTCCCTCTCTCCAAGGGCCCAATTTGGGGCACCTAGGAGAGCCTGGGCCATGTCAGAGTGGAAATGCCACTGGCATTTGGCTGTCTGCATAATTCTTTTGTGCATTTACTTGGCCTTGTGTTGTTGGACAAAAACACTATGTCATGCCTGAACTGGAAATGTTGATGGTCCTTCCCCCAGATCTGTCAAAGAAAAGCCCTATCAGGAGATTCCCCATGCCTTGTCCAGAACTCACAGCTGTCATCCGGATTTCATAGTGCCCTGCAAAGCCCTTTGGGATGCTGTTTTGCTGAATTAGATCAGAGCAGCTCATGCAGGGAAGATGTCAGCATTCATTGCTATCAACTCCCTGTGGAATTGGATGGGTTTACAAATATTACATACACAAAATGAAATCTCCCAATGCAAAATGATCTTCTTTTGCTAGCAGATCTTCCTGGTCAGTGTTGGGCTGGGGGAATTTGCTGAGAACACCTCAGGAATGCAATGTTTGAGAGAGACTGTCAAAGCAATGCCAGAAAGTTTGAGCCAGCAACAAGCTATGTGTCTCCAGCAGGCATCGTAATGTGCTCGGCTGATTCTCTGTACCTAAATCTCTGACCTTTCTCCCCCTATGCTAAGGTTACTAGCAGTTTTTATCAATATTGGCTAGATGCATTCAAGCAGGACTTTGAAAGCATTTGGGATATACAAATAAATGTGATAACATTCACTAAGTGGTGCCTCCTTCTTTAATAGTTGATCCAGGTGGAAGATAATTTACTCACTGAACAGAATCAGAACATAAAGAAACCTCATTCATCCTTTCTGTCTTCCTGTTGTAGAATACATCTCACCTTGACACCTTTAGAGAAACCTGAAACTTTAGACATGACAGCAGGAAATTTATGAAGCAAGCCATCCTACCCATCTCTTGGCATGATGGATCTGCACAAGTCTGATGATGAGGATGTGGTATTGGTGGGCTATTCTCTGCCCCGTGGGGACTCCCTAAGGCTGCAAAGTGAGAGTGAAATGTGTTGACCATAAGTATTAAATGGAAGCAAGAATCACTCAAGGAGGGCATGGTAAGTTGGGTTTTAGACATGAACATTTGGAAATGAACTCAACAATCCCAAATTCGTCTTTGGTCGTCCTTCTCATTCATAGCACCTGTAGCCATTTACCAGGAGGCAAGTGTCACTATGACTTTGCTGAAGGTTGGAAAGGTGAAGCAATTTATTTGTCACTCACCAAGCCAGTCATTAGAATTTGACTGGGAGAAAGAAGTGAAACAACACAACAGCAGCAAACCAACCGTGAGTTGGGACATCAGTTGCCAGATTGTGTCTGCAAACTTTAAGGCTGGAAGAAAGCCCTTAGCCCTCTGGATGCCTGTAGTCTGGCGAAGTCACATCATGCTTTCATTACCCTGAAGGAGGAAAAAAATTCTTCCTGAAAACTCTCATGATAACTTGGAGTGAAGCCTCACTAGTTATCATTATTCCCCTACATTAGCACATCCTTTCTGACAAGCCTTTGTTTTGTAAAGATGCCTCTGGAAAGCCCCATCCTACACAGTTGACTCAGCCAGACTAATCACCGACTCAGATATAAACAGTGTTTTTACAAAACGAAGATGCAAATCAAACCATCATGCTCAGTGCGTGACCTGGATGTAAAGAGCTGTATACCTAAGTAAGATTCATCCATCTCGCCTGAATGGAGGCTTAAAGGATTTGAGCACCAGCTTGTCTCCTGTGCTTCTTTTCCCCTTCTGAACTGTCATATTCCTCATCTAGAGGTCTCCCAATGTGCTGGGCATGGCTCAGACATATTGATACCTGATTTTGGTGACAAGATGAATATTCACCCAAAATATGAAGGTGAACAAGACCTTTCATTGCACGACTTCAAGGCTGATATTGCCCTGTTGAAAGCACATCCCAAAGAAAGTGACTCATGAAGAACATCAAGAATCCTTCAGTAAGAATTATCTTTATTCTTCCTATTATTCTGATCCCAGGGAGGCATCGTTGGCATCCCATATCAAAGAGAGGAATTAGTTGCATATTTTCTTAGAGACGTGGCACAGTGAGGGAAATTAAGAGAGTACTGCTCATACCTAGAGTTTATTCAGTCAAAAAATGCAGCTGATGGGAACATATATGGACTGCAGAGCTGAGGCACTAAGTGTATTGCTTTGTATGTGTATTTATTGCTGGCATTTTAAAGTAACTCTTACTGGCACATCAAAATACCTCCAGTGAAAGCTGCCATTGAAAGAGGAATCATTATCACCTCAATTGGCACTGTATTCCGATGAAGTGAAGTGATCTAAAAAGGAGAGCAATTGCCTGTAATGTTCCACATGCTGGTGACTTCCATTTGCCTTGTCCAGCACTATGAGATTTTCTCTTCTCCTTTGAAATCTTTGAGAAGAAGAGTGTGTGACATGTCAGAGCTCTCATGTGCAATGGGGAAAGCAACAGTCCTGACAAGGTGCTTCTCTAAGAGAGATGTGGTTACAGCAGCCCCACAGATAAAAATCCATCCCTCACTGGAGAGAGGAGGATGTTATTAAACGTGTGGCAAGAAGGGGCAATTTAAGACAGGAAGCAGGAGATTTTAAAAAAACAGTTACAGTTGCATTGGTGATGACTTGTTTTTTGACATCATCTGGAAGGCAATGACCAAGTAAAGATGTTGGGGTTGGCACACAGAGTGGAAATAAAAAGTCTCTGTGTCTGCAAGCACGTGTAGGAGGCACCTGGTAAGGCTGGCATAATTCTATGCATCACAGAATCACAGAATCATAGAATCATTAAGGTTGGAAAAGACTTCTAAGATCCCCAAGTCCAACCCCAACCCATCCCACCATGCCCACTGACCACGTCCCTCAGTGCCACATCTCTATGATTCTTGATCACCTCCAAGGATGGTGACCCTGCCATTCCCTGGGCAGCTGTGCCAGTGCCTTACAGCTCTTTCTGAGAGGAAATTGCTCCTGATAACCTGAATCTGAAGCATCCCTGAAAATAGAGACAAAGACAAATGGAGGCCTACAGATGGGAGAGCTAGGAGAGCTAAAGGGTATTTTAATCAAAGTGACATCAGCAACGTGCTTGCTGTTTACAATAGTCTCCCCCACACAAATTCCATGCAAAAGTTCATTACCAGTAATTGCCTTGGAGCTGATTTTCCCAACTTTAGAGGAAATAAAGCGCTATGTGCACCACTTATTAGTACAGGCATTTCTCTGATACTTGAAATGGCTCTTCTCAAGAGAAAGTAGTGATCAGTCTTTGTCTCTTACCCACAGGCACTGGGTTATGAGACTCCAAAAGAGCTTAGCACTGCTGTATTTGGGGGTCCTCAAATGTCCAGATCTGTAGCAAGATATGCATTTGAAATTTACCCATATGTCACTACTATTTTGAAATTGACCCACATGTCACTAGGAGATTGGATAACATGCTGTTGACATGTTTTCATTGTCTTTCCTAGATTAACCTGAACACAAACACTTTATAAGTCCTTCCCTTCTGCAAACAGAATTTTTCCCCAATTACGGTCGATTGCCACTTAAACAGCATCCAGGGGTTATTGACTACAAAGCCTGTAGAAAGCGAACTCCTCTGCTTTCATTTGATTTTTGTCCATACATTTTCATCCATCTATTTATCTCTCTGTGTGCCTCAAGATCAGATCAGCTTCTCAGCCCAGATTTGAATAAGTCCAATGCTCGGCTTTCTGAGCAGAATTCCAGCTAGTGCCTTAAAGGCTGTCTTCTGCCCACCAGAGTGAGATACAGATCTCTTTCACAGCCTGCAAGAGTTTTATACACACATGTAATTATATAATATGTAGTTTTAAACTCCCTTAACTCCACTTTTCTTCAAGTCATTTGACTAAATGTTCTGGTGTTTGCCAACTCTTTAAAACCTTGCAATGCTCAACCAATACATATAGAGTTTTGCAGGAGTTTTGTTTCTAAGAGCCCATATTTGCCAAACTAAAGGTTTATTTTTTATTCCCACAAGATACCCGAATAGAGTATTCTCCAATGTGGACACTGGGATAGACTCCTCAAGGAAGTGCTCATGGCACAAAGCCTGCTCAAGTGTTTGTAGAACGTTCTCAGACATAGGGTTTAATTTTTAGGCAGTTCTGTGTGTAGCCATTGGACTCAATGATCTTTCTGGGTCCCTTCCAACTCAGGTTATTCAACACTTCTGTAATGCAGTCTCAGCATAGACTGGATACTGAAACAGGTCCGCTATATCTGAGCCATCACCTCTGTTTTCCTCTTTGAGGTAGGAATTGTTGACAGGTTTTGTACTTCTTCAGCTTTGTGTTCATTGGAAGCTACTGCAGTACATTTCTTGAGACATTTTCAATGAAATACATCAGGCTGTAATATTTGTGGCACTACTAATTTTTGTGCCCATACGCTTATTATATACAGACAGCTCTGATTTGAATTGATATGTTACTCCCAAGCCTTCTTCCAGAGGCAGTGTTATTTTCTGGCCATATGGCTCACCTCCAGGTGACATGGCTTGCCAAAACTCAGGTGCTTGCTTTCTTCTCTGTCTTTCAGAACTCCCTGTTCAGGCTGGCAAGCCTGTTTCACTTTGAGCCCTTCTGCATAACAGCCCAGGAAGAAGAACCATAATCTCCTTTCGCTACAGGAGTCAAACTCTGCAAATCTTTCTTATCATCTGTTAAAGCAGCATATCTGCAATAGCCTGGCTTGGGCCAGAATCTGTATACACTTACACTCTTCCCCAAACACCTCACATTTCTGATTTGAAATTAGATTTCTCCTGCCATGTCCTTTTTTTTTTTTGTGACCCATTTCAGGGTCAGGAAACATTTCTTTTGTTGTCTTCCTCTTTCAGCATATCATCAATGTGTATTGCAGTGTCCTCATTTCCTTCAAATGACTCTTGCACTTTCCTGTCAAAAACCTCAGGAGCAAGTTAAAACCCAGAGGGAACTCCACTCAAGCAATAGCTCCCATCAAGGGCATTGGAAACGCAGACTCTCAGCATCTTCTCGGTCAGGGCAATTTGCAAGGACCCAAGAGGGCAGCTAACAGCATAAAAGAAAACACATCTCCAGTCATTGTCTTGAAAACATCCCCCTGGCAAGCAAAGGAAAATATTTTCTCTAAATATTCCTATTGAGTTCTTTGGGATCTGAGGGGCTCGTCCTTCTTTCCTACTGTTCCCGGGGGCAGGCGCACTGCAGTAGATTCTATTTTTAAAACCAATACCCAGTGTTAGCAGATAGCCCAAGCCCTTTTAATTTCTGTCTCATGAACAGAAGAGCATTTCTGCAGGCTGCAGCACTGAGTGCTTGGAATCTGAGAGCACGCATTTCTCCGCCTTGTTCTCCATTGGCATTGAAGACATCCCAGTATCGTTGTGTTTTTCCTTTTTTATTATTGTGGTTTGTCTATTTTTTTTTTTCCAATCCGGTTCATTCTTTCAGTTACCATCCTTCCAAGTCACAACCTCACCCACTTCTGGATTGTCACCAGGGTGAATCTTATTTTTTAGTTTAATAAGATTTTACCTTATGTCTGCATGTGCCAACCTCAAGAGGTGGCAGAAAAGCAGCATTTTTAGCTTTCCAAACCTTATCAAGAATGTGGTTCCAAAGGAGCGGGCAAGGACAAAGAAACATCCTTTTTATGGAAGCAGAAGAAAGAACAAGGTGAAGTATGGATCAGCCAGGTGAATAAGAATGGCCAGAAGGGTGACACGGTATGATTTTACTTTGGCATTTGGCAGTAGTCCATGTGATGTACCCATAAGAATGGCTCCTGTGCAATCATGGTAAAATGGGTGCTTGTGAGTACTGTGCTCAAAAAGAAATGGCACATTTTCAGACTAGAAGGTCTTCTAGGGTCTATTCTGAGTCTGGCACTGTTCAATATTCTCATAATGACTCCGATGATGGAATAGAGAATAGATTTATGTAATTTGTGGCTGACAGAAGACAAGAAGGGGGTCACAAGCAATGAGCAGGACAAGACCAGAATTCAAAATGATCTCGGTTCGTTGAAGGCAGTGTTTGAAATCAGGAGGATGACGTTGAACAAAAGCAGAAGCAACACTGGGCAGTGCAATACAAGAGGACAGGAGGGAGAAGTCCAGCAGCAGGGAAGACATGGCCGTGGGGTGGGAAGTGGCCAAGGGCTGAAAAAGGAAATGCAGCAGCATGCATACACGAAAACACAAATTCTGGGACACAAATGCATATCATGGAATCATAGAATCACAGAATCACAAAATAGGTTGTGTTGGAAGGGACCTTCTCCACTGCAGTGAGCTTTAGCTGGAGTTCAGGTCCAGCTCTTTGGCTGAACAGCACATGTTAAGGAAGATGAAAGAGATCTCAGAGGAATTTAATGATATTTACAAGGTGGTTTTTTTTTTTGCAGGCCTGATTTGTGAGGAAAGGCTGAAAGAACTGGGTTTGTTTAGTTTAGGAAGATGGCTGTGAAGAAACACTTGCATATGTAAACAAGAAGCAGATAGTGATAGATAGATCTCCACCGTTGTGGGATGTATGATGAGAAGTAATTTTGAGTTAAATGTGTGGCTAGGGAGATTCAGTTAGATATTAAGAAAAATGTTATATGGGAAGTTAAAAAGTGGAACAGATTCAATCCCCAGCAGTGGAATCACTTACAGAAGCAATTGCCAGAAATGGCTCCTGCATCCTCCCTCTCTGTTGGAGCAGAAAGCTGTGTATGTGCCTTCCTGCAGTCCCTCCTTGCTCCCACTTTCTATGACCCCATCCAGTAGTGATTTTGGAAGATCTTGAGGCTGGATCTTGTGCCCTTGTGAAGTGAGAACAACTGCCTCAAAAGAAACCATGCTGGAGTGAGACCCAAATGAAAGATGAATCACAAATGAATTGGGTTGGAAGGGACCTCAAGGATCATCACGCTCCAGTCCCCAGCAACCTCATGAACAAAGTCCGTGTGATTTCTCTCACAGTTAAACTGTTGTTAGTAGTAACTTCAATGAAGTAATTGAGATGAAGGCTTGTGAAACTGAAGGCAAGAAGCCTTTCCAACGTTAATGATTCTATGATTCAGATCCAGGAGTACTTCTGCCTTGTTCAGCAATCCAATACCCCCCAGGTTCAGCCATCCAACTTTGTAACAAGAGGAGCAGCTCTTCCCTGCTTTACCAGGCACTAGCACAGCTCCTAAAGCTTTGTATTCTGGTACTGGCTACTACCAAACACTGACACTACCACCAATCACTGACACTACCACCAAAGCAGCATAAAGATGGCTGACATTTGTTTCAAGATGAACATTTTTGCACCTGCTGGTGCTCTGTGTTCTCCTTTGCCAGAGAGCTGAGGGAATGAAGGGCAAGCTGAGCCCAGTAGTTCCCTCTGCACCCTCCATCTCTGCAGGCCTGATCTTAAAGCAGAGCACGTAGCATCCCCTTGTACACTCCTGCCAATAGCATAACAAGTGCAATGCCTTCAAAGGCAGAGGAATCAGTACATGAAGTTCAGCAAGCTCTCCAAGGGAGCCACGATGCCCACTGAATCAAACAATCCTAAAAGCATGTCAACATTGCTGGTTCATCAGGGACCAGGACAATTTTCAGGTTACTATTCACACTGTAGAGAAACAAAGAGAAAACTGGATTTTCTTTTTTTGATCTCTGTCACTTTTTGGACCTGTGATGTCGGGTTTGACCTAATGCTAGGCTAACAACAGTTAGCAAAATGGAACAGTGTTAGCACCACGCCTTCATTAGGTTCAACACACTCTTTTCTATCCTGTACATCAAGACATCTAACAAAGCACTGAAAAAACTTCCCACCCTGCCTAGCTTGCAAAATACAAGAGCAATCAAGATGGACTGCACAAACCTGGAGCATTCATTTCTAAGAAATGAATCTCTCCCATTTTTAAAGGGTCATTTATCAGTGAACTCCCTTCTTAATGTGCCTCTTTAAAACACTGTAATGACAGCGCGTTCTGCATCGCACTGTCATGATAGAGAACCCAGCCATATGTCAAGCAGCAAACTGTGACCCCTTTTTCTGTGATTAAGTTCATTTTTGTTCTATCCGCTTTTTTCTTTGTACATGATTAACTGGTGAATAAAAAGGTTCTCTTTTTTATTTTTCTTTGCAGGGGCTGAAGCAGTTTTAATCATATATAATTCAACACTTGCTATGTGATTTGCATTCCCTGCTTTAAGATGAATTTGGCACTAAACAACCTCTCAATTATACTTCTCTGCCTCTGTTTTCTCTGGAAGTCACAAAATCCATTCAAACAAAAGCTAGCCCCCCAACCCCCTCTCCCCTGAAGTTTTATGAAGATGAATGATGATTAAAAATCAAGGAACAGAGATACTTGTCCTGACTTTATGAAACCACAGGGTTCCAAAATATATCCTCCAGTGGCGCTTTTCCAGGCAACCTTAGGTTCAAAGACAAAATTGTGTATATGTCTGTATCAGTCCAGGTCATTGCACCCATCTATCATCCTTTCTTCTCGTGCCCAGACTACTTTTTTTGCTTCTGACAAGAGAAGTTAAACTTGAAGGCTGGAGTTTGCAAGCCTGAAATGTAACTGAGGCTGAATAAGGCAGAAACTGAGATTAGAGAAGGGAGCCAAGCTGGAAAAATAAGAGAAGCTTCTGTCTGAAGAGGGAAGGAAGAGAAAAAGAAGTGAGAAATGATCAGCGAAGAAGGATTTAGGTATGTGGCAATATATATAACTTCTTGTAGATGTATGTTTGCATTTAAATATAAATATGCATATAAGTAGACACTATCTATATACACATCTTCCTGCCCAGGAAAGTGGTGGAGTCTTCCACCACCATCCAGGGACTCCACCATCCCTGGAGGTTTCCAAGAGAAGGGTAGATCATAGAATCATAGAATTGCTCAGGTTGGAAAAGACCTTAAAGATCATTGAGTCCAACCACAACCTGACCATCCTACCCTAACAACCCTCCACTAAATCATGTCCCTGAGCACCACATCCAAACAGTTTTCAAACACACCCAGGGATGGTGACTCAACCACCTCCCTGGGGAGCCCATTCCAGTACTTCACAACCCTTTCTTAAAGAAGTTCTTCCTGATATCCAACTTAAACCTTCCACTGCTGCAACTTAAGGCCATTTCCCCTCATACTGTAACCTGTCACCAATGAGAAGAGACCAACCCCGCTCTCACTGGAATCACCCACCTTTCAGATATTTGAAGAGAGCAATAAGGTCTCCCCTCAGCCTCCTTTTCCCCAGACTGAACAGCCCCAGTTCCTTCAGCCTCTCCTCATAGGGCATATTCTCCAAGCCCTTCACAAGCCTTGTTGCCCTTCTTTGGACCTGGTCCAGCACCTTAATGTTCTTTCTGTACTGAGGTGCCCAAAACTGAACAAAGTACTCAAGGTGAGACCTCACCAATGCCAAGTACAGGGACAGGATGACTTCCCTTGTCCTGCTCACCACTCGATTCCTGATCCAAGCCAGGATGCCATTGGCCTTCTTGGCCACCTGTGCACACTGCTGGCTCACATTCAGCCGACTGCCCATCAGGTCCCTTTCCATCAGGCAGCTTTCCAGCCACTCCTCCCCAAGCCTGTAGGGTTGCCTGGGTTGTTGTGACTAAAATGCAGGACCCAACGCTTGGCCCCATTGAAACTCATACAATTAACCTTGGTCCATCAATCCAGTCTATCCAGGTCTCTTTATAGTGCCTTTCTCCCCTCTGGCAGATCAACACTCCTTCCTAACTTGGTGTGGTGACTCTGCCCATGGCAGGGGAGTTGAAAGTAGATGATCACTGTGATCCTTTTCAACCCAGGCCATTCTATGATTCTGGAATATAATTCTGTGATAGAGGATACTGAAGTAATTACTTGCAGTAAAGGCACTTCTATGCCTACATTAACTACCGGTAGAGATGAAGGAATCTCACTTAGATGTGATTGCCCCCAAAGCCAACAAGGCTGAAGGAGAGAGACAGGCAGAAAACACAAGGCTGGAAATGATGGAGGGAAAAAAGAGGCTGTTCTGGAAAAGGGAAAAATAAAGCCATGAGAACCTGTACTAAAGCAAGCAAAACTACACATAAAAAGGACATTGATGCTGTAAAATCAAGGATTCAGAAATTGAGACATGCCATGAGTAAAGCAAAAGGTGACCTACATCCACACTTCTCATCCCAAACCAGCACTGCGATGTAGTCTATACTGATACAGTCCCATAATAAATCCAGTCTGTGTACTGATACACTTTACCACACTGGAATGCTTCTTATTACGTGTATCAACGTTGCTCAGAACATCAGGAGCTGACTGCAACGTTGGCACAGAGGTGCTATTTCAACCATCCAACTTAGGTTAATAATCTACCTTTGGAAGAACACAGGCCTCGTATCTGGAGTATGGGCTAATATTTGGGGTGCTGCACAAAGCTGTAAGAAACAGCACTGCAAGATCTAAGCAGCTTTGGCATGACTTTTCAAATATGTCTCATAAAAAGGAGTGTGAAAGATATTTCATCCAGCTAACTGTTAGTAATAAAAGGCATAAATCCAACGTGGAGGCCACAGAACAAGGAAACAGTGGAAATAATCTGTGAGAAAGAGAGAAAAAAAAAACTTGCCATGTCACACAGTTGTTCCAAAAAATGAGATGTCAGATTGATTTTCACTACAGATGCTGAGTCAAGGCACTGGGCAGGAGGCAAATAGAAATGGGCAGATAAAGAAATACAGGGCAGTGTGTTAAAAAATACCATACACAATAAAAGGCAAATATTCATTCTCTATAGGAGGGAGAATCATCTTCTTTCAGTGGAAGAAGGTGGGAATCATCTTGCATTCATTTGGTTATTCACATCTGAGCTATGTATCTACAGTCCTAGAGGACTGTCACTAGAGAAGCCACAGTAAGGGTGTTCAGTGTTGTAGGGCACTTGAGTCATGAATAGGACTGCAGATATGAGACATCTATAGAATCATAGAATGGCCTGGGTTGAAAAGGACCACAAAGATCATCTGGTTTCAACCCCCTGCTATGTGCAGGTCACCAACCAGCAGACCAGGCTGCCCAGAGCCACATCCAGCCTGGCCTTGAATGCCTGCAGGGATGGGGCATCCACAGCCTCCTTGGACAACCTGTTCCAGTGCCTCACCACCCTCTGGCTGAAAAACTTCCTCCTAATATCCAAACTAAACCTCCCCTGTTTCAGTTTAAAACCATTCCTCCTTGTTCTATCACCATCCACCCAATCCAGTCCTTAGGGAAGTAAGCATATTTCTGATGTAGTAACTGGAAATTGATAATAATGTAGAGCATTAGGTGGGGAATCCATTCAACTCTAGGTAGGCATGTATATGAAGTTATAGGAGATTACTCCTGATCAAATGGGAGCAGGATGTTTGCTTGAAGATGCTCTGAAACAAAGTGAGATGGCAGTAAAAATATAAGCCCCAGGTGTCAAACAACCCCATTGTTGGGGGAAGTAGCAAGATGATAAAAGAGGAGACCTCTGGCTTGTGTCAGGAATTAAATAAAACATTTGGAACCAGATACAAAGAGGTAGAGATTGTCCAGGGTTGGTTGGACTTTCACAGTGCAGCAAAGTGCCAGTTGTGCTGTCTGCCATAAAGACTGGATCCCCTGGGAAGGCAACACTTCTGAAACTCCACAGAAGGAAACATGGTCCTAAAGTCAGAATGTCTTCACCTGAATTAGACCTGCATTTATGGAAATTACATTCCTTCCATCCTAGAGATCTCAGGGGATGGAAGGAAATTAAATAATAATAAGTTATTAAGCAAGGTTTGAACTTTCATGCTGAACTTTCTCCTTATGCCCTCCCTATTTCTGTCCTGGAAATCTGTTTTTGGTCTCAGCTCAAATAATCAAAGAGGAATTTTGCTGTAAGAAATGATCTTGTAATCCAAGATAACTTGATCTGTACAAAGGTCCAGTAACTTGCTTGAAGGCTTCTGTTACTTTTGTGAAGCGAGAGTCCACCCAGAGACAAGAGCAAAATCCTAAAATGTAATTACAGGCTTCAAGTTGGCTGCAGTACACATGCAATTATTTATATCATACTTTCAGTGATTATTCATGGGTTTCATATTGGGGTAGGCAGGGGGAAGGTTACCAGGTTGCAAACAAACCCAAAATTCAGAATTGCTTGCTGGGGAGAGCTGAGAGGAGGTGATGATGATGGGTAATAGAAGAGACGAGCATAAGGGAAATTGATTATGAAGGTTTACAGGAACATGTGGACTATTAAAAACTCTATTGCACATCAGTGAATTTCACACCCTTAGATTGACAGCACCTTTAAAGGGAAATCACACTTTCTATCATCTAATCAAGGTAAGCAGCAGTGTGGTTGGTCTCTCTCCCCAGCTCTCTTTTGACTTCATTTGGCCAGTTTAGAGAAGTTTAATGTTTGATCTGACTTTTAAGCGTCGTGAAGTTTGAACAGACCAGAGGCAGCAGAAAAGGCCAGCAGTAATAAACTTCAGCATTCCTCTAACAGTCTGCATGGAGTCCAGCTAATCATAGCTCTCCTCGAATGGCATTTGTTATTTCAATAACCCTTCTTTCCCCACGTCACCGTACATTGAGCTCTCTCTCAACCCTGTTCCACTCTGATGAAGGCAATGCACATTTGTGCCAGCATCTGGCTGTGAGGATCCCTTCATCATGTGGGGAAGAGTAGTTCAGAGCTGCCTGGGACTCTGCCAGGGACAACACCACCAGTCAAGTCCAGATCCTCTGCTGCTTTTCACCTTATAGAGTCATACTCAACATTGCAAACCCTACTGCAGTCAGGGGCCGGCATCCCTGGCTGTGTGTGGAGATAAACAATAAGACAAAGCAGTCTTTCATCTTAAAAGTGTTTTTTTTCAGCTGTGGATGAACTCAAAGTTCCCAGTGCCCAAGGAAGATTTGAACTCCAACACTACTGCCATACTCAAAAGCAGAAAGGTCCCGACGCAGAAGGTTGGGAACCATCAAAAGACATGGTGAGCACAGCACCCTTGGGAAAGGAAGGTTGCTATCCACATGTCAAAGCACAGAAATCATGTCAGAGAGATTACAGCCAGAATGGAATGGGCCTGAGACTACCTCCAGACTGGACCCGTCCATCTCAGGTTGGAGATTAGGAGAAATTTCTTCTCCAAATGAGTGGTGATGCACTGGCACAGCTGCCCAGGGAGGGGTGGAATCATTGGAAGTGTACTAGAAGAGTGGGAATGTGTCACTGAGGGATGTGGTTTAGTGGGTAATAATGGTGGTAGGTTGATGGTTAGCCTTGGTGATCCCAGAGGCCTTCTCCAAGCTTAATGATTCCATGATTCTTTGAATAGCAGGGTGCAATCTCAAAGGAGGATCCTGCTGGAAATGCAGATGATGGACAAGTTTAGGATGTCGGTGTGGGTGCAAGCTTGTGTGGTCTCACAGTGAGTTGTCAGCAGCTGCTACACAGCAAATGAGTCCAAGGAGAGGCAGCAAATTAGGCAAGGCTCTGGGACTGTAGGAGGCTGATGGTTTTGCAGATAAGGGATATGACCATGAGGCAGAACAGAGCTGTTATGCACAGCTTAGAAGTGGGTCAGTGTCAGGTTTTAGGAGCAAAAGTCACCAAGGGAACAGAAGAGGGGAAAGGTCTGGAGCTCGGTGGCTCTCCTATCAGGATCTGCATTACAGCCAGGATGTGTGAGCAGTGCTGTTCTGCTGCTGTCAGCAAGAAGTTGATTAAATCCATCAGTGCTGCGTGCATGAGCGAGACAGGGGCCCTTCTGAAAGCCAAAGGCCTGTATGATTCACAAGTTCAGAGGCCAGGAGGCTGAGCTGACCTCCTCCATAGCACAGCTCAGAGGACTCTATCCGCTTGCGGTGGTAATGGCCCCTGTAATTTCTCTTTGGCTCATATGCCTTTTCCAAAGAAGCACCCACCCTTCTTTCGGAAGACCTCAAGAGACAAAGAAATCTGTTATTGTGGGTAGTTTGTTCCAATGGTTAATTACCCCTCTTGCAACCATGTGTTTCTTTTGGCTCCTTTGGTTGCATCTGGACCGAATTGTTCCCCTGCTTTCTTTGTCATTGCTTTCTTTGGGAGATTTGGAAATAAAAAAGAAAAAAGAAAAAAGAAAGTAACACTTTTCAGGTTTTTCCTTCTATCGAGAAACCTTTGGCAAAAAGTCTTTGCACCACACACCTCCCTTCTGCAACAAACTTTTTTCCTCGAAACCTCTGGCCCTCTGGAATTACAAATTATTGCAGAATTACAAATAATTTCTGCAGCTCTTTGCTCCACTGATTCAGTGGCTCAAAACCTGCTCTCAGGTACATGGAGGGTTCCTGTCTCCACTTCAGTGGCATCCAATGCAGCTCATCTGATCTCCACCAGCTTCTCTTTCTGCATCCACGCAGGGCTTTGGTCCTGCACTCATTCTGAGCAAACCATCAGGATTTCTTGTTCACCATGGCCTCTCAATCCTTCTCCCTCTGCCAAAATATCCTCATTCTGTGAGAAGGGATGAGTTTTTTCCTCCCACCCTAGAAGCCTGACCTTGTGTTCAGCTGAAGGAAAAGCTCACTGCAGCTGCCTTCCTTGTGTATCTGTGCTGAGGATCCGTGCCTTCAGTTACTCAATACCTCCACGCTACAGATTGTTATCGTGTCAATATCAGTATCTTTAATCGTGCAATGAAAGACCAGAATGGATATGCACCAGGGGAAAGGAATTAAATAGTATGGGCAGCCTTGGATCTGCCGTGGCCTGCCCCTTTGCCTTCCTTTGGATGCTCTCTAATGGTTTTATGTCTAGTTCTGGGCACAGGACTGTGTCTATCCACGGCTGATTTACCTGGCCAAGGAGGATTGCTCACATAGCCTGACTGTGCCATCGACATGATGTGCACTGGGGCACAGAGAGCCTCCGGTGCTAAAGGAGCCATTTCAGAAGCATCTAATGAAATGAGATTGAAGCTCTTATATCCTTGAGGGGCTTTTGATCATTTCAACCTGGTTTTGACTGCATTTGGACCTGGATCTGCTTTCTTTCACAGCGCTTCTGTCTCACACCACAGACATCACAGACATCCCCTCTGAAATGCTCATCTCACAAGCAGCCAATTCCAGTTTTCCTGCAGCTTTTGTGGGGCATTTTCCTGGGGATAGACTAAGTAGGAGGAATGTTGAACTTCTTCCTAGCCTGTTTAGTTTTTCTAGGCTCAGCAAAAATTGTCTTCAAGTGTCCTTTATCTCCTGCAAGTCCAGCTAATGGTTGGGACCCAAGCATTGAACTACATCACCTTTTCACCAGTGATGCAGGATAGTGCAAAGAGTCAAACATAATACTGCACATACATTCAAGGTCACACTGGACAGGGCTATGAGCACCTGATGGAGCCATGGCTGTTCCTGTTCATTGCAGAGGAGTTGGAACTGATGGCCTTAAGGGTCCCTTCCAACTCTTAACCATTCCAGGATAATCCATTCCTACTGGCCAGAGGAAACTAAAACTCAGTTCCCAATTGTAATGTTATGGAAGGTGCCTGAATGTCAGTGCCAAGGCTGGTCTTGGATTCTAATGCCCTTTCTTCTAGGAAGGGAATTTTAATTTCCTATAAATGTCCAGATTTCAAGAATGCCACTGCAAGAACATTTCTGGGATAATTCTGATGGGCTGCAGGATTCTACTTGGCTGCAAGATTACTTATTTTTAAGATCACTGAGTTGCCTTTAAAGACAGATTCTCCAAGCTAAATTCTCAGGATTCTAGGCAGATTGCAGACTTATCTGTTCACCAGCTCCAGGTCCTGAACTGGGCACCATTCCTTTCCATCCAACTCTGTCAAATAGCCCCTCTTTAGATCACTTTGGCGACCTTTTCAGGGGGGAATTTTGTGCTAAATTTTTGCTGCTTGTGCATTCCCAGCTTCTTGTAATGCCCAAAAATTCCCAATTCCATGAGACCAGGAACCAGGATGCGACTGACTCAGACTGCTCTCCTGAAGCTGTGCTGATTTACACCAGCCCGGGGGAACGATGCTATAATTCTCCTCTCCTTTGAGTGAGTAGCCACAGTGACAACAGACTGAATAGATGACAAAATAAAACAGCTCGTGAATCTAGAACATGCAGCTGGAATTTCCCCAGTGGAGTCACAGTGTGAAACATCCAAAACAGGCCCATGAAATATGAATTAATGTAAGGACAAGGTTTTAATCGCAGTTACACAACTTTAAAGCTGCAGTAATTCCACAGAGCTCAGCCTGGTGACTGGATTTTTGCTAATAGAGCAGATGCCTCTAGTATACAAAGAACAGCCATTGGTCTCATTTTGCTGGTGTGAATTCTGCAGCGAAGTCAGTAGCGTAGCACAAATATTAAAGAAAATAAGAGATTAAAGACATCCTTCATGGGTTGAGTGATTTGCTGGTGTGACTGGACAGCTCTGTTCCTCTTCTTAGAATCATAGTATCACAGAAACATTGAATGGCTTGGGTTGGAAAGGACCTCAGGGATCATCAAGCTCCTACTCCCTCCCCCCACCACAGGCAGGGCCACCAATGCCCACCCTCCTCCTATGGAGGCTCTGGCCCTACCAGCAAGGTTATTGCACAGTCTCTGCTCTGAATATGCAGTGATGTTGTCGTTGTGCTGCAAATCAGAAGTAAGTGATATGACAATGAAAATCGGGACAGCCAGTTCTGGTCTGCCCCTCATTTACAAAGGGCTGTATCTGGTGAAGTAGTGCAGAGTGACCTCCTGCTGAGCACTGCAGATGTTTGGCTGCTCTAAGAGCAGACTGAGCTACGTTCAGCAGCAGGAAAATCATGCAGTGAGTTTGTCTGTCACTCTTTGCATCACCAGAGCCAACTCTTATCAGTCACATGGAGCTCACAGACCACGAGCCACGCTCTACCCTGGTGTCACCACTTCAAAGGTCATGGGGAGACTGACTTTTTATGAAGGCACACAGTGATATAGCACAAGGGGAACAATTTTAAACTAATAGAGGAGAGATTTAGATTAGGTGTTGGAGGAAATTCTTTACTCAGAGGGCAATGAGGTCCCAGCAAGAGCCATATGTGCCCCATCTCTGCAGATGCTCAAGGCCATGGATGGGAGCCTGGGCAACCTGATTTGATGGTTCACAGAATCACAGAATCACAGAATGGCCAGGGTTAGAAGGGACCTTAAGGATCATGAATATCCAACCCCCCTGCCACATGCAGGGCCACCAACCTCCCCATTTAATACCAGCACAGGCTGCCCAGGGCCCCATCCAACCTGGCCTTGAACACCTCCAGGGATGGACGGGGCATCCACAGCCTCTCTGGGCAGCTGTTCCAATACCTCACCACTCCCTCTGTAAAGAATTTGGCAACTGCCCACAGCAGAGAGTTGGAACTTTAATGTTCCTTCCAACCCTAGCCATTCTATGATGACTGGATTGCATGTGGGATCATGAATTTTGGCTTGGGAGTGGAGAAAGCAGCAGCTTTTTTTTTTGGAAGCACGCTGCTCATATCCAGGTGATAATGTAGAAACCTCTCAAGTGTTGAATCTTGTTGCAGTCCTAACAACACACAGATGTGACTTCATGCACAAGAAGGTATTCCATCCACGAGTAATCCCAGCAGTTACCACTCAGTGTAGCTCCAGTGAAGGTAGATTTGTACACTCGCACACTGCTAACTCACTCATATGTCATCAAGAGAAGGAACACACAATCAGAGGAATGAGCATTCCTGGCCTGAATGTTGCCTAGATTCTTCCAGGCAGTACATCCAAATTTTCTTCTTACAGAGATAAAGGGTGGCTCAAAGTAAAGAGCAACGTGTGGTGAGCCTTTGGTGGGACAGGTCAAGGTACACCAATGGGAACAGCAATGAAAGATTTCCCATGATCTAATAATTTATACAAAGCCTGGGATTCACATGCTCCTACAATCGTAAAACACCTATAGAAATTGAGGTGCCTGCATCACGTAAGTGTTTCTGAATATAGAGCTCATTATGTGAAAAACACAGCGCTGCTCAGGTCCAGAAGAACAATAGATCAAGCAGGAAATCAATGGCACTTTTAGTAAATTAAGGAAAATAACTGCATTGACTTTATACGTGACTGGGGAAAGGGACCCAGGCTAAAAATCTCATTCAGACCAGAAGAGAGGAAGCTTCCTCACATTCTCTAAACAAGTCTTCAACCTTTTTCCTATGTTTTACTTTGGGCAAGGCCTATTTTGAGGAGAAAATGTCATCCCACGCAGCAAATGTTTTAGAATAATCTGCTGTTGCCAGTAAAGAGTTAATCCATCTGTACGTTGACATCAGCTCTGATAACTGCATTCAGTTTTAAGCATGTGCTGGGATAGCTTAGGGTCAAAAGAAGGCATTTTTTAATTGGAAGTGGAGGTGGAAAGGAGATTTAAGGAAAACTGGAGGTGTGGGACACTGTGCTTTCAATATGGCTTTTTGTCCAGATTAGACTGTTTCCTTTTCCAGTTTGAGGGAAAGGAATGTAGAAGTGAAATGGGCTTGCACAGAGCAAGTGGAGATGCACAGACAAAGGGAAGGATGTTTTTACCTTTAAATTGAAAACCCAAATGTCCCCAGACCAAGATGAATGCGGACTCTGAACTACTGAACTGTGGCCGTGGTGAGTCCTGTAATCGGGCTCAGTTCTGTTCTGAGTTTCACAGCTGGATTTCCTCTCCCAGCATGCTCTACAGATGCAGTTCAGGATCCAAATCACCTCGTTTGCAGCCAAAAACATTTTCTCTTTTGCCAAAAATTCAGCATGAGTGCCTCTCTTGCCTCTGGTTTTGTCAATATTTCCCACAGAGGAAAAACAAACTCCAAAGGTTTTGCAACCTGTTCTGCTCAGTTAGAATAAATGCCTGCTCAGTGGGTTTGGTCATAGGGCTGAGGATACCCCACAGCCAACATCTGGGCGGCCCCATAGCAAACAATTGCCTTGTTTTTCAAGTGATGCTGTTTAGTTGCAGGCTGCCTGGGTGGCCTTTGGATGCAGCCTACAAAGGGCTCTTTTATCAGAGCGACCACACAGGGACACGGCCAAAATGCTCTTTGATTGTAAGGATGCAACAGTGTGAATGCCTTCTATAGCACATGCAATGCTATTTATGCTGTACAGCACATAAAACCGAGCCCTTGGTGCACCCAGTGACTTCAGCATCTGATCACAGGCTCTATGGAAAGCAACTGCAACTCCTGATCTTGCCTCATGTTTACTCCACAATGTCTTGGCCCTTTGCAATGGATGGATGATCCCTCAGTTGCTCAAGGCTGCAACCATATCTACCTGCACCTCTTCTCCAGCAGAAGCAACATCATTCTGAAAGAATTTCCTCTCAGTCTGTGCTAAGGGATGGGCTCAATGATAGCCAGGGATGTCCAACTGGATGAGAAATATGCATTTCTTACTGCAGCCTCAGATATCTGCAACTACTACCCTCAGACTCCCAGACCCACTGGCAATCACAAGCCAGTACCAGAGGAGGTAAAACTTTATAACCGTTTTTCAGTGAGTCTATCTAGTATAAGAAAATTAAATCTGATGCAAGGCAAGTTGTAGCACGGACTTCAGCACGGAAAATTCCCCCTTTACTACAGATCCTCAGTTTCCCTCTGCTTGTTAACTAACCTGCAAAAAGCAAGGTACAGAGAGGATACTTTGCTTAGAGAACTGGATACAGCAGGGCTGCCTGGGAGCAAGTTTGCGCTCCCTTCCCCCTCTTGGTCATGTGCATTTAGCAAATGTGCTTTTAATCTCATTAATATTGTTTGAAAGAAGCAGTAGTGGATGAATCATCTGATGCAAATGAAAGAGTTTAGGGAATACATGCATTTTCATTAGCCTAACTTCTCCTCCAGCACTATGTATTAGTATGGAATTAATCCATTAATTCTATTGATTTCTATTAATATTGTGCATTCCATCAGTGCTCGAATCCCCATGGATTCCCAACCCTCTCCAAAACCATCTATAGGAACTGGCTTGTTTAATCAACATTGCACAACTAATCGAGGCAACTGTTCGGGTCAGGAAGCAAAGAAGAAAATTCTTTCTAATTGAGACTACGGGAGGAACGTGGGGAGACATAATTATTACTGCTGGAACAGGGCCAAGGATACCAGCAGATGAGCTCCGCTGATGTTGTCAAAAGTGCCACAGAAGTTGTCACAAGCACAGTCAACGGTGGCAAAAGCATGCCTGCTTGCCTGTTCTGAAGTCCAGCTGGCACTGCACCGGATGGAGTAGGGACAATGGTACCCTAAAATCCAATGGGATCTTCTCAGACATCTTTCTATCTGTCAAAGATATTCATGTTCAGATATTCACTTTCAGGAAAAGGGTGGATGGGGCACCAAGGGACGCGGTCAGTGAGCACGATGGGAACGAGTTGATTTGGGGATCTTAGTGGTCTTTTCCAACTTTAATGATTCTATGAATCTGTGATTCTATACAAGTGCAACAACTCCAGGTAGGACGAAGAAAACTTCTCATATTTCTACATCTGCAAACATCTCACCAACAGTTTGTAAGAGTCACATAGCGGGATGGCAGCAGTCAGAGAAGCACAGAAGTGACGGGAGGAGGAGGATTTGAGAGACTGTCAAAGCTGGGTTATAAAGATGGGTTTTCATGTTTCTGGCTCAAAGCTGCTGGGATTTCCTCATTGCTCAGGTGATAGGATGGCTCTGCCTCTTGTAGCTTTTTACTCGAAGAGGATAAGTGAGGTCTTTGATGTTAAAAAAAAAAACAAATTTCAAGTCTGGGGCTCCCAATACAAGAAAGACAGGGAGCTGTTGGAGAGGATCCAGAGGAGAGCCACAAAGATGATCAGGGGACTGGAGCACCTCCCCTATGAAGACAGGCTGAGGGAGCTGGGCTTGTTCAGCCTGGAGAAGAGAAGGCTCTTGAGAAACCTCCTTGCAGCCTTTCAGTACCTAAATGGAGCTTATAAACAGGAGGGGAGTCTACTCTTTGAAAGGGTAGATAACAGCAGGACAAGGGGAAACGGTTTTAAGTTGAGGCAGGGAAGATCTGGGTTGGATGTCAGGGACAAGTTCTTTACTATGAGATGGTGAGGTGCTGGAACAGCTGCTCAGAGAGGCTGTGGATGCTCCATCCATCCCTGAAGGTGTTCAAGGCCAGGTTGGATGGGGCCCTGGGCAGCCTGGTCTGGTATGAAATGTGGGGGTTTTGGTGGCCCTGCATGTGGCAGAGGGGTTGGAGCTTCATGATCCTTGAGGTCCCTTCCAATCCAAGCCATTCTATGATTCAGATGAAAGCAAACATGACAAAGTTCCTATTTAAACTTAGCTTATTCACCAACATCTTGTTCTGGCAGTCTCCTCCCTGGGCAATCAGTGCAGCAAGCTCACCTTTCCACTGAATCTGAACATTGAGTCTATATCCAGTGACATTTTTGCAGCCCTCTCCCAGCAATATTTAGTCTCAAAATGCCTTTGCAAAAGGCTCTCTCTACTTCCCTCATCTTAATCCTGCCTCATTTTCAGCAGCAACCCAGATCCTGTCTCTTGCACCCTGGCCTAATTATTAAATAACCCTGTCAAAGTATCCAGTTGTTTGCTGATATTTTACTCACAATTAGAACTATGAATGTGCTCCATTAGGTTTCTAATATCCTTTATGCTCGGGCTGACATTTGGGGAGCTATTTTATTACAGCCGGTGCTCTGGGAAATGGGGCTGCAGTAGTTAGCATCAGTAATGGAGTTATTGACCCCAATTTTATGAATGCAGGAAGGTGTTTGAATGTTACACCCTCCAGTGTCCAGCAGGTTCTCATTGTCTCATACCAATGTCTGCTTTGGTAGCTGTCACAGTTTGGTAAGATTAGAATCTCACCATGTCCTAATATCCAACCTGAACCTCCCCTGGCATAACTTGAGGACATCACCTCTTGTCCCATCACTGGTGGCTTGGAAGTAGAGGCCGACCTTCACCTCACTCCAACCTCCTTTCAGTGACTTGTAGAGAGTCATAAGGTCTCCCCTGAGCTTCCTCTTCTCCAGACTGACCCATCCAGCTCCCACAGCTGCTTCCATAAGACTTATGCTCCAGATCCTTCACAGCACCTCACAATAACAGGCCAACCACCCCCAGCATCACTGGCAGAATGTCCCTCCAGCCTCCATCAGCCGGTAGGACCAAGGAATCCCTGTTGTCACCAGCAAGAAGGTATTTCTTTCATCAGTTTGAGGTTGAAACATGGAGTTTGGCATCACTGAGCAGATCTGAAAGGCTGCACAGCTGTCTCAGCATCCATTATAACCAGAGGAGAGACTGGGAAGGATCTGTCTGCCTACACAGTGGTGCTCCATGCACTTTCAATGCCTTGGGAAGACAAACAGGGTACCGGGGTTGTTACATCACCAGGAGCTCCACCTCTTCTTAATAAAGAAAAGAAGCTTTTAAACCAAATTCTCACCCTCACCCCCAAAAATCACTGCAGTAATCTCTTTTTTAACAGCTGGGTCTGCCTCTGGTCGATCACCAAGGGAAGATTCAGTATGCCCCCACCTCGCCATTACCTCCCTCAGCACACGCACACCCTTCTGCAATAACAAAGCTCCAGCCTCTGGCTCTGGAAATTAAATCTTATCTCTGCAAACCACTCCAGCCCCACATACCCAGGATCCCATCTCTCCCTCTCATCTGGCTTTAATAACGACATTGTTCCCCTTCGGAAGGGAAAGGACGGAGCCCAGCTTAAAAGGAGCTGTTTAGCTGGCAGCAGTATTACCTTCCTTTGCCCTTTGATTTCTGATTTTCTTTTTTTTTTTGGTTGTTGTCGCTCTTGCATTTTTTATTGAGCACCCGGGTTGAATGGCTGAATAAAATCGAACTTCCCAGCTGAGACCACAGATGCTCAGCTGTGCATACCTTAGGGAAAAGAACGTGTGCAATTTCCATTTTGGCCAATTATTATGCAAGGGAATCTTTTATCCTGGTGGGAAGGTGTATTGGAGGAAGAAAAGCTTGTGGAGGTGCCGATTATCTTTTAAAGGAAAGCTGGCCATTTGAAAGTGGTGAGCCAGAACTTGGGCAGACGTGAATCAGCAGAGATCCTTCATAAATACGGCGATAAAGAGCTAAACATTCAGCTGGGGAGCTGGGGCTGCAGCTGGAGATGCCCACATTTATTTACGTGCCAATCAAATTCTCATTGGTAGGTATATTTTGGGGGGGTTCTTTTGTAGTGTTTTCATTCTTTTTTTTTTTTTCATTTCTTTTTATTTTCTCCTGGCCACTGGAAATCAACTGGTTTGCTTACATTCACATTTCTGTGACTTGATTTCATCCCAGAACAGCAGCATTCCTCCCTTCCACCCTCTCCAAGTGTGCGTGGGTCACTCAGTGCCACTTTTCACACGAGCCGAAATCTTTGTTTTGTTTGTCTTCTTTGTGCTCAATTTGGCTTTCCAGACCATCTCTCCTTCACCCCTCTTCATTCTCCCAGCTGTTTGAGATCCAGGGCCCTGTTCTGAGATAGGTTACCTCCCTGCAGATGCAATCATGGTGCACCACTGTGAAGACTTGGTGCCAAACAGAAAACCACCCCAAGGGGCAGCTTTGCAAAGCTGTGGCCTTGCAAGGTTGCTACAACTTCCCCTATTTGAGTCAGGGAACACTTAGGTACTTAGAAAATGATGTGTTTGGGGTAGGAACTGCTGCTTCTATCTCCAGCAAAATTCCTAGCATCATTCTGAACTCCATAGAAGAAACCACCAGTAACATGCCATGATGCATTGGCTCCCTGTTGGATTTCTAAAGCTTAAGTTGATAAATGCTTATGGAGGAGAAAAATAGCAATATTCCCTATCTGGGACAAAAAATGACAATGGTCCTGAGCAAATAATTCCAGAGAAGCTTGTAAAAGTTTCCTTACACCCTGCCCAATCTCAACCATTCAAGAACCATTGCAGCCACCCCTACACACATGTATCAGGTTAAAGCCCTCCCTAGTGACATCATGAGCTCCTGGGACTTTTCTTTGCCCTGAGCACATCCATTCCACCATATTTGCATCCTTGCAAAGAGCTGAGAGCCCAGTGAGGAGGAGCCCATGCAGCTTGGCAAGGATGGAGTGGGGAGGGAAACAGCATGGGGCTGGCAGATTCAGACGCAGGTCATTAGCTTTGTCCCAAAGGGATTGCCTTTAACTTTGATCAGAGCCTCTAAGAAGTGTTTTGAATCCAGGCTTATCAAAGAGCTCTTTAAGTCCTACCCCTCCATCCCTCTTGCCCCGAGTTATTGACTCGGGGCTCCATGCTGTGCAAGCTGCCAAGGACCTCAGGTGGCTGTGCTGTTTCTTGTTCCCCACTTAGTTAGATATCACATCCTTCCTTACCCCAGCAGAGAGGCTGATATCTTCTCTCTTCCCTCACCTGCCTGATCAGCCTCAGATAGCACTCTGGGCACAAACAGCCTAAGGACTAATCCTGAAAGACGCGTCTTCTTCTCCTGTGCTGACACCCTCCCCCTTTCTGCCTTTTTCCTCTCCCTTCCTCCCCCTCCTCCGAGCATCTTCTCCTCCTGCTGGGTTCATCTCTCCATCTGTTCTCCGTCCACTTTCCCTCCCTGCTGAGCTGGGAATCAGCAGGACTGTAGCACAAAGCTGAGTTTGTGCTCGAGCCTGGCCTCACCCCACCTGCATTGCTGAGCCCCCAGCAGCCTCTCTGGAGTGCGGGTGCTTTGCTGCTTGCAATTAATTTCTTACAAAGTCAGAGATGTGAAGGAAGAACGAGTCTGAAGAGCTGGTGTTTCTGCTCCGTGTTTTTTTTTTGCTATTCATGGTCCCCTGTTATTGGATGGATGGCAGATGTGGTTCTGAACATCCTTGGAATTTGGACTGGGTATGCACAGAAAGCAAGGAGAAAAGCAAAATGTTGTGGACACCCGTCCTGGTGGGATGAAGCTGAACCATCCCCTGGGGCTATTACAAATGCCTCCGTACAGCCTCTGAGTTAAAAAGTTTCTCTGCTATCAGTGCTGAGCTGGAAGTGCAGTGAAGGCTCCTGTTGGACTGACCCTTGCTCTGACATCATTAAATCATTCATTGACTCCACAAAGTAGCATTTAACCTTCCCTGACCCAGATTTACGTAGGAACAGCCATTCCAAGGTACTTGTCATCCAGCAGTGACCAACAGAATATGCCTAAGGAAGACAAGACACTGGGTCCAGAACATAATATTGCCCTCTGAAACCCCTCAGGCTATGGATGTCCTGAGCCAGAAGTGCTTTCTACACAAGAAGTGAGTCTCAGTGTATTTGTCATCGTGAAATTTGTCTGTTTTCCCTGTAATCCATGTAAACACCCATCACACCCTGCCACAAGCAGTTCCACAGCTTATAGAATCATAGAAATATTAAGGTTGGAAAAGACCTCTGAGATCACCAAGCCCAACCTGCACCATGCCCACTGACCATGTCCCTCAGTGCCACGTCCCCATGGTCCTTGAACACCTCCAGGGATGGTGACTCCACCACTTCTCTGGGGAAAGGCCTTTGGAAGACAAAGAGTCTCATGGGCAAGGCATCTCCAAACAAGACAAGTGTCATTGAGTAACACTCAAAAACACTCTTGTAAACAGAACTATGACCTGGAAATGTGCTCAGCCTCATCAACACCACTGCTGCTTTCAGACACGCAACACACTGCTCACACTAAACCCACACAGATGATCTTTGAGGTCCCTTTCATCCCAAGTCATTCTGTGATGATTCACTCATTCTATGATTCATTTGTTCTGTGATCATCTGATCCTGGGGCTGTCCCTGTCAAAAGATTTTCAGGAGGATGAAAGCCCCCCCAACTTTTGAAACAATACAAATACAAAGCTGATGGTCATTTGATACAATGTGCAGAGAAAATATTGTGTAACGGGGACAGTAAAAAACACCTTAAAGAAGTTTAAATAAAGAAAAAAAACTGGAAAAGTTGAGAAAGGAAGCTTGCTTTGTGATGCCAACTGAATTGTCCCGTGCAAGCAAGAGGAAAAGGAGGGGGAAAACAAGCTGGGTGATTTAACTGCTTGGCTTTGGTTAGTGGATCTCATCTTCAAAGTTTTGGAAAAATCAACTTAGAAGGGAAAAAAATTGAGAAATATTTGGATAATAACAGCCCTGAATTCCTGAGCTGCAGTACAGCTACAGCCATAAGTATAGGGCTCGGTATCTTTCTCTCTTTCTCTCATGATCAGACCTTCTAGGGGAAAAGAGTGAAAATGGGAGTGTAAATAGGAGGGAATATGTCACAAATTTTGTGAAACACATTGTGATTTTGGATCAGAGGCAAGATTTGCCCAGAACAAACTCTACTTCCCAATGGGACATGGAGACCTGAACTGAAACAGGTGAAAACAACACCAAAAGGCCAACCCCAAACCCAGACAGGCCCACTGAGAGCTGCCATCAGTTACATCAGGCACTGGCACATGGCACATCAACCCCAGACCCTTCTGCAGGTGGTCCTTCTGCCACCCAGACTGGGCATCCTGGAGCTGCAGCCCCTGAAGCAGCAGGACTGGCAGCATCAAAAAGGTTTTCCCTTCTGCTGGATTAGAGGAATGCTCTTCTTCCTTTCAAACCCCATCACGTTCTTAGTCTTGGGATGGCTGAGAAAATCTGCATTAAATACACTCTGACAGGCCCCCTGGGCATAACCTTGAAAACAGTGGCTTCTCTCAGCGTTTCCTTGCTATTAAAAGAGTGTGAAGAGTTCCTATTTTTACACCAAGGGATGGTGTTTTCCATGCTCAGAAATGGGTGGAAGACACCCGGTCTCTATGGTGTCCTCCCCACACAACCCATGCCCATCTCCTCCCATTATTTTCAGTGCTCTGCCTTGATTCAGGTTTTCCATTTGGGGGCTGGGTGTAAAATCCCTGCTTTCACCTCATTTGTTTCTCTGCCTAAACCGAAGCTCCCTGAGCTGCTCCTGCTCCTTGCCCTGCAATAGCTGTAACCGTCATTACAGCTCAGTTTGCACACGCAGCAATTGGGTTTTGCATGGATTGCCTCTGCTAACCAGAGTCCCTATCTTTGCTTACAGAGCAGATAAAAACCTCCTTTAGCAGTAGTCTGCAAGGAAATATGCATGGCAGCACTTCTCAAACGAAGTATTTTCGGGGCCGCGTGAGGAATACGGCAAATTATTTCAGGCTCAAAGGATAAAATATCTTCACATTAAGGTCTAAACACAAGCAAAGAAAAACCATAAAGCCACAGGCTCCCGCCTCCGGTCCTGCATTAAAAGATACGGTTCTTATAATCGCAGTGCAGTGGGTGAGTCAGGAGAGTGTGAGGTTTCCTTTGCTCTTTGGGGCTTTGATGAGTAGCTACGGGTTGTAAAAGAAAAACTCACGACCTTGTTAAATTTTGTGCTGAAATTTTACACGGCTACTTTAATTGATTTGGAATAATCCATCTTCATTCCGCGAGACTGTTTCTAAAAGAAAAAAAAATAATCTCTTTTCTTTCAGACTGAGAGACAAGAAGTGCCTGATACATGTGGTGTACTGAGGGATGTGGTTTAGTGGGGAAATATAGATGGTAGGTGGATGGTTGGACTGGATGAGCTTAGAGGTCCAACCTTAGTGATTCTATGCTTCTCTGAACACGGCTGTTCCATCAAAGGACCATCAGTAATCTAATGAAGCAAATAGGAGCTCTGCAAGACTGGCAGCACCACAGAGTTGGTTGGCGGCGCTGCCCGTGGCAGGGGGGTTGAAACTAGATGATCTTGGAGGTCCTTTTCAACCCAGGCCATTCTGTGATTCTGTGAAAGAGGGGATGAAGCACTAGAATGGTATCAGGACTGGAGGAACCCTTCAGACGAGTTCTATCCATCTACCAGGATCTGGTCCTGGTGGCTGCTGCTCTCCCTGTGCAACCAAATGGATGTTGCAATGGTTCAAGCTCTATGTGACTTCCTCTTGTTTTTTCATATATGCCTTATCAGGGAGGATCAGGCTGGATATCAGATTTTTTTCTCCCAAAGAGAGGTCAAGCATTGAAACAGGCTAGCCAGGGGGGTGGGGGAGTCATTGTCCCTGGAGGTGTCCAGAAACCATGGAGATGTGGCACTGAGGGATGTGGACATTGGGCATGATGGGGTGGACTGGGGTTGGACTTGGGGATAACAGAGCTCTTTCTCAACCTTGACAATTCTGTGATTCTATGATGGCATCCTAACTTTTTTAAAGGCTGGCAATGTGCTCTCCCATTCATTTTGCTCTGCTACCAAGAAGCACACAAAGAACATTTCATCTGTAAACACATGCTCTGAACCTCTCTAAAGGCATGCTTGCATTGGATCAGGGTCACCAGGGCCAGCTCTCCATCCCCATGGGGAGCAGGGGGCTCACAGCCTCTGGGAGGCAGGCACAGCTCTGTGAAGGCTGATAATGCACGGCTGCAGCCAGATCTGCTTCAGCTGCCAAACACCACCTCAGCAACAAATGTAAAGTTTGGACTGAGCTTTCTGAAGTTTTCATGGCTTTATTAGTAATGAAACAGCGAGTGTGGCTTAATTAGCATCTCAGATCTTCATTTCTTTTGCCAGATCAGGCTATAAGATTTTTGGAGTACCCAGCCTTCATCATGAATTAAAGCATCAAAGACTTGAGAGCTTGCATCTCGATTTTTGTACAGCTGAAGACCAAGACTCAGGCCTTTTAGTCAGACACAGCTGCTAAAAAACCCTTAACACTCCCTCTCCTTGCACGTGAGTTGTTGTATTCTTTCCCACGCACATCTGAAGCAATGACTTTGGTCTTCTCTCAACATCTCTGAGCTACGTTTCTCTGTTCTGGCTTGAAATGTAGCTGCTCAGAGCTTTCCCTTCCTCAAGACTTCCTCTTCAGCCGTGTTTTCTTGCAGGATGTTGAAAAATCTCTCAGAGGAGCTCCAAGGCCTCAAAGGGGTTGTGGAAACCACCTCTTCACACTTCAGTTGTTCAGGAAATGTATCGAATCCTCCCATATTTTGAGGAGTTTAAAGGAGGTCTTTCTGGTGGCATGCAGCCAAGAGGAGAAGGCAGCTGGAGAAGCAGTCATCCTGGAAATACCTTGAAAGGAATCGGCACACGGGAGGGTTTTATGCATCCCAAAGGCAATGGAAGGTCGGTCGTTATTTCTTGCTCATGTTCCATTCTGCAAACACTTTTTAGCAGTGGTGTGAATCTATACGATGATCATGGAAGCATAGAATCATAGAACATAGATTCATAGAATGGCCTGCGTTGAAAAGGACCACAATGATCACCTGGTTTCAAACTCCCTGCTATATGCAGGGTCACCAACCAGCAGACCAGGCTGCCCAGAGCCACATCCAGCCTTGAAAGCCTCCAGGGATGGGGCATCCACAGATTCCTTGGGCAACCTGTTCCAGTGCTTCACCACCCTCTGTATGAAAAAATTCCTCCTAATATCCAACCTAAACCTCCCCTGTCTCAGTTGAAAACAGTTTCTCCTTGTCCTATCATTATCCATCCTCATAAACAGCCGTTCTCCCTCCTGTTTAAAAGCTCCCTTCAAGTACTGGAAGGCCACAATGAATTCTCCCCAGAGCCTTCTCTAATCCAAGCTAAACAAGCCCAGTTCCTTCGGCCTTTCTTCATAGGAAAGGTGCTCCAGCCCTCTGATCATCTTAGTGGCCCACCTTTGGACTCAATCCAAGAGCTCTGTGTCTTAATTCATGATGTTTCAGAGCATGGGTAAAATTCCTGGGGAATGGAATGGTTCGTACAGAGGTTCCAAGAAATACTCTGCTATATTTCTAAAAATATGCAGACAAATCAACAGCGTGTCGTAACAAAAGGATTTTCTATTGCTATCAGTTGTTTTTTTTAAGTTTGATCACCTTTTTTAACAACCCTGTAACACTTTTCTTGCTTCCCTCCTTGGCATTCAAGAGGCAAAATGGGGAATATAAGAGATTCAACCTTCCACACACACAGGGGATGAGACATTGCTTCACTTTGTCTTTTCAACATGAACCTAAAAAAAAATAAAAACAAGGATGGTTCAAAATTTTTACCTATATCACCACGATATAGCAATGAATTACTCTGGGTGTAAGCTGCTGTGACTCCAGCAGGTATCTGCCCTGTTATTAAGTGACTGCAAGGAAGAAGAAAAATTGCTGTTATCTTTTGGATATATGGTTTTTTTTAATCCTCCCCTAAACTGGTTTTCTGTCATGAGATAGAGGAATTCAGACTTCACAATCATGGGACAGGGCTGTTGGTATTTGACAAGTATTACAAGGTTCTGAGTGATGTGCTGAGCAGTTAATGAAGCCACCTAGAAAAGCTGACGTATTTGCATTCATGTTAAAAGAAAATAATAATAATTTGAGGCTGATGAAAAGTGCTTCTCTGACAGCCCTGGAGAACGTCTTTTATTTACCTGCAGAAGTGAAGCAACCTCTGCTCCTGCTGTGTGACTGCTGTTTCAGAAGGGATGAGCCTGAGTTGGGACATGATTGATCTATGCTGAGGGTGAGCTCCATTCCACATCTCTACTGTCTGCAGCCTCATTTGCCAGGCTCAGAGGCAGCCAGAGCACCTGTGAGCTGTGTGTCTGGGTTTGGGGTATCTCAGCCTCTTTCCCATCCCCAGCTTCAGCATATTCACTGATCCTCTTGTGAACCTTCTTTCATTCCTCCCTTTCTCTTCCCTTCCCTTTCTCCTTCCCTTCCCCTTCTCCTCCTTCCCTTCCCCTTCTCCTCCTTCCCTTTCCCTTCTCCTCCTTCCCTTCCCTTCCCTTCCCTTCCCTTCCCTTCCCTTCCCTTCCCTTCCCTTCCCTTCCCTTCCCTTCCCTTCCCTTCCCTTCCCTTCCCTTCCCTTCCCTTCCCTTCCCTTCCCTTCCCTTCCCTTCCCTTCCCTTCCCTTCCCTTCCCTTCCCTTCCCTTCCCTTCCCCTTCCCCTACCTCTTCCCCTTCCCCTTCCCCTTCCCCCCTTCCCTCCTTCCCTCCTTCCTTCCTGCCTGCCTCCCTGCCTGCCTCCCTTCTCCCTTTCTCCCTTCCTTTCCTGCAAGCCTCAGAAACCTTCAGACCAACCTGCCTAGAGAGCTTTCCTTCAGCATTTCTGTCCCAGAAGCTTTTTCTGGGTCACTTTCTCAAAGAAACAGCTTCCTGCTATTCCATAAACCATGGAATCACCAAACTGGAGGGGATAATGTCAAGCCTGAAGTGACAGAAGATCTTCTGGGACCCCAATATTTTAATACACTGCAGCCTGCCCTCAGTTGACTGCACAGCTTCTGTGCTGAGGTCTGCTTGGGAAAGTACTCCAGCACGGCTTTGAATGGGCTGGAAAAAAGGTTGAATTGATGAAGATCCCACTCTCTGCATTAGGCTTTGTCAGGATATGCTTCACTGCTGAGAAAAGCAGGAGGGAAGAAAGCATCAGGGAGAAACAACAAAGAGAAAAGCAAAGAAGAGAACTTGGGACTGGGTAGTTTCTGGCCAACGATTGTTTCTAACAAAGTTTGACTCTATTAATTAATTGAGATGTGCCTTGGAGAGCTGGAGCTGCTGCTGATGGAAGTCAGCCAGGAAGAAAAAAAATCTCATTTTCTCTGCAAACCTGCTGATTAGACCTGAACACTGAGGTTCACTTCAGCAAGCTGTGGGGGCACAGGTGGCCTTCAGGGCCTGTGACACAGCCATTGGGTAGCGATCGGCTGTCATGAGCTGCCAAGGGTGGAGAAGGACAGGAGATCAAAGTGGGACCAAGCTGAATCATAAGCTTTTGATTCAGCTTCCACATGGAACCAAATGGCACATGTTTTCTTTCTCTGTGTGGGCAGAAAATATACACATTTTTCATCAGAGGATCAGGTCATCGGTGTGCGTTGTTGGAGGGTGTGTGGCTGAAATCACACCGCAAGGGGTGTGCATCGTATGCAGGAGCATTCATCATGTGTAGGGTGTGCAAGGATCTTTTGTTTATAGAACCACAGAATCAGAGAATCATAAAATGGCCTGGGTTGAGAAGGACCACAGTGATCATCTGGTTCCAACCCCCTGCTGTGTGCAGGGTCACCAACCAGCAGACCAGGCTGCCCAGAGCCACATCCAGCCTGGCCTTGAATGCCTGCAGGGATGGGGCATCCACATGATGGTTTGCACTATGGGTTCTTGTAGGACTTGGGTAATGTGCTCGAAAAGGTGGTTTGTGAATCTTTCCAGCCTAAATGCCAATTATGGATCAGTGGGGTGAGGACAAAGCTATCCTTTCCAACTTTGCTTTGTTCCTTGCTCCGACCACAGCATGAAGGAATCAGCAAGCAGTTTTTGTGCTCTCGGTCCCTCCATGAACAAGGTTTCCTGTACTTCTTCATGAACAGCCCTCCCATTGCTACCACAAGGAGTGATGGAGGTCCAGAAGCATCCTGCAGCCCTGAATGACTTGACACCAGTAGCACAACATGAGGCTTAAACACAGAAATATTGACCCAAGGAACAAGAATTTCAGTAGACAGAGACACATCTCTGTAAGACTCGATGACTCCTGCTTGCTTTTTCTTGCAATTTTCCCTTCCAGACTCTCTGCACATTTTACACGTGAGCAGAAGGAAACTCTCATACAGCTGTTTGATTTTCCTATTATTACATATATAACTCCTACAGCTTGGAAATTAGGGGCTGTTTTTAGACCAGATAGAGTGAAAACGCTGCAGACGGCCCTTCTGACTTCTCCTGTGCCAAGAGGTGCAAAGATGCTCAACAGAGCTGGATGCTGGATAGCACAGGGCTCAGATGTGCAGGAGTAGGAGGTGTTGGGCCAATGCTGGGATTCCCTCATTTACTCCTTCCACTTCTGATACGATTTCAACACACTCAGAAAGAAACCATCCTACTTTTCTGCAGATTCTTCTGCCGTAAGAGGAAAATAATCGAGACTGAAACTGCTTCCACTAATTGCCTCACTATTTTAAATCTGAAATGCTGCCAGGTTGCTGCCTGGGAATTGTTCAGACAGCTCTGGTTGCCCTTCTCTTCTGAAGGCCGGGCTCCTTAGTAGGACTTTTGCATAGCATGCATTCATCTCGCACCTCAAGAGATGTGGTCTGGTCATACAGCCTAACCTGGCTAGCCCTCAACTCAATCAAACTGTGATTCCCAAGATGTGCTACCTGCTCACTGAAAATTTTGAGGTCGGTAAAGATTATTATATGTTTTTAAATAGTTATGGTTGAAAGCAGATACTTTCTTCTAAAAGACAAGTGACTCTTATTGGCTTCAGATGAAGGACTTGTTTTTTGCAGAGGAAAGAAGTGAGAGGAAATGTTTTCAAGCAGCTTTGTTAAACCTGAGACAAAGCTAGCTCATAAGCCCCTTTTCTTTCCTCAATTATCAGTGGTCCTACAGTGTTGCCTGAAGCCATTTGACTTTGTCTACAGAAGATGAGGTTACAACAGCCTCAAAAAAAAGCAATCTGCAGAGAATTCATGGTTCTGGGCTCAAATGAAGCAAATTCATACACCGAATATCTGGTTTGCCTCATAGGACTTCATGAACCTACCTCCTCTTAAGACAACTCTGAGAAGGTCAGTGCCCTAATGTCATGTAGAAATCTCAATATTTTGCAAGATATTGCCCAAGTTCCCATGGCTAGACCATCTGATAATAATCTCATTTAACATGCAAGTGTCCTCTGAATGCTCTGTGATTAGAAATGGTGCAATTTTGGTTATTTACTCAAATTGGTATCCCTTCATCGTCCCTCCTGGTCCCAACATTTCAGTATTCTGCAACAGTGTTTTCCCTCCTCTTTGATGACTCAATCATTTACTTTTCCAGAAATCCCTTCCTTAAGCACTGAGCTTACATTCTGAAGTGCCTGCTTCAGAACCGTGCTTGCTCATGATGAACATGGAAAGCCAAGTATCTGAGAGTGGTTAATGTCAAAAGTGCTTGCCTTTATGTGTGCTGACCCATGCAAACGGTCTCTGGGTGCTCTGGTCATCTAGGTGTGAACACATGGATTAGTGTATACTCTGCATGAGGGCACATACATACAGGGAAAGCCAACAGCAGACCAGCCAGGAGAAAGGAAGATAAAATCTGTCCTATTGTTTTTTATGAAAAAGCAGGACACCAAACATGGGCCCGCCCAAGCAAAGTTTTCTGCTCCATATAGCTGCTGACTGTTATTTCGATTGTAAATTGGCCTCAGAGTGCCTTCAATGCACTGAGAAATAGCAGAGAAATGGTTAACTCTGTTGGGAAGCACTGGAAAGAAATGGAAAACATTTTGGGGGGAAACGAAGGTGAATCCCTCACTTCTGATTGCAGCTTGGGTTGTATCTGTACCACCAAATGAAATTGGCCCGTACCAGGCTGGATAACAGCCCTGGCCCTATTGACCATTTCATATCTACCAATGTGTAGCCATTTCATGCCTGTATGTATGTAACTTCAGATGTGAACACGTTTGAATATTACCACAGTCATGGATTCGCACGTATGTGCTCACTGCAAGTCTGCCATCCCAATGGGGAACCCATCTGGTACTAAAAATATTTCAGTGTTTGTGCGTAAATTAAAGTATGACTGCAATAATAGTCAAAAGGGAACCCAAAAGAGAACAGAGAAGATTGATTATGTGCATATTTTAAGTGCTTTGTGTCTGCGAATGTTTATTTGAAAAATAAGAGCACTGACACCACAAATAAAAATAATATAGGGAAATACATCTCTTCTATTATTAAATTATAGATTAAAATAGCAAACTTGGGGGAATATAGAAACATATATCTCTTTGTGGAGGCTTTCTATAACAATCAGCATAAAATAACGTAGCGATACCTGACAGCTTAAATAAAGATAGGAGCCTCAGCTCCTATCTACGCATTTATCTCCTCTGATCCAGACAGGGTAAAGAGGCATAAAAGGCTCACATAATAGCATCTTTTCTGCACACTGCTCCCAAACGATAGGCAGATTTTATACTCGGTTACTCTACATAATGTCAACATTGTTAGAAAACAAAAGCACCATGAAGAATTTTTTTTCCCCCCCCTTCACTCTCTTCCACTCTCTTCTTTCATTTCAGATCGTTTACCTTGTGATTTCTGTATAACATGCTATGGGGCAGATGCGTGCCTCCGTGCCTTGAGATCAGACCCTGGGTTTGCAAGGCAGCAGCACATGGGACCACGGCAATGAGCAGTGAGGTTCAGACGGGCGCACACAAATCATGTGCACAGGAGAGGAGAAAGCACCAACCAATTCACTTAATCCCTGTCCCTTCCTCACTTCAAGCTGTCGCAATAACTATTGTAGTTGACAGCTATCGACCATTGCATGCCATGCCATTAACCTTTGCCACCCAACACGTCAGATGACGGAGAACGAGGACGCTGTGTGTCACATCTGAGTGGAGCAGCACGTGGGACGTGCAAGCAGAGTCATGGCATGTGCTGAAATGCGTACTGAGGCTGCCAGAACATCACAGAATCATAGAATGTCCCAAGGTGGAAGGGACCTATTGAGTCCAGCTCTTACAACTACATGTTCCCTCTTGTCATGCTTTGCCCAACAAGGAAACATCTTGGGGGGCTTTTCCTTGTCCTGGAAGGTTTTGCAGCTTGGCATTATCCTCTGAAGATGACAGAATCGCAAAAACAGAATCACAGAATGGCCAGGGCTGGAAGGGACCTCAAGGATCATCAAACTCCAAGCCCTCTGCCACATGCACATCCTCCACATTCAATACTAGACCAATACCAGACCAGGCTGCCCAGGGCCCCGTCCAACCTGGCCTTGAACACTTTCAGGGATGGACGGGGCATCCACAGCCTCTCTGGGCAGCTGTTCCAGCACCTCACCACTCTCTCTGTCAAGAACTTCCCCCTGACATCCAACCTAAGTCTTCCCTCCCTCAACTTCCAACCATTTCCCCTTGTCCTGCTGTTATCTACCCTTTCACAGGGATGGCTCCCCTCCTGTTTGTAGGCTCCCTTTAGGTACTGAAGGCTGCAATGAGGTCACCCCACAGCCTTCTCTTCTCCAGGCTGAACAAGCCCAGCTCCCTCAGCCTGTCTTCATAGGGGAGGTGCTCCAGTCCCCTGATCATCTTTGTGGCTCTCCTCTGGACCCTCTACAACACCTTCCTGTCTTTCTTGTACTGGGGACTCCATACCTGGACACAGTACTTCAGATGGGGCCTCACAAGAGCAGAGTAGAGGGGGGGTCTGTCAGTCTATGTTCCTCATTTCCCTGCATCAATACTTGTTACCTTCTGCATCCTGTATCCTTGGTATGACCAAGGGGTCACCCCGGCAAGTAAATCCATCCTGAAGGAGTTCCTGCAGAGTTCCATCCTAACATCCATCTCTCTGGAAAATGAAGCCCTCCCGAGAATGTGCAGCTGGCACAAAAGAAAGGTACTGGGCATTGAAATTGCCAAGAGAGCTGGTGGATGCCCTGCTCCTGGGGACACTCAGGTCAGGTTGCATGGGGCTCTGAGCACCTGATGGAGCTGTAGGTGTCCCTGTTCACTGAAGGGGAGTGGGACCAGATGGCCTTAAGGGTCCCTGCCAGCTCAAACCGTTCTATAGTCACATCATATTAGCATCCACAGTTATGGTACTACGTCATGGTTAGCTTCCACAGAACCATCCTTCCCCTTTGGCATTTCTCAGCAGCTTTTACCTTCTAGAAGCAGTCCTGGATCTACACAAAGCTCTCAGTTTGCCTTCCCTCACTGGATTTGCGAACTGCATGAACTACTTTTATGTTAACAGGTGTTGGGCTCTCGCCAATCTCACCCAACACTCACCTCGAACCCTGGAAGTCACTTCTTTGGCAATATGCAGATCTGTGTCATGCATCCTACTGCTTAGCTGGAAATAAAACAAGCAACAGTATAAAAGGAGTCTCTCAGTGTCATATCAACATTGTTTTCCTCCTAAGACCACTACACAACATAGCTTCATACCAGACATTATGAAGAAAACAAACTGTGTCCCATCTGAAACCAGGACACACATGCACCTTTTCTGCCATGAATTTCACTAACTCAATGGGCAACTCAAAGAGCTCACTTCTTTTTCCACAGTTGATTTCACATCAATCCATGGGACCTGAACATCTTTGGAGACTGCTATCAAATATCTATATATATCTACATAATGATATGCATACATATATGTACAAATATGTATAAAACCTAGCTGGGGGGCTCAGAAGTTATTTAAGGTGGACAGGATGATTGATATGTCTACAAGCTTTACTTACTCAGGAAACCACAAGCTGAAGAACAGCATAATTAACTTGTTTACCTTTAGTTGGACCAACTTGTTGGTTTTTACTAGCCTGAAGGCTTTTCTCTGGGGACACCTATATTTGGCTTGTTGATTTGTTATGAGAAGAAGGAGTTCTTGGCACTTGCGTGGGGAGACAGGAAAGAATCTTGGCAGCAGCTACCTGCATTTTTTGGAAAATGCTTAATTTTGAGTCCCAGAATAACAGAAGGTGACAATAAGAATGATTGTCCAAGCCAGTCTTGGAGCTAGTCCATCAGGGAGCTGCATCCAAACTCCTGCCTTCCCCATCTCCATTTTCAAGGAGGACAGGGCTGGATCTGAGGCACTAAAAGCAAGGTTGCTCTAGCAGAGATGAGCAGCAGCCACCTCATCACCCGTTAACAAGATTTGGAGGCTAGCCAAACCTCTTGGTTGTCCCAGATTCACCCACCACTGAGCCACCATCACACAACTATGAAGACCTTTGGTCAAGCAGCACCATTTTTCCACGATACCTTCAATATGAGTGTAGGATACGGGGGGTGGAGGGAAAAAGGTGGTGAAGGAACTTTGGCCAACCTTCTCTTTCAATCAAATGAGAGGGACCTTGACCTGTCTTCGTCTAGGAGGTTACACAGTCTCCTTGTTTAGCTCACGTATGCACCTATGATGTAGAGATCCAACACATAGATGTAGCCTTTAATCCTTATGGCCAGAAACTCCAAATGTCCTGAAAAACAGTTGCACCAAGCTTCATGCGTGGCCCAAACTACAGCCCTTCAATTTCTTTTTCCAGTACAAATGAGAAAGAAAAATAGCTTAGGCATTCTGCTCAGCTTAAAACTTTTTTCTTCCTCTGCTTCACACTGTTGCTCTCTCCCCTCATCCCCTGTCTTAAAGTAGTGTGACTAATCCTCTCCCTCCCCTTGCTCTGTTACCTTGAAGGTATTTATAGAGTGTGATCATGTTCTCTCCTGTGTCTTTCTTCCCTTTTCAACTCTAGATAATTCAAGAATCCTCAGACTTCTCTCATGTGCCTTATCTTTCATGAGGTCATGCTAACTGCAAGCCAAGGAAAACTTTGGTGATGGAGAGGACACTTCAGAGTTGATAGAGCTATGGAGCTTCTAATGTGTGCATGCACAGCCCCGGCCCCTTGCCAGCACTGTGTGGTCTTGCATGCACCTGCTTGCTTTAGAAATGGGGATTTATCTGTTCCCAATCAAATTAGGCAGCACTATCATTTATTTTGTATTATCTCATGTCATTGACAGTGTTCTGCCTTCTGAGCTGGAAACAGCAGAAAGGAAGATGAATGTGTGGGGCTGAGATTAAGCTTGAAGCACATTTGCTCAACAGCAACTGCAGGATGGGGCTGAGAGACGACCAGTGTCTGGGAGGGAAAGGATGGTCTAAGATAGGTAATTAAACAACTCGAGATGCTGGTCCAGAACTGCCTCATCCACGTTATTAAAATCCCTTCCCCTTCAAAACAGAGCATCCACATGCAAACCACCTGCTGCTAATGGGCCTTGGCTCATGCTGGATCCTGACCCTTGCCCAGGAGATGGCTAGTTGGCCCTGGCCAAAACCATTTCAGGGAACATTTGGCAGTTTAATGGGCTTGAAAACCAAAGTTCAACATCCCCAAAGGCTCCTGGGCACCGTGTGGTTTACAGGTGCTTTCTGGGGAAAGGAATCATAGAATCACAGAATCATAGAATGGTTTGAGTGACTCTTTGGCTGCTCACCCCATCACCAGTTCATCTCTTGAGGAACATCAGCTTTGGTGGTTTAGGAGGGGTACATATGAGCTTAGGACATCTAACATTCAAGGAAAAGGATTAAAACTGCCATCTTGTTTCTCCTTGTAATTCCTGGAGTTGATATAGATCTGCAGAGAGGATAAATGCTCCTCTGGACCCAGCAGCCCCTCTCTGTTGACTAAAGAGGCTCCAGAAGAATAGCAGGTAGGATGAAACCCATACCTACTTTCTGCTGGAACCATCCATGTCTGGAAGTGAGCAGGTGACAGATGAGAAACAGGGTCCATTTGTCTCCATGTCCAGTGCCTCTCCAGAAGGAGCAATGTAATAGGAAGCTGTTTTTGTTTTTTTTTTTAAATAAAAGCAGGTAAAACAGAACAAACACACCCAATACGTTATTTTACTCCTTGATTTTCTTCAGATGGAATTACCCTCAATAAGTATTTAATTTTCTGTTCTCTATCTTTTATGGCAGTTCCTGCTATTCCTGATTTGTCAGTGTTGTTTGGAAGCCAAATTGTACCAAAATCCCAGTTTTTTTTGCTGTTTTCCAGCCTACTCTACTATCAGAGCCTTTTAGTTTTTGCACCCCAGAGCTGCTCCCTTGTCTCCATGGCACATCACTGAATTCATCTCCTTCTCTTTAGCCATGCACATCTCTAAACCCAACTCACAGCAGGACCACTGATCCCCATGTAGGGGTTGCAGGCAGATTTTCAGAGCACATTAGCCAGCAGCTGCACAAGTGCCAAAATAAGAGCTCAGTCGACTGTGTGAGCAGCAGGTGCTGCTGAAAGTCACATTCATTCTGATACAACGGTGAGTAATTTCAGTCCCACTTTGTAGGTAGCCATTCTGCACAACATCCCAGGGCAAACACCACTCTCACCTGCTCCTGCCTCGTGGTAATTTGTCTACCCCCAAAATATCCCTCATTTAGACTGAGTTGCAGTGAGTTTGCATCGTTTCCCAAATGCTGAGAGACACTCAGAAGTAGATGTCATAATTCCTGAGTGTAGGACAGCATTTGCCTTGCAGATTAGGAACTTATGCAGAAGTCCACTGAATTTCTCTTTGTTATTTGCTAGAACGTCTTTGGTTTGCTTTGGTTCTGTGTTGTTGTTTTCTTTGTTTGTTTCTTTGTTGGTGACGGTGATTTTTGCTATAGTCCTGCCAATTATGATCAATAATTAATTGGTAATGCAATTATATATAAGGAACCCAACTAGAGACCCAGACCCCCTTGAGTCAGGTACTTAATTACCAACAGTCATTCCAGCAGACATTAAGGATTGCCCTGCCTGGGTCTGCAGGAGGAAGAGTGAAGCAATATCAGCAGAAGGAGATAAATTTCCTCAAATCACTCCCATGAGGGTGATCACTTGGAACTGCTTTATGCCATGTGTATGCCTCTGCACACCATGCAGATGGATGGGTCCTCCAGCTGTCAGTTCTCATGCACTTCCCCACTTCCCCAGCATGACTCGTGTCACCATTCACAGAGGGGGGAGTCCAACTCTTATGGCTTTCTCAGTTCCAGAATTGCTTTCAGACCCTTACAGACCCTTCCTTCTTCTCAGCTCCTGGGTCCCCTATTAAGGTTCATCTCCAACTCCTTTCCAGCCTTTTCTCCTGTCCTTCCATCTCCAGACCAGAACCGTAGAATCATAGAGTCATTCAGGCAGGAAGAACTTCTAAGATCATCAAGTCCAAGTCCAACCCCAACCCACTGCCACCATGTCTCTATGTGACACATTTCAATGGTTCTGGAACACCTACATGGATTGTGATCCCACCACTCCCTGGGCATCCAGTACCAGTGACTGACCACTCTTTGGGAGAAGAAATGTTTCCTAATATCCAACCTGACCCTCCCTTGACACAACTTCAGGTCATTACCTCTTGTCCTAGATCAGCTCTGGTCCATCTCTTCTGTTTTTTATTGCACCTTCTAGTCCATGGGGAGAAGTCTTAAGTTTCGAGGTTAATGCAATTCTTTATCTTTTCCCCTAGAGAACCCCAAAGACAGGCTGGGTCTATGAGAAGGCAGCTCAACTGGGTCTCAGGTCATTTCCATTCCTGTTTCCCTTCAGTTACTAGGGAACTATCACAGAAATGGCACAAACTTGAACCTCGGAAAAACAAGAAGCTCTCTGGGCAGCACAGGTTATGGGAATAAGATTTGTTAATGCCTACAAACCCCAACAAGCCTCAAAGTGATCCTACCATTTTCTAAAGGAGAACCTGCTCCCTCTTTCTTCCTTTAAGAGATCAGATGTTGGCTCAAAGCAAAGCATATATTCCTAATATACAGCTCAATTTCCTCCCTGCAAGGAGAACAACTCTTCCCCATTACTTTGAGGGTATCTGTAGGCTGTGACCTTAATGACTCCTGAGCACTTTTTCCCATACTGGAAGGAAAGCAAAGCCAGTCCAGCCTCGTTGGGTTATGCTCTGTTATAAAAGGAAGAAACAAAACAAGCCAAAGGGAGAAGAAAAAAGAGAAAAAAAAAGAAAAAAAGGAAAAAAAAAAAGATCTACCATGAAATTGCTATAACTCATGTGTCAAATCCAGGGCATAAATCAACCAACCCTTGAGAGGAGGAGTGTAATTCCTCACCGTGCAGAGGAAACACTTAGGCAAACTCAGCCTTGTCTGAGGTTTTACACAAACAGGTCAAATGGCTTTGATTCATTCCAAGCCCTGTCTAATAACTCAGCATCCTGGTTTGCTCCCCTCTCCATTAGGAGATGGCAAACACATCGTCCTAACCTGCAGCCTTTATTACAGAAGAGTCAGTGTGCATGGATTTATGTTGCCTTGTGACACCTTTTTAAGGTGCCTTGTACTGTACACACCGAACATCAAAAGAAAACACAGAGAGCAAGAAAAGAAAAAACATGCAGTGCTACAGCAGACTTCTGCCACCTATTTCCAGATTGCAGGTAATGGAGTGAGCTGTATAATATCTGAAAGATTGCTGTGAAGGCTGTCGTGGGGAGATGCATTTTTCTTTGCTCGCATGGAAGTTAAAGCCTCAGAAGAAATACTCAGCCTGTTATTAAGAACTTTTTATCCAAAGTCACAGAAAGAAGTAGCTCCAAGTAGCTATGAGTTTCCCCTTGGCTTCCCAAGGTGTTGGACTCAATGATCCTTATGGATCCCTTCCAACTTGGGATATTCTATTATTCCATGCCTCTCTCCCCAAGCAGGTCTGAGCTTTTTGGCTGGGAGGAGGGGCAGGTGGACTGCAAGTCAAGGAAATATGCCTACAACCAGCATCCAGGGTGCTGGTCTGGAGCTCCTGGACACCACTTACAGGTGATGCTAGTGACCAATGGACAGAAAGAAAAAACAAATTGCAAACACAGTGAATCAGTTGCCATCGAAGGGTCCAGTATGAGCAGGAGGAAAAAAGAAGACAAAGCATTCAATAAAGGTTGCCACAGTAAAATGAGTTGAGAAACTCAAAACCCTTTAAGATTGATTTGATTGCTTATGTAAAACTCTCACGGACAGGACCACATGAACCCTGAATGAGTGGTGGCCCAGACACCAGATTTGCTCCAAAAAACTCACAGCTGTCATCCAAGTACAGGCTCTTTCCCATGAGGCTGTAGCTGCCCTATGTTTCCTTTGCTGTGTTTAATCAAGGATGATGGGATTTCCCAGGTGGCTGCTGCAGAAGCATCAGCCAGCCTTCTTTGATGCAAAACTTGAAGCAAAGGCTGATGACTTCGCAAAGATTGTGCTCTCTCTGTGCCCTGGACTTCCTCCAGAACCTGCCCTGAGCATTTGCTATGCCCAGCTCAGCTCTGAGTCCCACGAGACCTCAAATCACACAGCCCTGGACTCCCAAACACATTCCTCTTGCAGACAAGCACTTCCCACAGACACCTCTGCTCCTCATGGGATTTACAGCCATTAGCAGCTAAACTCCTCCAAGGGAGAAGAGACCTGAAACACATGCTCACAGGGCAGCCTGCAAAGCAGCCTCAAGCATGAACCTAGACGAGGGGACAGAGTGCACCCTCAATATGTTTTCTCAGATAGAAGTTTCAGTGTTGAGACTTGACTTGAGTGATGCCCTTTTGCTCTTTGCACAAGAAGCAGAGGTGGTGAAAAATAAAACCAAAGCTGAATGGTTTCTCTGGTTGTAACTCCCAGACCTTTAGCATCTGGACTCAGTTAAAGCCCCATAGCCAAAACGTACTGCCATCCCACTGGGGACCAAGAATAGATGGCAGGACCCAGCCACGTGTGAAAGATGAGCAACTTGATCCTACTTTTGGAAGAAGCACCAGAAAACCATTCCTTTCTCCTCGATAAACAGGAACCCATGAACTTAAAACCAACTGCCTGTACTTGCATGTCAAAATGACCCATGCAACTGTCAGCAGTCGCATAGGGAGCACTGCTAATTGCCCTGTCAAAGCACTCAGCCAGGGCAGGTATCAGAGACAGGTTTTACCAGTTGGGTTCAATAAATCAGAACAACAGCACAACTGTTTTGACTGCATCTTTCATGCAAACAGCTTCCCAGATGGCTTTGGACAGAAAGAGCAACGTGTGCAGCAAGGAGCTGCCTGCGGAGCGAGAGCAGGGATTCGCATGAAGGGAGGTGAAAAGAAATAAGTGACAAGGCAGTCCTGAGCTGGGAAATAAAGATCTAGTCTGATGGGATATAGGAAAACACTTTTTCCCCATGAGGACAGTCAGGCAGTCGAGCAGCAGCCCAGAGAGGTTTCTGTGGTCTGCATCTACAGGTATCTAAATCCCAGTTACCCCAACAGCTCCAGTCAGATGGACAAGGAAAGGCTTGAGATGACTGGGCTCTGACTACATCCTATGTCTTGCATAGATGCCAATCCCAGCAGCAAGGAAATATGTGGCACTGCTGAGCCCCTGAAGCAGATCTTCAGTTGTGGGATACATTCAAGGCCAAGCTTCATGGTTTCCAGAGCAGCCTATCTAGTGGTTGGTAACCCTGCCCAGGGAAGGGGGGTTGGAACTAGATGATCTTTGAGGTCCCTGCCAACCCAAGCCACTCTATGATTCTGTGACAGCTTCCTACCTGCATAGCTCACCTAAGATGCTTGGAAATATTCATGAAAACACCAACATTTCTGAACATCTGTCAAAACCTTTACAGCTCAAAGGATGCCAGCTGTGGCATTACTTGTTATTAGACCAAAATCCTGGAGGAGCCACAGGTGATTTGAATACAGTGTGACCTTAAAAGATGCTTACTCTTTCTGCACACTCATTTCTATTCCCTGTGGCAATCCCAGGATCTCCTTACCTAGGAGAAATGGTGGTTCCACCTTCTGCAGAGCCATCCTGCTCTCCATACAGCAGTACTGAGTCCAAGGCCAACATCACCTTGACCACCACAACTCCTCCTGGACACACATGTTCACGCTTGTGAACACACTGGGACACAATCACCCACAGTGACATCATAGATGTGTTTCCTCCTGGTCCATCTCCAGGACCCAATGCCCACCTGTGGTTCCACTTCCCATCCACCTCTTCAATATTATCCTCCTAGCCTTGACTTTCAAATACGATTACAACGGGAGCCCAATCCCAGCACACCTCTATTTAAGCCTTTAAGGCTGTGATAGCCACAAGAGTTGCATGCTGTCCATACAGAGTGATGGGCATGGCTTCCCAGCTCCCTCACTTTCCAGCACACAGCTCCCAGCATCAGCCCAGCCAGGCTTGAAGTCATAAGTTATTACCAAAGGGGATTTTGACAGATGTATTTGGAAAAAAACTGGAACAGAACTGAACTGAAGATTGACAAGGACAAGCTTTCTTTTTATTTCTTTCAAGGAAATGTGCCTTGAAATGCATATTTGTGGCACCGAGGGACATGATTTAGTGGTCATGGTGGTGATGGGTTTGGGTTGGACTTGGTGATCTTAGAGATCTTTTCCAACTTTGATCGTTTTATGATTCTGTACCCTTCTAATTTTTATTTTTTAGCAGAACTCCCTTAGAATTTGTTCTCTTCCACCTTTGGGCTGAGAAAAAAGGGGTCCATTTTCTTTTTTAAAAAAAAAGGAAAATGAAGCCCACTGAATGGAAAAAAAAACACGGATGTCTTGGTTGCAACGTTTTTTCATTGAAACGTAACTGGCTTCAACCACAATTAAAGTCATGCTTAAAAATGACCAAATGCAAAGTTATGAAAGTGACAAAACTCAAGCAGAAATGATAAAGAGAATTTCAGGCACAATAGGGACCTTCTGTGAAAACTATCAGGAGAGCAGAGAAGGCATTGCTTTCTCCCAAAACAAGAGAAAGCACTGCTCACAGTAACTCACACTAATTATTAGACTTAACTGGTACTAATTTTGACCCTGAAGTAATTATTTTTTTTAGGGCCCAAAGCTCTGCAAAACAAATAAATGTGTTCTGGGTGTGGCAATCTCCTTGCAGAGGAATTTGCACCATGGAGAGAGAAGTTTTGTTTCTTCCCCGTGCCAATAAAGAGGCATAAATATCACATTCTCGTTGATGCAGATAATGCACTGCTCCTGTCAGAGCTGACAAAGGCACTAATTTAGGGACTGTTTCCCTCTCTTGTGCACACAGATGCATTTTTGTTGAGATTTTTGCTCTCCCCATGGGATGTGTGCTCTCAAAACGGGTGAAAATCCGCCAGATGATCCCTTGTGTTTGATCACATCTGTGAAGAGGCTGTGGTTAACATATGCCAGGAATGATGCTAACTATCCTGAGCCATAAAACTCCCCAGGTAAACTCAGCTGTTGTCAGAGGAAGATGTCCCAGATGCCATTTGGGATCCCACCCTCCATCCCAGTGATCCACTACTGCATAAGGAATGGGCAGTGTTTTGGGAGCTGGTCAGAGGTATTGTCTGACATCTTCATAAAATTAATGACATTAATGACATATTTAATGCTTTCAGGAGGGTGGGTTTTATCATAGAAAATATATCTATACACAGTAGAATGGTTTGGGTTGGAAAGGATCTTATAGACCATTGAGTTTCAACCCTCCTACCAAAGGTAGGGTTGCCAACCACTAGATTCACCCTTCATAAAACCTTCCACAGTTACCTGAATATATCTGACCACTATTCTGCGTGTGGGATTTCCAACCATTGCCACAGATACAAGCAAGTATTAGGGGACACTGAGTCAGCAGTGAATGCCCACAAACCATGGCCCTGTCCCCAGCGATGTGATCTTACATTCTCCTTGCTGCTGGTACTGATATCCTTGTAGCTGCTGGTGAGACAGATCAGGGAGCTGATCTAGATGAAAAGTAGCTGAGAAAGTAAAAATCTCTTCAACTCTATTATTATTTCTTTTCTTTTGTCTGGTTTCCCCTGCGTGCTTGTGCCAATGGGGAGCTGGGTACGAAGTGACAGCAGGAGATTTCCATCTTTGATGGAGATTCTGCCTGGTCCCACTCCAGAGAACCTAACTGCTTCCAGCCCTGCCTCCTCCACCCTGCATCATCCCAAAACAGGGGGGGGACACACAAAAAGGGAGGCATTCCCACTGCAGCCCTCACGGTTTGCAGGATATTGAAAGCTGGATAGTGCTGTGCTTATAGCTGCAAAGGTTCCATCACCAGCCCAGAACCTCAGCAGTCCCGATCCCCATCACAGATATCTCCACATCTGAACAAGCAGCTCTTGTCCATCCATAACACAAACATCCAGGAAACATCTATAGAGCAGATGGAGGGCTTGGGATGGCATCTGCTGAGATGGCACTGAGCCTGCAAGAGTCCAATGCTAGTCCACAGGTGGAAAGGTCCTTCTGGAGTCCCTGAGATCAGAAGATGAATACTATCTGATGGTTTTGCTCTGGTCTGGATGTGAGATGATGGGTGTATCCTTAAATCCTGCCACTAATCCCAATTGCATTGCTGACAATGGAGAGCTGGCCATTTGCACAAGCTCTTTTCTCTAACTCGGCTTTTTCTAGAGAAAATCAATCAGCCCACCAGCCAGTCAATCAGGCACTCAATCAGTTACCCACTCAATCTGAACCACATAGAAAAGGGGTCAATGCGGAGACCTGACCTCCCACCCAGATGCTCCACGAGCCTCACAGGAGAGATCTCCACCTCTGTGGCAGCCTAAGACCTTCCCCATCTCAGCTCCAGTCCCTGAAATCAGGAGCTGAACTAATCTGGACACCCCAAACCCACGGAGTGAACCACTCCAGGGCTGGAGACAGCTGCTCTTGGGAGTCGAAACCTCCCACTGCCTGGTGGGACTTGCATGAGTTGCTGCTGGTGACATCTAGTGACAGGGAAAGCGAGCACGAGGAGTCACCTGGAGCTCTGACAAAGCCATCTTCATTGAGCAAAAAAAAAAAAAAACAAAACCAAAAACCTACTGTGGTTTTCACCCAGGACGTGGGATGAGAACGGGGATGCTCAAGGTACATACAGGTCGATCAGGATATCCCAACCACTTCCAGTCCTTCTTCCCAACAGCCACTCGAAGAGGACCAGCACATCCCACCCCCTGCCTCTCTGCAGCCTTTCCTGCTTTATTCGAACCCACGTTTTGGGCTTTGCCATCTCAACGAAGCACGGAGCAAGGGGGAAACACACCCTACGAGGAGCTGTCGAGGTTGTAGCCAAAGCAGTGCGGCTCCCAGCTGTGGCTGCCCGCTGCCGGACACATGGAAACTGCTCAGGGGACTCGGGGACCCCTGAGCATGGCACACGGGAGAGATATGGGTTATAAGTGGGATGCTCCAAGCACGGATGCAGCGGATTGCATCGCAGCATATACAGCAGCATCCCACGGGGGACAGCATCTCCCAGCCGTTTTATAGCTCGCATAGGAGTAAAGGGAAGCAGCTGCCCGTGCAAAAAGCCCTGAGGGCACCCAGTTTTGGGAAGGACCAGCGGGAAGCCCCGCTGCACAGCTCCACACGTTGCGGGGCTGAGGCTCACGCATTGCCATCACCCTCCAGCACCGAACCCCGACATTTTCCCTCTCCTCCACCACCCGGCGCCGTACTAAATCCTCACCCACCCAACACCTCCCTCTAAGCTCCTCTTCCCCAGCGAGAAGTGCGTTCATTCTCTTCTCTAATTAGCCAATTCCCGCGGCAAACAGAACTATCCGGAGTGACAGTAGCAAAGATCCAGCGCTTGGCTTCAGAGCGAGCACAACAGAAAGCGGGCTGATGCTCCCGGGGTACTGGGAGGGGAAAGATCACCCATACCCGGAGGCGGACAAGCAAACCCCGGCAGAAAGTTGTTACTCACCCAGGAGGATCAGCGTGCAGAAGTAGAGGATGCCCCTCATCCTAACCGCTCGGCACTGCTCGGTTCACACCGACTCGGCACGGCTCGGACCGAGCGGCCCGGCACGGCTCGGCACGGCGACGCCGGAGGATGCGCGGAGGTTGAGCAGGGCGGGAGGAGTCCCCGCCGCCCCGGTCCGGCGTTCCTGGGGTGAGGACTCACGGTTCAGCCCCGCTCCGGCCCCGGGTGTTGCCCGGGCAGCGGGGGGTCCCGCCGGCCGCGCTCCGCCGCATCCCTCCGAGGCAGCTGCAAGGAGATGGATGCTCTTCCTTTTTTGTTTTCTTTTTTTTTTTTTCTCTCTCTCTCTCTCTCCGTATCTATCTACAATTCTTCCCGTATTTATTTTATTCTCTTCTGTAATTATTAGTATTTTTCCCTTTTTTTTTCCCCTCCCTTTTCAGCAATAAACTTCGGATCGCCCCGACTCCGTACCCGGAGAGCCGGGGCAGCCCTTCGCCGCCTTCCCCGCTCTCCCTCCGCCGCCGCCCCCGCCTCTACCGCGGCCCCGGCCCCGTGGGGAGGGGCTTGGCGGCCCGGCCCCGCTCCTTCCCGCCTCCCTGGCCCCTGCTCTGTGGTCCCGGGGGGTTTTTCCCCCAGCCTGGTGGATCTGTGTCTCAGAAAAGCCCCTCGGCATCCCAAGGTATTTAATTCCTTCAGCCCTAGGTGTGCTTTCTCCCCTCCCTTCTGCCCTTTTTGGGGATCCCGGCGTCCTCGAGCCCCCATCACCAACACCGGCTTTTTCCATTTGTGACCTGCATTCTGGTCTTGGCTGCTTGAAGCTGGAGCCCTGAAGTCTCCGGCCAAACCCTACACCCTCCTTCAAGCAATCCCCTAGAATAAGATCCTCTAAACCTCCTCCCCAAACCCTCTCTGTAAATTCAGATTATGTTCTCCCACCTCCATTAATCTATAAACCCCCACCCAAATCCCCGTGCTGCTCTGAGCCCATACAGCCCCACCAAAATGTCCCTCACCACCTTTCCCTTATGCTTCTCCCATGCCCTCAGCCTCTCCCACCTATCATCCCCATGTCCCAGCATAAGACTCTCCTATAGGAAGCCAAGCAGCAGAGCCTGGCTCCTCGAGCCACCTCTTAATCATTATGATGACGAGTGAGCATCATTTTCCTCTACCTCCATTTCATGCATGGAGTAGCTGAGACACAGAACATAAAGTGATGTCTTCAGGTTCGCTCAGTCATTAACTGACCATCAGAGTAAGAAGACTCAGTACCCTTTAAAATACAGCTACCCCTGTTCTTCCTCCAGCCCTAAAGCTTCAAAAGTCCTTTCCTTTCTTTCCTTTCCCTTCCTCTTTCCTTTGCCCTTTCCTTTCCCCATTTCTTCCCTTTCTTTTCCTTCACTTCTCCCTTTCCACTCCTCTCCTGCTCCCTTCTTCCCTCCCTCATTCTTTCCTTCGTTTCCTCTCCCTCTTCCCAACACAGAGGATCCTCTGAGGACGGAGAGAAGCACCACTCACTTTTTCCTCCCTGAAAGCTCAGGAATTTGCTTTTGAACACTTGCAGCAAGAGATTTTCTCAAGTGCTGGATCAGATATTTTGGCTAAACAGATGTTTAAAAGCTCTTGGATTATTATTTATTATTTTTTGCTGGAGCTGTTCAGGGTTCTTAACTTGACTTCCTCGTGGCATCACCTCATTAATCCTCCAGCAAACCCTCCTGGAAAAGCAGAGGAACGGCACTACTTAATTTTTTTTTTTTTTTTTGTGAGAAAAAGAGAAGGGAAATAATTCATAAAGCCACATCTGTAGGACTTAGGCACAGAGCATAAACAGGCTGAGAAAATACATTTTCTCTATTTTATTTCCCCTGGCAGATCAAAAAGAAAGGGGTGCTCCCTGACCCTCCTCTCCTCTGAAAGTATCTACCGTGTTCCAGTCTCGAGATGCTCAATTAGTGAGCTTTTAGTTCTCTGTCAGAATGGGAAAACTGTAAATAAATGAATGTCTTTAATAACTGTATTTCACATCTAAAACGAGCTTTTTCTGAGTTACTCAGTGGGGAAAAATAAAGTGTTAATAAAGCCTCATTTGGAGGGAAAAAGCATTACTCTTGAGCTGTTCTGTTGTTGTGTTTTTTGTTGTTTTGTTTTTTTACTTCTTTAAAGAGAGTATGATTATGCTTAAGCAGATTTCAAAATGGAATTGCAATGAGATGCAATTGAAACGTCTAACTGGGAGACTTGGGAAATAATTGCATTTTTCTGCTTATTATTATTTCTAATTATTTTGCAGATTCTTTTTTTTATCATGATATTCTTGACATAGCTATTTGACCAATGAAATAAATGTCACTGGAACATATGTTATCCTTTGTGTTATGATGACAAATAAAAGAGTATTTTCCTTTTAATGTGTCTGCCCTCTCCTCAAGAATGAGGTCCTATGTTGGAGGTTGGACTAGAAGGATAATCATGGAATCATAGAATGGCCTGGGTTGAAAAGGACCACAATGATCATCTGGTTTCAACCCCCTGCTATGTGCAGGGTCACCAACCAGCAGACCAGGCTGCCCAGAACCACATCCAGCCTGGCCTTGAATGCCTGCAGGGATGGGGCATGCATGATTTTAATGTTTTTTTTTCCAACCTTAATGATCCTGTGGTTCTACCTGATGCTGCTGGACCAAAGAAAGTGACCTGACCCCTATAAGCCCACTCATTAATGAAGGGATCTCACCAGTGCTGAGAGCATGGATGTGAAGACACCGCATCTCGTCCCCTTGCTATGCTTGAGGTCAAATCAGGGAAGGAACATCAACATCTTTGTAGAATCAAAGAACCACTGAAGTTGAAAAGACCACTAAGATCTTCAGGTTTAACCATCAACCCATCCCCACTAACCATGTCGCTCAGGGCCACATCTCTGTGCCAATACACAAATCTCCGTTTGCACAGCTGGAGACAGAGTAGGAGCTTGAAGATCATTTCCAACCCAAGCCTTTCTATGAGTCTAATCAAGGATCATAATCCTTGCTGTTCCCTCTCAGGCTATGAACCAACCCCAACCTCTCCTGCCTGAACAAATGGGAAGCTTCCAAGGAATCAGTGCTATGAAAGCAACATTTCTTCCTAAGTTTGCAGGAAAAAAGAAAAAACTAGTAGGGTTTTTGGGAAAAGGGGAAAGTCCAAACATAGGCAACCCCTACCATTCAACCCAATACAGAGGCATTTCCTGCCTTTTCTGCGATTACTGCATGTGGGGGAGACTCAAACACTGGAAAAACCACCCAGAAAAGACATGCCACAAATACTATGAAGAGAGAGGGATCATTGTTCCTTGCTGCCTTATTTATCAGATCTGGGCTTCCTCTTAATCTCTGGGTGGATGCTGAGATGAGCAGTTAATTAAAACACTCCTCCCATGCACAAACACACGCACTATACACCCCTCCTAAAATTACCTGCTACCTTTCCTTACGAAGGAATCAAGGTATTGATCAGTCAGGTCTAAACAATGCCATTGTTGCTCATATTAGATCTATCCCAAAGAGCCTCTCCCCAGAGCTCCGGATGAGAGGTTTAGCAATGCCAATGAAAGAAAGAATTGTTTGGGTAGTCCATGGAGAAATTGCTGGGCAGGGAAAGCAAAGAAATATGCTGATTAACAGAAATGCACTTATAAAAGCAAAACTGGTTCCACTGGAAACTGGAACACCATTTTTTTTCTGTCTTCCTGGAGTAAGATGACTGTGGAAGCCACTTCTGTGCTCTGCACATCCCCTTGATCATAGATCATCCAAAAAGTAGCCATAAAAACAAGGCAATGGAACTGCTATTGTCTCTTTTTATGAATGGAGAAATGAAAACAGACATATTAAACAAGCCATGCAATTCAAATAAATGTGAAAATAGCCAGGATCACCACAGGACATGCATACATGCATGCATGCATGCATCTTTCCATCCCCCCTTCCTCCCATCCATCAAACCACCCATCCCCTATCCTTCCATCCACCTATCTTTGTTTAGAATAAGAAGAAAACTGTCTAGAAATGTGAATCAGGGAATATGAGAAACTGAAGAAGATGAACGAGGCAGCAGCTCTACATTAAACCCCAAGCACTACCTTGGCCTACAGAACCAGGAGTGAAGAGAATACTTCCTGCCTCAAACATCCCTAGACCTCACTGCTTGGGAGCTTTTGGAAAGAGGTGAAATTTTGACACAGATAGGCCCATCTCCAAACAAAAAACACCACACTTTCAGGTCAGCTCTACAAAATTCCTTGATCTGGCTTCAAATTGGCTTGCTGATGAGCTGACTTTATTGGTATCAGCTGATACCCCTCCGTGCATTCATACAGCTGTAGGATTCTTAAGTGATTACCAATCACAGAGACAAGAGAAACCAGCCAGAGCCATAGAGAAGCAGCAGATTTCAGCAGTGTAGATAGCATGCGTGTCAGTGGGATTCTGAAGCTGTTAGACCTTTCCTGAATAACATCTCTCAAAACCATTTCCACTTGCAGTTGGGGGTAAGGTTGTTCTCACACATTTCATCTATACCATACAATCCAAGATGTGGATCATAATAGAATCATAGAATGGCTTAGATTGGAAGGAACCTCAAGGATCATCAAGTTCCAACCCCTCTCCTGCAAGCACAGTCACCAACCTCCACATTTAATACCAGACCAGGCTGCCCAGGGCCCCAAACAACCTGACCTTGAACATCTCTAGGGATAGGGCATGCACAGCCCCTCTGGGCAGCTGTTCCAGCACCTCACCACTCTCTCTGTCAAGAACTTCCCCCTGACATCCAACCTAAGTCTTCCCTCCCTCAACTTCCAACCATTTCCCCTTGTCCTGCTGTTATCTACCCTTTCAAAGAGTTGACTCCCCTCCTGTTTGTAGGCTCCCTTTAGGTACTGAAGGCTGTAATGAGGTCACCCCGCAGCCTATGGAAAAGCTTCTGTAGATGGAATGACCTCAGCCTGGCTGTCATCAGAAACAGATTAAATTTTTCCTGATCTGGCCAAGCTGCTCTCGTATTCATCCTTGTTTGCTATGCTAGGGCAGTATCTGTGTTCCCTCTTTAATCAGGTATTGTCTCTGCAGGGCAGGAGGTGGGTCTTGGCTATCAGGGTTTTATGAGCGTGTAAGGGCAGTGAATTTTAAATCTGCTTTTTTTTAAGTTTTGAAAGTGTTCGAGTGTTCTTCCACCTCCTTTCTATCGTTTGAATGAGTTAATTTGGGGTTCTCTGACTGCTGACCCTCTGGGAGAGTCACACACATCTGTTAAAATGATCTGAGAGGACGGTAGGAAACTTATTTGCTACCATTTAAGAACTAGAAATAATAACAACAGCAATCACAATTTCGCAGAAGGACACTCCAGGAGCGTTTATCTAAAGACTCCAGAGTGTCTAAGTACCTGTAGGGTATTTAAACTCATTGCAAGCAAGTGCTGCTTTACAGGGAACTGCAAGGGCTTTGGGAATCCTTGTGCATTTTGCAAAACCTGCTGAGAATCTGGACCTGAGCTCCTGTGTTGAGATCCTGAAAAGCCGGTACTCTCAGATGAATCAGCTGGAGGACCACACTGACTTGCAGAATTACATCATTAATAAACAGAGCAAATCTCCTTATGGTATGCTCCTTTCCCATGACCACTAGAGTGCAACCAGCCCTTGGGTGAGATGCATCTGGATTAATCTGCCACACTTTGCAATTATCTTCAAGTGAACCAAAGGAAAAGGGCATCTGAACGTTAGGAAGAGTGATAGGAACCCCAGTCCTCCTGTATTCCTCATATAGAGTCATTATGTTTAGAAAAGACCTTTCAGGTCATCAAGTCCAACCATAATATATTCAGTCACGGGATACTTTGAAATGAAAACCCAGAAGAATCCAGGCAGGGAATATACAGTGAAATGAGAGATGATGATTATGGTTGATCTCCATATATGTGTTTTGTCATAATGTAGGTAAAATGTATTGGGGGAAAAAATAAAGTATTTTATCTTTATTCAGTTAAGAAGAATAGGATGGTAAAAGCCAAACACGTCATGGAAATGGATGGGAATTCAGAAATGAGAACTACAGAGAAGCTCTAATCCAAAAAGTGCCCAAATCAGAACAACTCTTCATCAACACATCTACAAGATGATCTACCTGATCATACAGGATGAGAGATAATGACTATTAGTTGTGCCAGGGAAGGTTAAGGTTGGATGTTACAAATCATTTCTTCTCCAAAAGAGCAGTCAGGCACTGGCACAGCTGCCCAGAGAATGGTGGAGTCACCATCCCTTGATGTGTTCCAGAACTCCTGGAGATGTGTCACAGAGGAATGTGGGCAGTGGGCATGGTGGGGTGGGTTGGGCTTGGTCTTTTCCAATCTTAATGATTCTATGATACAAGGGCCATCATGCACAACTTTGGATCTAGAAGTAAGGAGTCAACACTATTGAGTCAAGGTGCTGCTTCTGGGCTGGGGAGCAGAAAACAGGGTTTGTATCTGAAAGAGAGAGGAAATCTAAAATATGATAGAGCTGCTTGTTTCTGCTCAGAGCTTCACTGCACTTTGCTACAACTTAGAGGCACTAAAGACATGGGGAACAACAAAGAGATCCTAGCATGTGAACCTGATATTTTCTTGGATAAAAAAAAAAGTTTAGTATGAAAAGTAGGCATGTGAATAATCTCCTTTTTGGGAAGACAGAGAAATGAGAAATTGATGAGGTGCCATGGAGTAACCTTGTTAGTTCCTTAGGATAAGATAGAGTTTGATGAGGGAACTGTGAGACAAGGAAGAATGTGGCTAATGGGAAGTGATATTGAACAGTGCTGGAAGGGGAGCACGTCTGTTAGTGGAGTTTCTCTTGGGTCTTTCTTACTATTGATTTGTTTAAGGTTTGCAATAACGATTTTGGCCCCCAAGGTAGAAATGAAGTGCTAATGAAGTCAGTTGGTTGAAAAAAAGCTGAGAGACATCAGTGGGGAGGAACTGAATAGCAGAGAGAAGACCCCATTGATGAGCAAAAACACAACAAAAGAGTACGAAATGGGAAGTCATGAATATGAAAGCAAGGGTTCCCATAAATGGGGCACTTGTTCTCAGCCATTTCTTTGTTGGAAATCATTCCCAGCTTGAGCCGTGGCAGTTAAAAACCATAATGGACATTGATACACACAGACCAAGGGGCTCCATTTCTGGGTACTTGGCTAAATCCCACCATTCAGACCAGGTGAAACCACAGCACAAGAGTTGACTTCACTAACGTAGGAGAAAGTATCTCAAAAGCAAACATCCTGCTGCCGGGAGCTTCGCATTAATCCAACCAGCACCTGCCTTAAAAAGTATGGGGGAGGAGTGAATGTATTTGGGGGGAAAAAAAGATCCCTGGATTAAGTGAACCCAACCAAGTGCTGTCCATGCCAGGATGTGACACAGTGTCTGGTCCAGCTTCCACTCCCGAGATGGAGCCACTTCTAAATCCACTTAAGATGTGCAAACAGCCCTGTCAATAATAGCAGTTCACGGAGCTGTGTGCTGAACTGTGGCTTTCTCTGGGCTGCAGTAGCCTTGGTAACTCTGAGGGAAAAAATAACCTAATTTTCTCTTTCATCCATAAGCCGAACCCTTTAATTTGCTTTCAAGTGAATTAAACATAAGCCTCCATTTTTCTAATTCCTTTGTCCTAATTTAAAAATAGTGACATTTATCAAAGGAGTTTTCGAGATTTCCAGTTTTGTAGCTCATTGTTTTAGTGTTGGTTTTTTTAAATAAACCAGAGATTGACATTTTTATTGCTGAAATGCATCCTTCCCTCCTCATTTCCTTAATAACACAGTGATATTGTTTTCATTTCTGAAGCTTCTTTTTTTCTAATAGCAAGGAGAGAAACCTGTGTCCTACTGCATAATCAAGGTGACCATGTTTTATAATTTAGCTGTGCTCACTGACTTGTGTAACACAAGAGGATCTTTGAAGGCAAACACCCTCAGCTGGTTCATCATTAAAGCTAGCATACACTATGGAAAAAACATGATTCTGTGAAAAATGTTATATGCCAGCAAGGTCTTAGAATCATAGAGTCATTAAGGTTGGAGAAGAGATCATCTAATCCAACCATCCACCATTGCCCACTGACCATGACCCTCAGTGCCATATCTTTATGGTTCTTGACCACTTCCAGGGTTGGTGACTCCACCACCTCCCTAGGCAGCCTGTTCACTTGCTCATAGAATTGTAGAATCATAGAATCATAGAATCACCAAGGTTGGAAAAGACCTAAAGGATCATCCAGTCCAACCGTTCACCTATTACCAATGGCTCCCACTAAACCATGTCCCTCAACACAACATCCAGTCTTTCCTTGAACACCCCCAGGGTCGGTGACTCCACCACCTCCCTGGGCATCCATTCCAGTGCCTGACCACCCTTTCTGAAAAGTAATACTTCCTCATGTCCAGCCTGAATCTCCCCTGCCGTAGCTTGAAACCATTCCCTCTGGTCCTATCACTACTGACACAAGAGAAGAGGCCGACCCCCAGCTCACTACAACCTCCCTTCAGGAAGTTATAGAGAGCAATGAGGTCTCCCCTGAGCCTCCTCTTCTCCAGGCTGAACATTCCCAGCTCCTTCAGCCTCTCTTCATATGGCCTGTGTTCCAGACCCCTCACCAGCTTTGTTGCCCTCCTTTGAACACGTTCCAGGGCCTCAATGTCTTTCTTGCAGTGAGGGGAAATTCTTCTACAAATAATGGCTGCCTGAACAACTTTTACACTACAGAGTGGATTTGGTGCACTTGATCCAGCTGCCTGGCTTTTCCAAGAAAGGAATTTATCTCATTCAGCGTTTGCACAATATTGTGTACATTTTGAGGCCCTCCTCTCACGGTTGGCATGAGCACAAACACAGCAGAAAGCATGGCCTGGGGCAAAGAATCTTATTCTTTGTGGCCGAGATCTCTCTTGGAAATTTTGTGCATTTATTTTTCAAATTATTTTTCCTTTCAGTAAACCATAGGGCTGATTAAATGACCTCAAAGCTAATGGTAAGCCCTTGGAATCCAAGACCAGTGTTGGACTTCATTCCACCGCCGGGCTGTTTTTGAGTGGTCCGTGACATATCTCCATTTTCCTTCTGAATTTTGGGTTGTATTTTATTTTTGGACATTGATAGCAACTTCACTACAAATGAAGTTATCTAAGAGTATCTCAGTTATCTAAAAGCTATCTTCCATCAATGCCAATGAGTGCTCTCTTGGGTCATGGCGTCTGGGGGAAGTGATGGAAAGTTCTTAGCCTTAGACAACCCAGCATATCTCATGAGATTCTTGCTGAGATCTGGGAGCATCTGCCATGAGTTCTTCCCATTGGGATGCACTGTTTTGGCTGACACAACCCCATCCCCATGCAGACACTGCAGCTTCCCTGTGGTGTCCAATGTTGTGCACTGTGCATTCTAGTTTGGACAGAATGATAAATGGAGTTGGTCCACTATGTGCTGATACGAATTGCTTTCAGAGGTGAGTTAAGATTGGTAATAAAGAGATCTGCCTGGAGCCAAGATCTCACACTATGACACTAAGTGGAGGAACAAGCTTGAGAACACTGAGCTTTCAATGGACTTCTGCCCCTCATTCCCTGACAGACAGTTTTCTTTTTGGAAATCACTCTTTTAAAAGTAAAGCAAGATCCCACTCTCTTCTGGTGGCAATTAGAGATGCAGGGTATTTCTTTCTTTGAAAATTGAACCTCTTATTTAACTATCTAAATACAGATTTAATTTTCCTGCTTTTGGCACCTAGACTTGAAAATTTTTCTTCTTACAGATGAAAATAGAACATTACAGAAATTGAGTCTGTGCCATTTTTTCCCCGCTTTGTGAGGAAAAAATAAAATAAAATCAAGGATAATTTATCAGCATTTGCACCTTCTTTATTCTATCTGCTTTGAACTAAAATCTTAGATATTAACTCTGCACTATATACCAAACAGATGCTTCCTCAGAGCTTGAGTTACCCAACCCATGGCAAGTGGGCAAGTGTTAGCCAAGTTCTGGGATTTCAGCTGGGAGAGAGACAGGAGCAGAAAAAGGACTCCATAAATTTATATGGAAGACCATAAAATCCTTGCAGAAATGTGCTGTAACACAAACCAGCACAGTGCTGCATAAAATCATCTCTGGGAGGTCTGCACTTTCCAACACCTCTCTTTACAACCCATTTCGGGTCTGGGGATGTCACCTGTTCAGCACAGCTCCATCACACTCTGTGGGACGGTGTTAGCAGCTGATACACTCTTTATAGCACAGTCTGACACTTCAGCTCCCACGGCCACAGCAATCTGCAGCACAGCAGCCAGTTCAAGCCATCCAACTTCTCATGGGAGGTGTGTGCAATGGATATGATGCAATAGATACGGTTTTCTCCATAGCACACCTTGTAAAACTCTCTCTAACCACCCCTTGTTTGTCGTTAAAAGTTTTTTATGCCTCAGGGGAGATGATGGGATAAGGGGGAGGATTCAGAAGACATGGGAGATGTACTCCTGTCTGTAACCCAGACAACGGATCCAGGGCAAGACAGTGTGTCTCTGCAGCTCCCCTACCCTTATCCCTTCCGACTCTCCAATCAGTATTTCTCTGGAGTAGGCTCTACCTATTTATCCAGCTGCACAGCTGCAAAGTCTTTGATCTCAGTGGTGGGAATATGATTAAGAAAGCAAGTGCAAAATAGAAGCATGGAGTGATGCACACCTGCCTTGCCTCTGCCTCTTGCCTCTCGCCCATGTCTTGTGCCAACCACCTTCCCCAAGGTGCTCAATAGGTCATGGGACCAACCACTTTCCCCAGAGCATTTCACAGGCCATGGGGCCTTAGCTCTGGGGAGGAGGGGATCAGTCCCTCAGTTCTGCTGCTGGGAGCGGAGGAGCAGGCCCCAGCACCTATCCATGTGAGCATGACTTCATGTTGTGTATCATCTTTCCATGGAAGCAGTTTGCTTGTAGGGTGAATGAGACAGAAGGGAGGATAAGGGATGAGGATTTGTGTTACAGAAACCAGAGAAGGACGTCTTCATCAGCTTTGGTGATAATGGGGAAAACACTGCAACCAGGGCTGGTAAATGCATTGCTGAAGAGCAATGGGCTGCTGAGACCACGTGTTGTGTTTGTTTCTGATTTAATGAGTAGAAATTCAGCATGGAGATGAGAAAAGTGCATACAGGAGGAAATGCCTCACCTGCTTTGAGGGGCTGAGAGCGTGATGTGCTGGGATGGGGTGGTCCACAGAAGAGTTCCCCCATTTATGCTTAATTAGGCAGGACTAGGCAGGTGGACCTGCCAAAATGATTGTGAGGAGACCTCTGGGGTTCCTCCCACACCACCATCCCTCCATCCAGGTGGTTCTTGGGCCTCAGACTGCTTCTCTCCACCTCCTACAAAAGGATTCAGCCCTTTGCAGCACCCTGCAAAAAGCACTGGCTTTGCTATTCGCAACCATGACTGAAAACAGCTCACACACATCAGAAATAGTTCAGGCAGGGACAAAGTGAAATAATAAGATGCTGATGTTTTGTCTAATTTTCTCATCTTTCTTTTTCTCTTCTCATCTTCTCCTGGAGAAGGTGAACAGCAAGGAGCACATAGTGAAAGGGATAGCAAAAGTGTGAGAGAAAAAGAAAGAGAAGAGTGAAAGAAAAGAATGAATGAAAGAATGAAAGAAAAAAGACAAGAGCTGGAAAAGTGAAGAAGTGAGAAAGATACGAAGGGAGAAAGCAGAGAAATAAAAGAAAGAAATAGAAATGAGAAAGAGAGTGAAAGGGAGAAAGATGAGAAGAAAGAAGAAAGGGAGGAAGGAAAGGGGAAAGGAAGAGAAATAGAATGAGAGAAATGAGAAAGAGAGTGAAAGGGAGAAAGATGAGAAGAAAGAAGAAAGGGAGGAAGGAAAGGGGAAAGGAAGAGAAATAGAATGAGAGAAAGAGAGAAAGAGAGAAAGGAAGGAAGGAAGGAAAGGAAGGAAAGGAAGGAAAGGAAGAAGAAAAAAAGGAAGAGAAAGAAGAAAAAGGAAGAAAAGAAAAGAAAAGAAAAGAAAAGAAAAGAAAAGAAAAGAAAAGAAAAGAAAAGAAAAGAAAAGAAAAGAAAAGAAAAGAAAAGAAAAGAAAAGAAAAGAAAAGAAAAGAAAAGAAAAGAAAAGAAAAGAAAAGAAAAGAAAAAGAAAAGAAAAGAAAAGAAAAGAAAAGAAAAGAAAAGAGAAAAGAGAAGAAGCAAAGGCAAGAGAGGGGAGAGGAGAGGAGAGGAGAGGAGGAGGGAGAGGAGAGGAGAGGAGAGGAGAGGAGAGGAGAGGAGAGGAGAGGAGAGGAGAGGAGAGGAGAGGAGAGGAGAGGAGAGGAGAGGAGAGGAGAGGAGAGGAGAGGAGAGGAGAGGAGAGGAGAGGAGAGGAGAGGAGAGGAGAGGAGAGGAGAGGAGAGGAGAGGAGAGGAGAGGAGAGGAGAGGAGAAAAAGAGTGAAGAAGGAAGGCAACAGGAAGAGCAGGAATAAAAGACTATACAAGGAGAGGAAGAAAGGGAGGACGGAAGAAAAGCAGAAGTCCAAATAAGTCCAGATTTTTTATTTCATTCAATATTTACTTTCCCAAGCCTGCACTTTCCAGTTTGCCTGGTTTCCTATACGTTTATGACACCTACCCTCCCTCATCCCCAGCAGGGCTAATCATCATTTCTTCCCGGCCACAATCCCACTCCTGCCTTTCCGTGCAGCAGCTCTGCCCTGCATGACCTGCCTGACAAACGTGCCCGTTTGTCCCCACAGCCAAGCCTCCAACTTCACATACCTGCTGAGTTCACCGTAATTGCCATAATCTGCTGCCTATTAAATCTGATAGCTCTGTTATCACTGTTAATAACAACTAATTAGAGAGGCTGTCACGGGGAGTGGTTCTGTAAGGCAAGGTATTTGTCCTTAACTCACATAAAGGCTCGATATTAAATCAGAGGGAGGCACATGGCTTCAAGGGCATTGGCACTCGGTTACTTTCAGTCCCACGCAGTGAAATGGAAATGTTCCTCTGACTTCTCCCCGATGAACCAGCATTGTATTTTTGCCAAAAAGGAAAAAAAAGAAAAGAAAAGAAAAAGAAAAGCTGGAAAAGAGCTGCCCAAACTCCCTCCTGGCAGCAAAAATAAAAAGGCAAGAGGAAAAATGCAAGCAGGGAAGGAAAAATGAGAATTGGGATGGAGAAAGAGGTGGTGTGCAGGAGGTTCTGGGGGAGGATGCCAGGAAAGTGTTTGTGATTGGGGAGTGGAATCATAGGAGGGGGAAATAATGTCTTCTCGTGACATGGTTGGAAGCATGAAATCCCCTCCACAAGTCAAAAGATTTGCTGAAAGCTGACAGGGGTTGCCACTGAGCAGTGAAGGATGCTTCCTGTTCCGATGATGAAACATGAACGCTTTTTCCACAGTCATTTTTTTTCCCAGTAAAAAGGAAAAAACAACCAACGTTTCTCATTTTTAAGCTTACGATTTCATCTCTGACACAGAACCTTCACAAACCAGAATGTAAATAGCTGGTTTGCCAGGAAAGGAGAGCTATTGGAAGGAGATTGTTGCCCACTCCCAAACCCAGAGGTGTGAATTTGCACTGGGATTGCCCAAAACTTCATTCAGGTTTCCGGTTTTGAGACACTCGCTGCCAAAGCTGCAGCAGCAGTAGAAAGGATTGAGAGAATATAGGTTTCAACAGGACAAGGTAGTGAAAAAAAACGACTCTGAAACACTTCTTTCACATGAAAGGACAAATGTAGGATCTGTTTCACATCAGTGCAAGGTGGGAAGTGGAATCCTTTCCCATAAGATGTTGGGTCTACAGATGAACTAGTAACATAAAGGGCTACCAGAGCAAAACCCCATCCATGCCTCAGTCCATCCAGGATTGGGCCCCCTTAACTCCTGAGGAGAAACAACCTTCTATCATCCATCATAGATGCTTATGGAGTGCAACTCCTGCTTGTGAATAGCAACGAAGCCTTTAATCACTTTGGCAGTAAGTGAGTGCCTTGGCTTTCCAATATTTGATAAATAAATCCAAATCGTTACAGTCTCGCTTTAATTAGAGCAGCAGCAATTTTGTGGGATGATGGATGGTCCCACGATGACTTTGCTAAGGTGGCCTCACGCTGCTGCCAGGTTCAGGAGGTGAATCTGCTGGCTGGGTTTATTTTACTGCTGCTGCCGCTTCTGGGGTTTTGGCATCTGGTTTCACTCATCAGGCAGAAAAGGACTGCTCCTAAAAGCTTCCTTAATGTATGGCTGAGACCTTGTAATGGGAAATGGTTGTGTAAAAGGTGCCACAAGAGATGAGCTTTGTTTTCGTCCTTTAATCTTCCTCCTTTTCCTTTTCCCCGTACAGCTGCTGCCAGCAGGATATCTGCAGCCAATATTCTCCCTCCCAGTGTGGAGGGAGAGCAGTGTGACATCCAGGGGAGCACATTTTCTAACGTTCAAAGCATGCACAGAGCTTCACCACCCCACATTTAATATCCTTGGAGCCACCACTTTTTCTGCCACAACCTAGAATCATAGAATGGCTTTGGGTTCACCTAGTTCCGACCCCTGCCATAAGATATGCCTCAGTTTCCCCTATCATAAAAATTTGTAATACCTGGGAGGAATGTCTGGGGGCTAAGAATTATTGGAAGGTAAGAAGCTCATGAAACTTGCTCTTGCAAGAGGACAAACATGTACTCTGTACAACAGTCCTATTGTTCTCAAATCCATGTGTTTCCCAGGCTTCATCAGAGATATTCCCTTCCTATTTCATTGTTGTCAGCACCTACAGATGTTTGCAAAAGAGACAGACATTGGCAGTCTCTGTGGATGGTAAGCCAACTGACAGAGAGGAGCCTCTTTGCCAGGACTCCTCTATCTGGCATTACTCTATCTTGCCCCAGCATCTCAGAGGCACTCTTGGCAGTTTGTCTTCTTTGGTAAACAAGGAAGACAATGCTGAAACTCAAAATACGTGGTAGGCAGATGGCTGGAGACATTGGGAGGGAACAAAAAGAGATTCCGACTGCAAGTTGGAACTCAGTGTTCTTTAAGGTCCCTTCCAACCCAAACCTTTCTATGAAGAGTTGATTCTATGGTGGGTTGATTCTATGATTCTATGATATGATTCTATGATGTCTGTAAATCAAACCCAATCCTATCTGTAATGAATCAATCCTGGAGGACCATGAGTCTGTTATAAAAGTACACGCTTGTGATGCTCAGAGCTGTTTGTCCCTGTCTTGTTCTACCTTCAGAATTATAGCCATGGGCAGCAAGACGCACCCCGTGCAGCTCTGAGGAGGGAGGGCTTTCTCTGGATAAAGAAACTTCTCCATCCTAACCTGGGCAGATATATGTTTTCAATTGCAGACTACAAAGCCAGTGATTTTAAAGGCTGGGTTTTGATATCATAATGTGCCCTATTTTCTATCTTTCAGGCGTGAATAATGGAGTGTTGCATCTGCAAATGCACCATTCCTTTCAGGTAGCTGGTGAAGGAGGTTCAGGCTCTCCTATGGCTGCTCTCCTTTCATCTAATCCTGGGGCCAAGGCAATTTCTAGAAATGCATTTAGTGGGTGGAGTCAGTGTCATGGAGTAGTGTGCAAGCGTGGGGAAGAATCCAGCCACTCCAACCCACAGCCTACAGCCTACCTGTGGGATTAACTGTGTTTGCATCCTGCAGAAATGTTGGATATTAATCTGCACATGAAAAGGCTTTGCTAACAGTACATGCGGCTACAGGAGGTGAATTTGGGCTCCCTGGAAAGTAAGCTGAGTCTTGTAGACATGAGTCATGGTGTTGCATTCAGATATGTTTAGTTGCAGTCCCAACCCTTCCCTGTGTTAAGGAGCATCCTAATGGGGCAAGGAAACCTCCAGGAGAATGACCTGAGGGGTGCAAAGAGGTAACCCACTGGTCCCATATGCTGCAGGAGTAGAGCAGTGGCCAGTTTTGGTGACACTCTTCATCTCTTGGCCCTTGTCATGGAGAAATATGCTGTGGGATCCAAGCTGATCAGTTTCTTTGGGTTAGAAAACAGTTGGGAGAAGTGAGTTGAAATTACCCCATCCTCAGACATTCAAATTCAGACTTTTAAAGGTAGTTATACACTTGATATAACCAACAGATCTGGTAAGGGAAAAGATGTGGGAGGGCCACCAGTTTGTCAGGAAAGGTTGATTCCAAGAAGCTATTGCCCCTGAACTTCTTCCCCAATGCACCTACTTAAGGAACTCTTGGATTTTTCCTTGGTGACTCTTATGTGTCTTGTGCAAGAACAAACTCACCCTTCTAGTTCTACTCCTTGTCTTTCCAGATTAACAGTTTTGCCTAACATGACTAAAACCCTGAAGAACAACTCAAAATGAGTTCCCTGTGAGCCCAGCTATAACTTTTGAGGCTTTTGATACATGCCATGCTGAGATGTGGTTGTGTCTCAGAGAGTTCCATGCAAGAGCCTTGAAGCCTGGTTTCCCTGTTTGCACAGTTGCCTATGGCTACATTTCCCCAGCAGCAGGATAAGTCCCATTCCCATTTGAGAGGTGTCATCTATTGCAGCAGAAGGCATGTTAGGTCCAAGTCAGCCTGAACACCACTCAGTTTGATCAACCTGGTGGCTGTGACAGCAAGCTGCTAAAGCAAACCAAGACTGATGTAGGGCAGGCAACCTTCTTGTGTATGCTACTCGTCATGCCTCCTGTCTTCCCTCTCAGGAATGGGAGGGAAGCAATTTCATTGCTAAGCAGCAATGAAATATATAACTTCTGGATGAGCTGTGTTTGCTCTCATTGGATGTTCTGGAGCCTCTGATGCTTTTTGAAGACAAAGTTGCATGGGAAGGAGGTGTTGTAGTAGAATTCAGATCCAGCCCTTGAATCAAGTTGCATTTCAAAACACTCAGATCTTGTCTGGGATTAAGGGGAATTTGGATCTGCCTTTGGCAGCTGCCTCCACAATTTGAAGAATTCAGAGACTGAAACTGGCATGTTTTTTTTTTTCCACTTGTCTTTGGGGCCTTGATAATAGTATCATCCATTGATTCATTATGTCAAATGATGTAAGTACAGCCCAGAGGCAAGTTTGAACTGAAACTTCTGAGATCCCATCCAAGCCTTCTCATATATTCCAGCCCTTTGCCCTAACCATCCTTTAAGGTGAATTTGGCTGGCAAATGTTTTCTTCCTTCCTGAAAACAGGGACAAAATCAAAGCAGAAAAGCTTCTGTTCTTCAAGGATAAAAAAAAATCAACCTTGCATTGAACTCAGTGTTTTCTGAGGCTTTGGCATAAAGCTTCCTTGAGTACAGTCTTGGATGAGAAATGGGAGTATTTTGAAAGGAAGCAGACACTTACCACATGCAAAGGATAAAAAATAAAATAAAATAGAATAGGATTGTTTCATTTCTTTCAAATGGTTTTTTAAAAAAATGCTGTAATTGGGATCATTTTGACAGCTAACCCCTGGATGAAATGTTACATTTGAACATACTGAATCACCTTCAAGGAGAATCTCTGCCCGACTCTGCTTTTCTTAAATCCTGACTCTCTGGCCTTCTTCATCCTGCATCCAGTGGCTGATGGATGTCATATCTACTCCTCCTCACTCTTGGGTTGCTCACTGCATCACACACCACAGTCATCCCCTTTGGCACTCTGTGCTTTCTGCAAAGCCAGTGCCCAAATAATTGCTCCTTTGCTGGCTTCCCACCGGACCTCTGGGCACAGCCCTGCTCCGTGCAACACCTCCTGCAGGATGACTCATTGTATTACGACTTCAGAGAGTGCTTTCCAGTTTATTAGTTGGGAAACTTCCATTTCATTAACCAGAATGTTGTTTTGTGTGAGTGTTGGCTTTTTCTTCCTTTCTTTTTCAAGCATGAGGCATCCTCGATCTTACCCTGTGCTCTCCCATTAGCGTTTCCAATAACCACTCCAATAGAGAAGGAAAACATTATTTTAAAGGCCTGTGTTTTCCAACTTATTTTCTCTCAGCTTTTAAAATTAGGTGACATTATGACTTTCCTCCAGGGAAGCATTTGAGGATATTCTTTGCTTCCAATTGCAATTATACTCTGTCCCCTTGTAGTGCATCTCCCCCCTGGGCTGGAGGATAGCAGCACAGAAGCACGGCTTCCTGCTCCAGAGTTTCATCAGCTGTGATATTTTTCTACCTACTCCAGGAAGCTGAACAGAAGCAAAGAAGGATGTCAGCAGGAGCTCTGCAAGAGCTATTTTTTCCTTCCTTGTACTCCTAAAGATCTTTCTGCAGTTCAAAGAGAAAGGCACTCTGTTCTAACCCTGATCCTCACGTGGCACCACTTTTCTGAGAGCCTGACTCCCCAGCCCTATTCTTGGGATTAATTGTGGTTTTCTTCTGTAAGAATTATTGAATAAAAATTAATGATTTTCTTCTGTTGCTAAGCTTTGTCATCAGCTTTTCAACCTTATCAGGATGCTCTGTCAAGATGAAAAAGCCAACAGATTCCTCTGTGCTCACTCACCCCAGTGTCCGTTCAGCATTTTCTAGATGCAACCTACAAAATCATAGAATCACGAAGGCTGAAAAAGAGATCTGAGATCTCCAAGATCTAACACATCCCCACCATGCCCACTGACCATGTCCCTCAGTGCCACATCTCCATGGCTCTGGAACACTCCCAGGGATGGTGACCCCAGCACCCCTCAGGGCAGCCTGTTCCAAAATGCCTGGCTAGGTGAAGTCATGTGGTTCATACACTTTGGTTTGGTGTGAGTAAATCCTGGTTCAAAAATAAGAGAGCTCCTTTCCTGTGACGTGGTTTATAATTCTCACAAGTTCCAGGGCATGTTTCTGAAGGGTCCAGCCTGGAGCTGTGTGTCAATGTGCGTTTTCCAAGCTTTGCTCCATGACTGAATTATCTACTTTAGCACAAAGTCACATCTCATGGTCAACAAAAGATATCTATGTCTTGTTCTCTCTTTTATCTAGAAAAAAAAAGCCAAGGAAAACGGTGCTTGCAACTTGGCATATACTGCTTGCCCAGTCCTTTCCCACCCCCAGAGGCCAGAGATGAGTCAGGGCTATCATATTTATATAGAACTATGCCAAAATTGACCTATGCCATGTTCCAGAGTTCCTACAATTTGAGAAGAGAGTCCAGAGGACCTCTAGCTGAACCTTATCTCAAAGCCACCTTTTCTGTCTCTTTAAAGAGGTGCAATAACAGGGTCCTCTGAATCTCCAAGCCAACCCCTTCTGTTAATACATCTCTCTCTGATGACTCTGTGTTGTTTCCATCACCCTCATCCCATTTCCAGCATTTGGAAGGGCTTCTCGTATTCCCATCAACACACTTGACACCTGGCCTTGCTCTGTGGACAATAGGATGAAGCCTCCATCCTCCATCTTCCCCAACAAACCTGGCTCACCCTGCCTCCCAGCTCCAACATCATATTCCCTGATCCTGAAAAGACAGCATTCCCTTACTCCATGGTGCTCTGGCACAAGGAGGGTGTGCTGCAGTAAACTCTTGGCTTGTCCTGAAACTTTAACAACACCAGTTGACCCTAGATGACTCTCTTTTCCTGTTTATCTGGATTTTATGCTGCCTGACCCTCCATCTCCTTTACTTCATTCCTGGGGGATAGTAAATTAGGATTCAGTGTTCTCTGTATAATGAGAACCTCAGGATTAATTTCTCAGTTGATGTAAATGAGTGTATATCCACCAGCTCCCCTGGCATTGATATGCACTTGAGGTGAGCATCGACCTCCTTCCTCCCCAGTCCATTTTAGTCCTTTCTATAATGTTCTAAAATAAAACACACCTGTGAAAAAAAAAGTTATTCTTTTTTTTTCTTTCTTTCTTCCTTTTTTTTTTTTTTCCCAGTAGACATTACAGAAGAGCAATTTCTCCAAAATGTACTCTAGAAGCAGCAAAAAGTGTGGCTTGATTAGTTTGCAAGCTTTACTGGTGATGCAGCTGCCCAGAAATCAGGCTGAGAGCAAGGATGGGAAACTGCAGCTTGCCACCTTGGTGCATAGAAATTCAACCAGTTTAGCTGGTCTTTGGCTTCCAAAAACTGCTCTTTTGCTGTGCTTCCCCTCTGAGGTTACAGAATCAGCTCTGTTTTGCCAATGATTCTTCTTGTATTTTGTTTCTTTCCTTCTGTCTTTCATTTTCTGAACGTAAAAATGTGGTATGTAGAAAAGGAAAGGTGCTGAGTGTAGATTCATGGCTGAATTGACAGGACACAGAACAGAGTCCTCTCTCAGGACACTACAAATGCGTTGGGAAAGGAAATCCCAGACTGCTTGAATTTCAGGGCTAATGGCCCCAGCATGTGTCGGAGATTTACAGGAGAGATTTGGACTGGTGGGTCTGAAGGGGGAGGTTCAGGTTGGATATTAGGAAAAATTTCTTCTCTGTAAGGGTGGTGAGGCATTGGAACAGACTGACTATGGAGGTGGTGGAGTCACTGTCCCTGGAGGTGTTCAGAAACTGTGGAGATGTGGCACTGAAGGACATGATCATTGGGCATGGTGGGATGGGTTGAGGTTGGGGGTTGGGGTTGGAGATCTCAAAGCTCTTTTCCAGCCTTAATGATTCTATGAGTCTATGAAATCTTCTCTTTCTACTTTCTCACCATCACGGCTGAAAACCACCATATTTGTGGTCCCTTATTTGTGTGATGGGAGATATTACACCATTGTCCCATTGTCAATGGCAGCAGGCCAGATCCTGCTCCAGACATGTCCCAAAAATCACAGCTAGTGTCAACAGGAGAACAGCGACTTCCTTCTGTCCTAAATGGGGTGCTGTAGAATTTAGCACTCTAATCTGTCCTGTGCTGATTACACAGGGCCAAGACAAAGCAAAGTCCAGGACTAAAAAAATATAAATAAATAAATAAAAATACCCAAAATGCAGCCTTATTCTTCAGGGAAGATTCTAAACCATGCCTTTAGTGACTGAAAGCCAGGCTGGTCTGTGTTGTTCAGCTGTACTAGCAGGAACGTACAGAGGCTCAAGGTCATGAAATATGAATGCCATTCTCCAGTCAACCACATCCCTCTGCAAATAAATCCCTGTGTTTGAGAGCAAAATCCACTGATCCTTTTTGTTTACAACAGTAGAGACCAAGACCTTTGTCCATAGCATTTCCTAGTCTCTTTCCCATAGCTGACTGAATTTCTTTAGGAAACACATGTAAGGTCTCTTGTCTGCTGTGGATTCTCTGATGCCTCTTCACTGAAGGTGCTCAAGGCCAGATTGGGTGGGATTGTGGGCAACCTGAACTAGTGCCTGATCCAGTGGCTGGCAATACTGCCCACAGCAGAGGGTTGGAACTTGACGGTCTTTGAGGTCCCTTCCAATTCAAGCCAGGCTATGATGATTCTAGATGAAGTCTAATACAGGACCCTGTGTTCACCTATCTCATCTGAGATTATGGGTCTCTGCCCTTACACCTGACTGCTTCTTTTCCCAAGATTCGTTAGCTTTTCAACATCTCCCTGTGAAATTGTTTGAAATTGATAAATAAGTTTCAGGAGTCGTTTGAGAGAAGAGGGAAGAGAGAAGACCTATAAGCAGACAAAAATTATCCCAGTTCTTTAAGAATGGAGTTTGGATGAGGTGGTCTCATCAGGGAGCTGCTGTAGATGTGTTCTTTTGTTCCTCATGCTCCTTCTGACACGGGAAGAGAACAATCTGGCGGTCCCATAGTTGTGCTCATAAAAGTGACCCCAGGGAAGGTCACCTTACCTTTTTCCTTGTGATCATCTTGCCCCAGCACTGCCCCCTTGTCCAGCACTTAAAGACTTGTCGCTTTGTCCTGGAGATGTTCAAGGTCAGGCTGGATGGGGCTCTGAGCAGCTGGCAGATCCATGGGTGCCTCCATTCACTGCAGGGGAGTTGGACCACTTGGCCTTCAAAGGCCCCTTCCAATTCAAAAGAGTCTGTGAGTCTATGATTCTACAAGTGATGTGCTTCCAGCTAAAGCGCCCAGCAGAGACAAGGATTAGATTTCTTTTCCTGAAATCTTTGTATTTTCAATTACTGCCTATAAACACAGACTATTTATAGGCAGGAGACGGTACTCCACTCATGCTACAAGAAGAATGCAGTCAAAGTTCAGAGCTCAGGAATCTTCTTTTTGACATCCCCTGTTTTACTAGAAATCAGAAAAAAAGTGGTGTCAGTCAAGCCCAAGCATTTCCCCCTCTTTTTCTTTCTTCTTTTTTCCTGAGAGATGAAAAGAAAAAAAGAAGCCAGAAAAAAAAGCAAAAAAAAACAAAACAAAAAAAGATTATGGTCAACCCCGAGAATTTCCCTTGGCCACCTAATTATTTTTTCTTTATTTCTAAGCTATTTTTTCTTTTTTTTCTAAGCTATTAAAAACAAAGAGTTCCATTACGAGAGAAATTTCACTCCAAAATGACAAATAGAAGCTGAAAAGTCTTGCTCTGAAATCACCCTGATGTTTCTGATGTGAAACATGTGGCAGACTGAAACGAAGGATTTTGACATTTCCCTTCCATCATCCCCATGCTTTCATTTCCAGCAGAAGCCATCAGCCACACTCAACCCGTACTCCCAAATAATCCAGTGCCCCCAAACCCTCCATCTTTCATCAGACTAATTATTTGAGAAAAATGACTCCCTGAGCTCTATTCAACGTTGGGTACAAGAACTTCTAATTGCTGTTTTCTTCTTTTGGAGTTTACCATTCATGCAGCAACCACGAGGCCAGTGGATGTTGGACCACAGTCCAACCTGAGAGGGAGAAGAGCTCACTCCCTTTCCTTGTGGAAAACAGAAGAAGGAAAAAAAATGATAAATGACATAGAAAACTCTTTCCTCAGCCAAAGCCCAAGGTAGTACAAGCAGGAGGAGAGCTTTTCCTTTGGTAATCCCATCGTCAGGGGTATGTTTGACCTGTAAATCCCAGTGTTTGAGTTTGGGGTCAAATGCAAGTGGAGAACCCTCACCAGCCACCCTGACTGCAAAGAATGGGATGGTGAATTCTCTCTCTCAGGAGTAAGTTGTAAAGGAGAATGTCTATTTCTTGGTGAAATTCCTCTTTTTAACGTCTTTTCCTTTAACAACCCTCTTCAGGCAGCACTTTCACAGGCTGAAGTTAAAATTGGATAATCATCTGGGCTGAAGTAAATCTTCCTCTTGTTGTAAACAGGCCATTATTCTACTGGTTTTCTTGCTCCTAACACACATCTTGCTATAATTGCATCAAAGTGAGAGAGGGCAATGCATTCAATGGGGACAGCCAACAGGAGAGCTTTGTGATACATGGCATCTACCCCATGAGCTTGCAGGTGTGCTATGGCCCAGCTCAGTTCTCCCTAAGGGACTCTAGGCTAGGAGGAGCAATTTTCCAGGAGGAGAGAATCTTGCCCTTGACACTGGGATTTCCAAGGGTTTGACTCATTTAAAATATGAACTGCAACCAATTGAAAGCCCTGTTTGGTGCTTATTCAGAGAGCCTATAAATCTTCAAAGTCTGACTTTGCCCGCTGGACTGCCTTCAGAAGACTGAAAATAAAGCCAGAGCCAGTCCTAAATATTTCATGTCCCCATGTTCCCAAGCTCAAGTGAGTTTGACAGCTCTGGTAAGCTGTAAGGAAACAACCAGAAAAGACCATGAATCTCAGAAAAAGAAAAGCATTTCCTATCACCTCTGAAGGGAAAATATTCCTTTTGTTTCCTTACCTCTTTTAGATGGAAGGGGACAAACTGGAGGGCTCCTGTTGATAAACTGCTGTTGAAATCCAGGTGCTGAGGACCCACAGGAAATTCTTGCTCATCTGAAATGATCTGCCTGGAGAAGAGGAACCCCAGCAAGCTGCTATGAATCAAATGCAAATTGGCTTTAAGTACTGGGGGATATTATTTTTCTACCTGGAAGTGCATCTTCTAGCTGGTTTCTCCTCATTAAGGATGGTAGGCAGAGAACAGTGGGCCTGTATGGCTCTTTTCTCTTCTGTCCCTTTTCTGAGGGTAAACACAGGACCACCTTTTTCCCAGGCTGTCAATGTGGCACTTTGGAACGTGTCCCAAATTCACTTAAAATAAACAAATCTGTATCAGATCAACTTTCTCATGCTAACCAAGTCACTTCAGAATGTGAAGACAAATGCTGTGGGACACAGCCTATGAACTTGTGTTCAGCAGGGAGGCAGTGACACTCCTACCCCCCCCCCCCCCCATTACGGCCAGACTCATGGCACAGTGCCTGCACCCATCCCTGAATTAACACCTCTGTGTGCTTCATGACTATGTTAGCACAACCGAATGTCACTGCACAGCCAATCCTACCCCTAAACAAGACCCAGCACTGTCTAGAGACACAAACTTGTTTCCACTGCTTGGTGGTGGAAGTGCAACCATAGAAGCATAGAATATCCTGGGTTGGAAGTGACCAGTAAGGGTCATTGAGTCCAACTCCTGTCTGCACAGAGAACCACACAAAAATCAGACTATATTTCTGAGAGTGTTGTCCAAAGACTTACTGAACTCCAGCAATCTTGGTGCCATGACCACATCCCTGGGAAGCCACCAGTCCAGTGCCCCACCACCGTCTGGTGAAAAAACCTTTCCTGATATCCAACCTGAACCATGGATTTTGTGTCCCTTGACCCATGGTTTCCGAGATGCCGATGGCTACAGAGGCCATTTTATCATAGAATCACTTTACCAAAACAATCTAGTCCAACTGTCAACTCCTCCCCACCATGCCCATAACCACGTCACTCAGTGCCACATCACCATAGTTCACCATGGATGGTGACCCCACCACCCCCTGGGCAGCTGTGCCAGTGCCTGATCACTCTGTTGGAGAAGAAATGTTTCCTAATATCAAAACTGAACTTCCTCTGGTGCAAATGCATTACCTTTCGTCTTATCACTAGTAGAAGGTGTCTCTTGCCCCTTTGTAGATATGGGCTGTGTCCAATAACTGAGAACAAAGAGCTGTTTCTCTTCCTCAACTTTGTGGTGTTGGTATCCCTAGCTATGTGAGCTGTGATACTCAAGCTATAAGAAGAGGAGTCCAGTACTGTCCTGTCTTCAAGGAAACTGCTGATCAGGATCGTATCCGATAGCTCACAATAATCAATCACAGGAAGGGCCTTGATTTACATCACGCAATAATCCAGTCTGCTGTCAAGCAGCAGAGGAAAGAGGCAAAGTTCCATAAAATCAGAGGTGGATGCCTGGAAAACTCATTAAAAAAAAACTCAAAATACAATGCATAATGCATCCTCAGTGGGCTATAATGTCTGTGTAACCCTGTGGGCAGCCGATACCACATTTATCTTCCAAATGTTACCTCTGGTCCCTTAAAACACATTATCAGAGCAAATCTGTGTTGCTGGAGGACTGGAAGCATAAATACTCCAATTAAAATCTTTATCGGTCAGACAATGCCTGAGAATTAAAGTCCTGTGCTGAGCCTGCCCATCTCCCACTGATGCCCCCTGAGATGCATTGCTAAGAAACCTTTGCAAAGTAGACTGGGGAAAACACCACTCTTTTGTGGCTTGTCAGCTAATTGTGGGTTGGTGCCACTTTTCCTTTTCTTTTTTATACTTTTGCTGCTGTTGTGGTGGTGTTTTGTTTTGTTTTGTTTTGTTTTTTTCTCTGTCCCCCAACACAGAAATTCATTAGTCACAGGGGCACGAGGTTAAACGGCACTGCGTGCAAATCGCATTTTATTTTAGGTTGCATAAGCTTCACAGAATTTCTGCCTAATGCTTTTGTATTCTCTCATGCCCTCTCCTCCTCCGTCCCATTATTCTTGTCATTCGAACAACTAACAAGACTGATCTTGCTCACTGCGTTCTGATCCCTGCTCCCCCTCCCAGCTCTCAGTTTACTGTAGTTTTTGTTGTAATACAGCTGAATAGGGAAGATTCAAAGACACGGAGGACCGTGAGGGATTTGCTTCCTGTCAGTCTCCGTTGAAGCACAGGTGTCTCCGTGCCCTTGAAATCTCACCAACGTGGGGAAACTGTGGGATCTTAGGCTGATCTTCGAACTCATCCTCACACTGCTCTCATTCTGCCCCCTCCCAGCATCCTTTCAGCACTCAGGTTCATGGGTCAAGGAGTATGGAAACGAAAAGAGGTAGCAGGTTTCCACCAGCTGGGAAGATAACCTAGGAAGCCTCTGTAATAGCAGAGCATGTGGTCTTGGCTCTGTATTTTTATTCTTGCTCCTTACTCTACAAGCCTCATAATGATGCTGGAGTGCCTTTCCTTCCTATTTGCGCTGTAATTACGGTCATTTGGATTCAAATCGTTTGAAGTCTTCAGACTTTAAGACTTGAAATCAGTGTATATATCTCCATCCGAATTAGCTGCCCACCCTCCATTGCTAATCAAGGGAGCAAAATGGGTACTTCTAGGAATGACTCATCGCCTCCTAAGCATATTTCTGAAGTAGACCAGATGGCTTGTATCCTGTTTCAATCCATTGGCTACAAAAGGAGCCCAAGGGGCTAGATCCAACACAGACATCTGTACTTCAGACCTTCCTGCTTGGCCAAAGGAATCCCACTGTAGATGACTGGCCCAAGAGCAGATGTATACAATGAGGTCATCTAACCCTAGGGGAGATTTGAGTGGAACCAGTGCTTTTGGGATGGACACTGAGACACAAGACTTGGTAGTCTGAATTACATGAACATCACAAACAGTGATGACAGTGGCTCTTTCTGAGCAGGCTCTTTCAGCTATAACTGTCACTTAGGACACTGAAAAGTTTGCTGGATGTGTACCACTCTAAAGAGAAAACACAGTGACAGCTCTGAGTTGGAAAACATGAAGTGTTTAAAAAAGATGTAAGGATGATTGGACAGGAATGGAAACGTCAGGGCAATCAGGAGAGTTTCTAGTGTTTATCTACCAATGGTTTGCTGGTTTCAGCTGTCCACCTGTCCTTATCAAAGGATCTCAGGAAGATACAGATGGAAACCTGTGTTTTGTTGTATCCTTAAATTTTGAGCTGTATTTACTGCTTGTGCCAGGCTTGGGAGATGATGACATTTAACAGGTGCTGAAAAAGATAAAGAAGGGTATTACTGCTTGCTCATCCTGACGGTGATTCGGTGTTGATGCTCATGGGAGATGCTGGTTCATGGGAGGCAGGTGGGAGCCTAATCTACACGTGATGAACATGCTGTACATTTGGCTTCCAAGGAAGTCCAGGGAACACACTCACCTGTCTGCCATTTGCTCAACCCGTACTTTGATCTTACGAAACAGGAGCAGCAGTGCTCCCATGTCCTGCTAGTGCTCAATAGTGCCCAGCTAGTGCTCAATAATAGAACGTTCAACATGGAGTCCAGAAAAATATTGTCTCCTCTCCATGATGTGGACACCAACAAAACATCCCCACGTCAAAACATCTGAAGGACTCATAAATGCCTGAGATTTTGTTTTTTTCAGCAAGAATAACTTTTTGGCATAAAGAGACCTGGACGTCCACAAGTCATGGAAGTTCCACTTTGGAAAATGTTCTTGGGGAAGCAAACTGGAGCAAAGGGGAGATGGATGTGAGATCAGTTAGAGACCAGCCACGCACTCTATCAACCTTAAGTGAACGAGCTGTCACATGAATATACAGGGAGAGGGACACAGGTTAGTAAATTAAAACCCTGACAATTCTTGACTCTGATCCAGCTCGCTAATTGGAAAGACTTCAACTGTTGCCATCCCCAGAGACCTATATCTCAATCACAGGCCTGCCCTCCCCAGGTCAACCCAAGAGCTGTTATCATCTACTGACTGATCTTTTCCTGGAAGAGGCTCAGGAGTATGAGAACAGGACAAAAGATGTTTTCTTTGCTTCTACGTGACTTCTCCAAGCTCTGCTGTGCCTGAGTGGGAGCACACATGGGAGGGACAGATCCTCAGTCAGGGTGTCAACGCTGCAGGTCTGCGATCACTATCTAAGAAAATACTTTGTGCACGTTGGAGACCCTCTGGTGGTGGCTGATGGCAGAGTTACTCAGAACTGAGAGAGGATCAGTCCTCATTACCCTGATGTAATAAACAGTGAAATTTCACACTCTTAATCAAAGCTGTAACTATTATTGGTTAAGTACCAATTATGTGGGTTTACTGTAGCCTTTGGCATTGCCTAAATCCAGCATTTGATGTCTCAAAATGGTTTGGATAAAACAGTATGAAGATCAAGATGTGGGATCTGAGATACTGCTCTTGTTCAAGGGGCAGGAAATAAGTAGGTTACCTGGGTGGCATATGCAGAGAAAACCCCAAATTTAGCAGTGGCTATTCTGACATAGCTAGCTGATCTGTCTCATCTTGGTTCACGAAATCATCTCGTTTCCCTTAAAGGATGCTAAAATTGTTGATACCTGTTGGCTGCATTTCTGGGTGGGCACTTTTCCAGCTACACTGGGAGTAGCTCTTAGCCAGAGCTGGTCCTAGAGACCTTATTACAAAGTCACATACTCTTCATTCTCTTGATCCTTCTGTGGAAGTTATGTAAAAATTTGGCAATGTGCATTTTTTAATAATGTATCACAATGCAAATGCACAGATGTTGACTTGTGGACAGGTTGCTCTGAAGTTATTGGAATGGTTGACCTTCCCAGGAGTAAAACGTGATCCACTCCTTTAAAATTGACCAAAAAATGTAAAGTAAACCTTTAGCTATTCTGAGAGAGCCCCAAAAGCTACAATTACCTCCAGAAATTAGGACAACTCTTCCCTATGACCCAGAAGTACCAATTGAAGAAAACATCCTTCTGAACGTTTGCTTCAGTCGATACTTCGATAAGACTCAACTTAGGAAGCCCCAAGCAAAACAAAGTTTTCTTAGCAATTGATTCCATGCTGCCATGCAGTCTCTGTGCTCAAGAGGAGGACAAGCTGTTGTGACCACATGGCTCCAGGTACAGAGCCTGGCTCAGGACTTGAAAGCCAGGCAGCCCTCCCAGCTCAGCACTGCTCCAGGGGCAATTAGCTCTGCAGTGCTGAGAGCTGAGGCACAAGGCATGTTTCACTCCTGAAGCAGCCACTTCAGTGCTGTGCCTGGGACTTCACCCAGGCTGACCCCTCATTGAGTATTCACACTCGGCTTTTAATTACTGCTACAATTAGCATTGCTTTCTTGGCTACGCTCTCATGCAGCTTTGCAGGGAACAGAAGCTACCGAAGCCACTGCTGTAAAATCAGTGTGGAGGAAGAGACGTGCCCTTAAAAGACAAGTGGGGAAGGAAAGCGGAGTCAGTGAGCAGAGTTGAGAACCCGTCAAGATACACTTTGGTTAGAAATAATGAGGGTCCTGTTCAGTGCCCAGAGAGGGAAACCAGAAGTGATCTGAAAGCCATGTACTGTCCTTTCGAACAGGTTGCCCAGAGAAACTGTGGATGCCCTACTTCTGGAGGGGCTCAAGGCCTGGCTGGATGGAGCCCTGGGCAGGCTGAACTTAAGTGTCTCAGGAATCTACATGCTTTCCCTTTCTCCACACACTTATATCTCATGCATGTAAAGTAAAGTATGTTGTCTTTTTCATTCTACGCGCTTCGTGACTCAGCTTTGCAAAGTCAGCCTGACTTTGTGTTGGGCATTCAAGCAGGGATAATGCACGTGTGCTCTTCCCAAGTCCTCCTAAAGGGCATGACTTCAAATCACAGCAGACTGCAAATGAAGGTGTCCCTCGACCTTCTTTCCATTTTTTCCTTGCTGAATGTCTCCTCAGGTTTTTCTGAGCTCTGTATTAGAGTGTCCTGATCCTCTGCCTTATTCACAATACTGCTCATACATTGTTCTTGCCCAGACACAATCCTATAACTGGCACAATGCAGGTTCTGCAGGAAAAACATGTCCTTCTGCAAAGCCTGTCTCCCAAACACAGTTGCGTTCTCAACACCAAGAATCATAGAATCATAGAATACCCAAGTTGGAAGACCTCATGAGGTTAATTGCATCCAACTCATATCTCCATGCAGGACCACCCAGTGTCCAAGAGAGTTGTCCAGAAGAAGGCCCAAATCCCAGGTATGCATTGCTGCCAACTCATCCATTTCAAAAAGGTGATTTACACCAGAGCCCTGAAAATGTACTGTAGGTGAAGCATCTTATGGTTAGGTTGCAGTTGGATTTGATGACCTTTAAGGTCTTTTCCAACCTGAGCAATTCCGTGATTCTATGTTTCTATCAGTGATTTTATCAGACTCTACTAGCACCTTGTCTCATAGGATTTAAGGACTGTATAGCTCGAACTCTGGACCATGGGATCCCAAACAGTCCCCCCATTTCTGCACCATCACAGATCTAGCTCTGAGACCTTATTATCATGTGCTGGATGTGTCCTGCAGCACACAAAGATTACTGTGCAACTAAGAGCTTGTGGTGTGGCAAGGACATACAAGGAAAGCATTAATCACAAGGAAAAATGTGAGGAATGCCACTCTCTGTAAAATCAAGCCATTGTTATCAATTTGAATGACTGCCTTTCCAGAGCAGGCCAGGGTTGGTTTTCCTTCCAGACCTCCATCAGGCCAACACCACTCACACAAGGCACCATTTACCTTTCACTCTGGAGGGTTGGGACTGACATAGCCATTTCTCACCCTCTGCAGTGACAGAGCCCTCACTGCTTTGGTCAGGCTCCATGGTACCTTGTGGGACTGCAGGAATTTGGACTCCCAAAAGCCAGGCTTGTGGTAGAGCAGGGAAACAAACACCACCATGCTTGCGAAGAATAGCTTTAGCAGCAATTAGAGAGACTGGTTGGAAACAGCGGATCTGAAAGACAGAGGAAAAGGACCATTGCCTACATGGCTGGGACATGTGGAAGAGCAGGGGTGGCACAGTGGTGATGATGGTGAGCCTTGTGAGGGTGTGGGGAAGTTGCTGGGGGAAAGAACACAGCCTCCAAGGGTAAGAAACAAGTTTGCATGTGTAATGATGTTGCTGGCTCCATCCCAAAACTTTTCTTTACCTGAAACACTATTTCTTTCCCCTTGCCATGAGTCACTTTGGTTTCTGGGCTGGTTAGATGGAAACATCCCAGTGATCCAAGTAAAGAAAGAAGAATATCCCTACTTCCAGGGACAGAAAGGTCCTTCAGAGAGTCTGTCTCATACTCCTTTCCCATATTTCCAAGCACAGCCCCAAATTGTCTCCTCCTGAGCCTTTAAGTTTGTGATCTCTGATGTACTCTCAGTTCAGTTTCATGTTGATTACCATGAGTGTCACTGAAGAGGGCTCAAGATGGATGTCTGTAACCTGAAGCCCCATCCCTGGAAGTGCTCAAGGTCAGGCTGGATGGGGTCCTGGGCAGCCTAACTAGTTCCTTATTCAGTGGTTGGCAATACTTGCCCATGGCAGGGAAGTTGAACTAGATGATTGTTGAAGTCCCTTCCAACCCAAGCCATTCTATGATTCTATGATTCTCTCTCTGTGGCCACATTTCCCAAACCTTGCCAGAAGTTAAAGGTCAAAAAGAAATCTTCTGTTGAAAGGCCTGGCCCTTGCTAATTCCTACTAAGGACTGAGCAGAGGAATGCTGTGACTCCTTTCCTCTGTTCACCATCAGATGGCAGAAGGAGCTCCTTACTGAGCTTTAAACCATAGCATGGATGTCCCTGTATACCCAGAGAGACTTTGGAGAAGGGTGTCATTAACTAGCAGAACCGCTTATTCTTGGCTGTGAGCTTCACCCAATCACATCATTTCTTTAAAACATGAATTTTACACCTGATGTCAAAAATGTGGAAGCCAAATTTTGTCCCTGGGTTCTTTGAAGCAGTGGTCCTGTTCGTATTCTTCTCATGACTTCTGGTCTGGATGCAGCTTTAGGCAGGTCTGGGCTGTAGGACATTTCTTCAATGACTCTGATCCAAGATTTTGCTGTTGGATATTTTCAAGACCAAACTGGATAAAGCCCAGAGTAACGTGGTCTGACCTTGTATCTGATCCTGCTTTGGGCACAAGATTGAACTGGGAAACTCCTGAGGTCCTTTTCAACCCAAGTGAGCCTGTGACCTTGTGATGTGGAATGAATAAAAGCTCTGCTGCATCTTGCAGCCCCACAGACACATCTGGTCTGATAGCCCAACCTCTCAGTGCTGCGGATCTCTAAAAGGTGATGGTCTGCAGTAGTGTTTCAGGGCCAAAGGTAAGTCCAACCATTATCCAAGGGTTTAGTGTTTCCCTACATGGCTCCTTTTGCTACTCTGATCCCAGCCATACCTATAACTGGAAGCTGGAGGAGCCCGTCCTTGCTTTACTTGCTCTGTTGGAGACGTGTTAAGCCAACACATGCAGCTTTTGCAGGACCATTAACTTCTGGGCTGAGGGAAATGAAGATGAATTTTGCAGAATAGGGATTTGGTGGGAGAAGATAAATGGGTCTGCTTTCTTTTTCACTAACATAAAATAACAGAATCATAGAAAGCATTGGGGTGGAAGGGACCTTTAAGGATCATCTAGTTCCACTCCTCCTGCCATGGTCATGGCAGAACTTAATCAGATTGCTTAAAGTCCCATCCAAACTGGCCTTGAACCCTCATAGACAAAGGACATCCACAGCTTCCCTGGGAAACCAGTATGCAAAACGGTTGGAATGAGGACCCAAAGTGAGGTTTACATTGTGGCTGAACATTCTTGCAGATTTTGTGGGAGAATTTTTCACTTTTGCTCCCTTGTGAGGGCAGAATATCCAATAAATAAATAAAGCAAGTGTAGAGGAAAAGGAGTCTTCTCTGATGTATCCAAGTGGATACGGGCCTGGAGCACTGCAAACCTTTTGCACGTTCCCTCATGCGATATTGCAAAGTTTGTGTCATGTATTCTTGATGGTTGCTCATGTGAAATTACAATGCAAAAGAAAAAAACAAAAGTCAACAAAACTGCATTTTCAATTCATAATGCTCAAAAACTGCACAGATCTTACGTGTTCAGTGACCTCAAATGGCCAGCAGCAGCTTTTATATCTCACTGGGAATCACAGTGATTCAGAACTAAGAGAAATTGATGAGAAGATTGATTTTAACTGAATTTCAGCTGAGAATAATCCAAACCAGACTTCTTATTTTGCACTGTCTCTCATTTTGGGGTCTGCCAGTTCCTCATGGAAGTAGCAGTTCTGTGTTGCTAGCCCCAAGTTTTGCTTTATATGCTTCTCTTTTGGCTCAGGTAACACCTTACAGGTTATGTGGCATTCCCTTGTGTTGTCTGGGCTAAATCTCACCACCTCATGGACGTCATTTTCTGTAATTCTGTCCAAATATTTTTCAGCTTATTGCTTTTCTTGACTGATTTTTTTGCTCAGTTCGAGAGGAGAACAAATATCAAAACCATAGAATTTTTTTTTTCAGAAGGTGAAACTTCCCATTTCTAAGCCCTTGTTAATTAACTTTCCCTTCTGGCTTCCTCCCCAAAGCTGATCCAGTCACCCCCTTGATTTGCTGGCAAGAGCTGATGAGTTCACAGCCCCATGTGAACATAAATCCCCTCCTCACACCTCTTGCAAATGGGGGAACTGACATATTTGAAACCCAGTGCTCTTCTTTAATCCCAGCATAGCACAAATCCAACATCAGGGAAAAACGTGCTCCTTGAAACTAGACTCAAGCAATTCCTAATGAAATGTTTTGAGAGTGATTCTTGTTGCTAAGCTCCAGAACCACGCTGATTTCTTTGCTTAAGTTTGCAGAATCGCTGTATTTTTCACTTTTTTATTTAACCTAAGCCGACTTCCCTTCCTGTCTCAGGAGAAATTTCTGTATCACAATTAGAGCAGCAGCTGCAAGCTGAAAGCTGCACACGCAGAGGGACACTCCAGCAAATCAATCCTCTTTGCTTTTTAAAACAGGGCAATCACTTAACAAGGAAGACAGCAGGATGCACGTTACACGACAGCCTCCTTTGGAAGGCAGCAGGGTTCAAGGCTGGCCTCTGCTGCTCAGTCTGTGTGTCACCTATTGCACTTCACTTTGAGCCACAGCCTCTGCTCTTTGTTCACCAATGGAAAGGTCACAGCCTCCCTAAACCCAACTTCTAACCATAACTAAAGCAATCCCCTTTCCTCAGATCGGTCCAGCCTTGTCTCTGCTGCCTGATAGGAACCATCTCTGGACTGCACCAGATCCTGACCCACGGATGAGTGGATTGACATTTCTAGCAATGGGGATCTTTTTGTAGGCTTTGTGGGGCAAGAATGGGAGGCATCTTTGCCTTCCTTTGAGGACATGGGTATCTCCACCTATTTAAAGAGCCCTTACTAGGTGTCTTGGGTGAAATAGGGCTTAGTGGTGGTTCTACAACATCTATCATATCTGTCTCGATGTGAATGGTTTGACTGAGAGAGATGTTAACATCACAGTCAGGATGATCTTCTGTTTGAGGGCATGGATTTACCCATCAAAACTACACCATATGCCTCACTCACTAAACCTTAAACCACCTTCCTACCCAGGCTGGGAATCCCGTGAGTTTCCCTCTTCTACATGAAATTATGTTTGCTGAGAAGGCTATTGCTGGACACTCTTCTCCAATGCTTTGGAGACCTTTAGATGCCTAAGGTAGGTTCACAGATCTGTAAGCCAGAAAGAGTCATTCATGGATTGCCAGCCTATTATCCTAGAGAGCCCAAGCCAGAAAAAACATTGGTGACTCTTCCAAGGACTGTCTGTCTGAGATGTGTTCCACTCAGCTGATCCATGTGGAACTGGCCTGAGACAGATATTCTCCATCATTTGCTCCGGAGGAGAAGACTTAGGACAGCCCTACATTAAGGCAAGAGTGAAACTTCTGCTCAGGCCCCATTGATATCCTATTAACGAGTCCCACCAGACAGGCATGGGGATAGGGCACTGCTAAGCCTCCAAAAAGGCACTGTTTGGACTTCTTTGTTTTCCTCTCTTGATCTCCATGGGCTCAGCCACCACCTGGGTAAGAAGCGTGGTGCAGAAGGAAGGCACAGATCAAACAGCTTTGTTTGTTTGTTTGTTACAGTGCTGATCACATCACCAGCCTGAAGGCCAGGATTGTTCCAAGAGCACTGTGGGAATTAGATACCCTGGAGGAATTCATGTGAGCCTGGCTGCATTTCAATAAGATCTGGGCTCCTGTGTTCCTTTGGCTCCCTTTGAAGATCTCATCCTTTAACAAATTAATAACAACAGGGAAACAAACATCACATTTGAAAGCACACTGTGTCCAACCCTTAGCAGAGGTCACAGGAGGTCTGACACTTTGCAGCAGCTGAGGATCTGACCCAGACACTGTTTGCTTTGTTTTGGAAAAACAGTATATATTTTCCTTCCTGAGCATCTCTAACAGGCAAGCTTTGGGCTTTAAATCCATCCAATTACCTTCAGCACGAATGTCCTTCAACCACACGGGAACATTAGAAAAAAAATGCAGGAAAGGTTCCCTATGTCCAAAATGAATTTAAATAACCCAAGAGTAGACCAGCAGACTCATTAGTCTCACTGCTGAGTGTTACCTCTTATTCCTGCCATGTCTTTGCACTTTCCAGCAGTTACTTCTGCCTGGGGAGACCCCTCCCCTCCCAGCTGGGCAGGAAGATGGAAATCTGGACATCCAACCCTGAGCTGACCAGCATGCTGTGCTGTAATTGCAATCTGCCATCTCAGGGAAACAGGCAGATTTGTTTAAATAAAGACAACCCCGAAAGCACCTGTCCCCAGATGAAAATGATTCTGCCTCCAAAGCCAGTGTGAAAGGTGCAATTTGTGCCCCTGACTGAGTTTTATTAAAAGCTCCTCCAGGCTCCTTCTTATCATGATCAGAGTAGGCACCATCATGCTTTTCCTCCAGACTCATCAGTATTGCTACAGGGCTGGAAAGATAACTGTTCTGAGGCATGTAGACCAGTATTTAGGTAAGGGACATGTACTAAGAGTTAAAAACTTGCTCGTAGACTGTTATCATCAAATAGCTCTTAGTCAGGTCAGTCACTCCACAGGTTGCCTTGCTGGCCAGTTTTTATTCCAGATTCAGGTATTAAATCCTCCCCAGCCATCTGTCTGCTGATTCATCCCAGGAGGATGTGCCCTCAGAAGAGGAAGATGTCCCATCTTTGGAGACATTCAAGGTCAGGCAGGACAGGGCTCTGAGCACCTGATAGAGCTGTGGGTGCCCATGTTCATTGCAGGGAGTTGGACCAGGTGGCCTTTAAGGGTGTCTTCCAACTCAAACAGTTCTCTGACTCTATGACTTACTGTCCTTGGATGTGCCACCAGTTTGTAGCCTGTTCCTCTGCTATTGACTGGCTGTGCAAGTTGCTTGCAGAGCCCAGAAGTGAGTTGTTCAATGTGATAGTAACACTTCAAGGGCTGCTGGAGAAAGCCCACCTCCTGCTCACAGTCTCTATTGCATTGCGTGCTGTGGTATGGACACCCCAATGGAGGAGTCATCTTTCTCACTCACAATGAGCAGTCACTGCCTTTCTAGCAGCCTTTACTGCACCCATCCCTATCAACTTTGGCCTGAACAAGAGTAGTTCCTGTCTGGGATGACACAGCAGATACACACCTGAAGCATGAAACGCCCACAGCAGTGGGTCATGGTGCACAACCTCATGACACAGCCCTTCACAACGCCAAACGACATGCAAGGGCTGCTGCCTGGGAGCACAGAACAGAGACAGCAAGCCAAGAAAAATCCCCAAATTCCCACTGATCTTTTCAAGGAAACGTTCGCTGCTTCCTACATCCTCACCTTGCCCCTCCAAGATGGTCCCCCCAGTCCCCAAATTCCACATGGTCTGCTATTTGATCTTCATGCCACTCTTGTCATCCTCTCCCTCTGCAGCTGTCTTCCTTCCCTTCCTTCTTCACCCTGGTAGTGTTTTCTCTCATCTCCCTCATTTTCCCATTTCACATCTCATTTCACCTCATAAAGCATTTGTCAAAAAACAGTGGCTGAAAGATAGCTACAAAATAAAACTCCTGAAAAACACCCGAACTCTGTAAGGGAAAGCAAAGTAACCACCTAGTATTTATTCTTGAAATAATTAATTTAAAAAAAAAAAAAAAAAAAAAAAAGACAAAATGAATAAAATAGAATAGAGTAAAATGAATAAAATAGAATAGAGTAAAATAAATAAAATAGGAATAGAAGAGGGGCATCCCCCTGTAGTTTGCTCTTTGGGAGAGTGGGACATTGGCTGTATGTAAGGGTGGATCCTGCACCAGATAGGTGATGTGCACACTCAGTTATTCATATTTTCTTCTCTCACCTTATTCTTATTTATCTAGGTGTAAAAAGCCTTGGAGAGGAAAGAAGATGCTGAGTCAATCAGACATGGACACAGAATTACAGCTCCTGCAATGTCTTTCTTATGCATGATGCCAGAAGCAGCAGTTAGCACCGGTGGCTGCCAAAGGATGTGCACACATGGGTACTTTGCTGAATCTGCATGTTTCCGACGAGATTCTTGGCCTCTTGTTTGTTTTTTCCTTGTCATGGCATCTCATATTCTCCCAGTCAGTGTAGAACCATAGAATCACAGAATGGTTGGGTTGGAAGAGAATTTAAAGCTCATCCAGTCCCAACCCCCAACCATGGGCTGGCTGCCCCCACCAGCTCAGTCTGCCCAAGGCCCCATCCATGGCCTTGAGCACTTCTAGGGATGGAGCACCCACAGCTCTGGGCAGCAGTGCCAGTATCTCATAGCCCTCTGAGTGAAGAATTTCTTCCTAATGTCTAATCTAAAGACTCCCAGTTAAATCTAAACTAATCTAAAGCCTTTAAGTTAAAGTTGAAAGCCATTATGCTTTGTTCTATCACCACATCCACCAACTATGAGCCTCACCCTACCTTTCTTCACAGCCCCTTTTGGTACTGGAAGGCTGCAATGAAGAGGTTTCCCAGAGCCTTCTTTTCTCCAGTCTGTATCCACGTTTGGGATTTCCCTGACCCAGTGCAGGGCCTTGCAGATGGCCTTGTTGAACTTCATGAAGTTCATGTGGGCCCACCTCTTAAGTCCATCCTCTGGGTGATTTCCCCTCCCTCATACATGTTGTCACCCATATCATAGAATCTTAGAACCATAGAATCATGTGAGTTGGAAGGGATTCTAAAAGGCCATCTAGTCCCACACCCCTGTGATGAACAGGAACACCTCAATTAGATGCTCAGAGCCCCATCCAGCCTGATCTTGGATTTCCCCAGAGATGGGTCATCCAACACCTCTCTAGGCAACCTTTGCCAATGCCTCACAACCCTTATTATTTGTAAAAAAAACTTCCTTATATCCAATCTACATCTGCCTTCCTTTAGCTTGAAACCATTTCCCTATCAGTCCAAATGGAAAGATCTGTGGGCAGCAAGGATTTGATGCTAGACACAGAGAATTGGGCATCCTCCACTCCCACTGCTGAAATTATCAATTAGGACTAATCAGGTGATAGAACCATAGAATTATAGACTCCTTAGAGTTAAAAAGGGACCTTTAAAGATTGTCTATTCCAATTCCCCAGTTGTCTTAGGATTGTCTTAGGGTGAGAAGAAAAGCTGGTAGGGTGGAGAGTGACTGCAAGGATTAGTGGGTTTCTTTTTTTGCTTGAAAATACAAATTTCCTATGGAAATAAAGATATTTTTGTAAGAGTTTCAGCAGCTTTCTATGGATGGAACTTTTATTCAAATAGTACATTCTAAATTCCCCCCATGGGAAACTGAGCAAACTGCCCAGGGCCAGAGGACACAGAGGTCGGGATTGGTACCTCGCACTTGCATTTCCTATGGAGCAAAAAAAAAACTACAGGAGTATCAAAAATATATGAGAATCTTTTAGATTAAATAAGATGTGCTTTTATTAGGGTTGGTCCACAGATCCTGAGCTCTCTATTTCTCCCCTCCAACCTTTATGAAAGCCCTGGTCTGTCTTCTCCCGCTGTCCTATATGTGAGCATCATTTCACTTCTGATGGTGAAGGATATTAGAAATCTGAGGGAAAAGGACTTGCTTTGTGCATTGTTGTTATTTTTATTGCCATCAGACAAGCGTTCTGACCTCCAGTGCTTCTACATTTTTATGATCTCCCGTACTGAATTCTCCTCAGATTTATGTACTGTAAATGGTAAGTGCTTTGTTCTTTAGATCATGTGCCCAGGATCCAGATGGCCGTGTTGTGATGGTCTGTAAAGTTTAAGGGCATTTGGGGAGCTCGTAAGAAGAACTTTTGTGCCATTGCATTCAAAGCTCTCCCAGTAGGTACCCTTCATGCACCCCTGATTGCCAGCTTTCACACGGAGGATGCCTTCATCTCTTGGCTTCAGATCTCCTAATATTTTAAGATACAGGCACAAGATTCTCTGCACAAACAGGAAAAGCAGCTCCCAGGCTAAGTCGTTCACTCTTTATGTGGGATAAAGCAGACACTTTCCAAAATGCATTTCATTTCTCTGGTGGTTGAATCTCAGTAGGAGGGGGAAAGATGGCAGGGGTGATAGGGAGACGGAGCCAGAAATAGCTGAGAGATAAAACTCCTTGCTTAAAACCCGTCTGTAATAGCGAAGACAAATTGTGAGGATGTCTGAGAAAGCAGGATGGCTATTGATAAAGAGGCAACAAGGGGATTTTCAGAAGCTGTGAACAGACACAGCACAAATCAACCACCCAATTTTTGGTGACAGAGGATGCTAAGAAATTCACTAACAAATATTTAAAACTGGAAATTGCAGAATTAAAGAATTATGAGGACTGAGCAACGTTCCTTCTAAAGAGAAAGGGACAGTGATAGGACGAGATGCACTTCTCACTCTTATTCCTTTGGTCAGTTCAGGATGTTTGGAAGGATGCTTTAACTCATCTTCAACAGCTGCTGGAAGAGACATGGTATCATGGATCCAGAGATGTATAGGAAGAAGACAGTGAAAAAGAAGAGTGATCCATGCAGTTCTAACTGTAACTAATAGAATATGTATTGAGAGAAATCCGTGCTTACACAGTGGATAAATAGCAGAAAAATAGCTCAAATCCACAAGCATATGCCTGAGTTTATAAAGAGTAAGTCTCAGCAGAGAAATGTGTTGCCTATTTTTAGCTAAAACTAATAGTGGATAAAGAGTTTCTGTTTGGGTTTTATTAAAATCCTTGCTACTCTGTCTCCAAATGAAGTCAAAGAAGCATTGCTTAGCCGGGCTGCAATGAAGGGAAACTGGGGTGTGAAATGTGCTGACCATGGATGGATATACGACCACGGTAACTCAACTGGATTTCAAGGACTAGGACTCCTAGGAAAGATGCAGGAGAAAGTAGAATTGAATTCTTTTGCATAACTCTTTCTCTATTACCCAAAAGACATTTTCCTGATTTATCTCAAGCGAATCCCATGAGCTGAGCTCTGCACTACTTTGCATTACTTCAGAGGAGAAGCTCTACTTCTTGCTTCCCTACTCTTACTTCCCAGTAAGCCCAGAAGCGCACATGAATGGATGCAGAATGTGATGTTAGGAATTTGTAGATGTCTCCTCTAAAATCACAGACATCTGTCTGCAGGTAAGATATCTTTGTCTGAGCACATCAGCCTGAGGAGAGCTTGCTGGTGTAGCTGGTGGAGTCTAGGCCATGGCTCATCCTATGCTAAAGGAGGTCACAGAATCATAGAGTGGCTTAGGTTGGAAGGGACCTTAAAGATCTCTAAGCTTCAACTCTCCTGCCACTAGCAGGATTTCCAAACATCAGATCAGGCTGCCCAGGATCCCACCCAACCTGATCTTAAGCACTTCCAGGGATGGGAAATCTTCAGCTTTTCCAGGCAACATCTTCATTCAGGCAGGTGGATCACACCACCATCTCCACTGCCTTCACCAATTACATTCCCATGGAGGACTTGCACACTTAGGACATACTGAGATGCCTTCAGATTTTGCTGCTTTACTTTGTTTTGTCTTGGCCTGAGTGCTGAATTGGGTCTTTTAGGTAGTTAGGGTATGCCACCTCACCAACAGAGGGTCTGCAGTGTCCCAGTCCTGCATAGGCATCTTGGATACCCCAGTGCATCTCAAATGGCACCAGACACCTTTGCATGGGCAACTGAATCCAGTGTCTTCAACATTAGTACTTGATGCCTAGGTGTTCTCCAAATTATAAAAGGAATCTCTGCGCTTCGTATATATAGGCACCTGACCTTCAGTGTCACCACCAGCTAAATGAATTCCTAAGGCTGAAAATGAATCCTCTTCTTTCGATCTGTAGGTATCAGATCATACTGAGAGCCAGGACTCTCTGGACACGACCATTTTTGGATGGTCATCTCTATGGTGAGGTTCTGTTCAAGGCCCTGGCAAAACACACAAGGCTTCTCCCCTTGGGACCACAACTCTGGTCTTCATCTTGAGCAAGAGCTGGAATTCTGTAGGTATTTTCCACACCTCAGAGCACTGAGGGAACACTGCACTTCACAGCAGCAATCCCTGTCACTCTGGGAAGAGGCTGGTGATGGAGTGCCACAGGGCACGTGGAGAGATTAAAAGCAGAGGCTCCAAGTCAGGGACATCTTAAAAATGTGTGTGTTCAAGTAAAGGGCTTTTTAATGTTTTAATAACAAATATTACAAGATATTTTTCTCCATGCTCAGTGCCTGCTGAGCCATCATGCTGAGCTTATATTTATGGCACTGTAAAACACAATGAAGGCAACGGCGCTAGGAATACTAATAGCCTCAAGTTTATTACACTAAGGCTGAGTGCTTCATTTTAATTGCATGGAAACATTTAATTTGTTAGATGAGGTGTCATGTAGTTTTCCTCAGGCACCAGTAACTCATATCCACACTGGGACAATCTAACAGTCTAGGGTAGGCTTTAAAGTTAAGTGGATTTTACTACGTCTTACCTCTTTGGAGTGTGTGGGTGACGGGATGCTTGGGCCTCATAGAGTTAAAATATTTCTGCCTCTTTCTTCTGAGATTTGATTGGGGACAATCTTGTCTTCAGAGCTGTCCAAAGCAAAAGGAAGTCTTAAAGTCATTGCTGTAGATGGTAAGCAGACAAATGGAAGGGCCATGCATCCTCAAGTCTTTCCTTGTCTTGTTAGATGGACTGAGGATGCTCGCTGCCTGTCCTCAGTGGCTGAACTTCCTAATGCTGCCAACCAATGACCCTTTGCTATAGCAATGGGGGCATGACATTTTTTTGAAGGAAGGGTGGGAGTTCAGAGCACAGTTCACTGGTGGATCAAAGGCACTGTCATGCTTCTCCTTGTCATCATTTCTTCTGACCATTTATATTAACAACATTTAAGGAGGAGGGGGAGAGGAAAGCCAGCTGAGCAGTAATGGATTCATACTTTGAAGTGATGTCAAACCAGGACATATCAGGAAAAATAAAAGGCATTTTTATGGAGAAAAAAAAAAAAAAAAAATCCACTTAAGAACAAAAAGGAAACTTGCCAGTGTGTCCCACAGGGCAAAGGGATGGGGCAGTTGGAGACAAGCTGGGTCTGTCAAAATAATGATAACGGCTCCAATTTCCTGCATAGTTCAGACACGTGCTCAGACAGCAGTGATGAACAGGGAATAAATTCCCGAGTCTGTTAGATTTCTTTTACCTCTGGTGGCAGGGGACCTGCAGCTCACATTAGTCTTGTTTCACCACATGGTGAGCCAATAGGTTTAGATGTTGAAGTCCGAGAACTTGACGTAGGAAATGAAAGGTGATTTTTGTGGGTTTTTTATTTTTACAGTGCAGATAAACTGCAACAGCTTTGAAAAGCCAGTGGTACATACCTTATCACTCCAGGTTTTAAAGTGAGATAGGAAATCTCTCTAAAAGATGCGCTGTAGTTCAGCTTCATGAGCTCAATGCCATCATGTCTGGGCTTCAGGAAAGTAATTCTCCCTGCAGGACTTAACAGAAAGTGGAATATTATGCAGAAGATGAGACGCTCTGATGTCTTTAAAATCTACATCATTGACAAAATAGAAAACATGGCAATAGGCAAACCTGGTGATAGACACGTGTTACGAAGTTGTGGGCTCATAATGACAGAATTGGCCAAAGCCCACATCATTTGGTTACCTCAGGTCTTGAGGACCACTACCTGTGGTCAGGTATTGCCATACGTTGCCCAGGGAGGTGGTGGGGTCACCATCTCTGGAGGTGTTTCAGAACCATGGAGATGAGGCATTGAGAGACATAGCCAGTGGGCATGGTGGGGTGGATTGGAGTAGGACTTGGTGGTCTCAGAGGTCTTTTTCAATCTATATGATTTTAAGCCACACACACAAAAAAAAAAAAAAAAAAAAAAAAGAAGTTGTGGGAGGAGAATTAATCTTCCAAGCATGGAATTTAGCTTCCAACAAGCACTTCAGATATTCCACCAACTTTTGCTGAAAATTTTAAACAAACCTCTTCAAATGTGTCAGTGACTCTTCTTTGAGTGTGCGTTTTCTGAAAATAGTCCTGGCAACGAGACTGTTGAGGCAACAGCTACAGAAATTGGCTGACCCCAACAGGCATCCAAGAGCAGCCATGAGGATAGAGCTATGAATTGATTTATGAAGCTAAAAGAGGGCCTGTATGCAAATGGCTATCGGATTTCAGTCTCTTGCTCCCATACTGAAAGCCTTAGCTTATAGTTAGATAACGCCCAGTTTCTAGGAACTTACTTCCAAGTTTCAAAATTACCCCAGAAACCTGGTTTTAAGTTTCTCACCCAACAAGAGGCAGAACCTTCAGTATGTCACCTTTCTGAATTAATAGCTCAGTATATTTCCACTTGGCCCTATGCTGACTTTAGCACAAAAGCAGCTCAGAGACATGAATAATTTCATCATTATCATCAAAGCAGTCCTTGCTATGGAAGGAAAGGTCCAGCTCAGATACAGTGTCAGTGGCTCAGAGGCATTAAGTGATGCGACCAAGGTCAGCTGTAGATGTGCCGTCCCACATAACTCTCCTAGAAGCCAACTCCTGGACCTGAGCATTGTCCCTGCTTTCAGATGTTATCCCACTCACATTCTCCTTACAAACAGCAGAAAAGTCCAAGTGTATTCACAAGGTCATCAGTGAATAATTTTGAATAATTCACAACCTTGGGAAAATCACAAATTGCTTGCAGAGAATTCGTGAGCAAGAAGAGGCAAAAAAATAATGGCAGAATTAATTCTTTCCTGGACACCTGTCACTGTTTTAGTGTTGTTTAAAATGAATGAAAGGAAATTTGACTTTTGGACAACGAATTGGCATGCACTGACAGCAAAGGGAAATCTCAGTAACCAACAGTTTTGAATATCAGATGGGTGTGACTCCATGAATGAGCTGAATGGCTCACTCCTCCAAAATATAGATGTTCTGTTTCCTCTCCTCACACTTTATAGAATTGTAGAATCATAGAAGAGCCAGGCTTGAAAAGGACCACAATGATCATCTGATTCCAACCCCCTGCTGTGTGCAGGGTCTCCAACCAGCAGACCAGGCTGCCCAGAGCCACATCCAGCCTGGCCTCGAATGCCTCCAGGGATGGGGCATCCACAGCCTCCTTGGGCAACCTTTTCCAGTGCCTCACCACCCTCTGAGTGAAAAACTTCCTCCTAATATCCAACCTCAACCTCCCCTGTCTCAGTTTAAAACCGTTCCTCTTTGTCCTATCACTATCCACCCTCATAAACAGCCGTTCTCTCTCCTGTTTATACATTCCTTTCAAAATTGGAAGCCACAATGTGGTTTCCCCTGGAGCCTTCTCTTCTCTTGTTCACAGCCACGTGGTCATGTTCTGGCTGTGGCACTCAAGGATTCTTCTATGATCTGTTTTGGTTCCTTGGCACAGCAGAAAATTGGCCTTTTTTTGGGTGGGCTCAGAGCAAGGCCCCTTTGGACCCAATTAGCAACATGAGATGTGATGAGACACCAGACCTAAATGAGAGCAGGGATGTGGGATGTGCTGTGGGGTCAGGACATAAATTACATCTCCACCCACCTGGCCACATATTTAGCAATCTAATGATGAGCATCTAATTCTGTAACTCTTGACCAATGGGCCAAACTAATTTGTAGCGGTCGTCTCATTTATTAATTAATTCCTAGTAGGAGAATAACCTGTCTCTCTATTCCAAAATAAGAACACTCGGGTGAGTGTAGGGGGATCACTGTTTTTTCCTTTTTAAGGGAAAGACAAAGCTGTGCCTTATTTGAATTGCAGACAAACATTTAACAGATCACTTTGCTTTCCCAAACGTACAGCGCAGCCTCTAAGAGCAAGCTAAATTGCTATAAATTAAAGTTAAATGTCAAAAAGGCAAAGATGTGCAGGAATGCAAGAGTCGATCTCTGTGCAATTGGGGTTGTTACCGAGCTGCTTTTATCCACTTTGCTTGCATATTGTTAAGTGCTCTTCCTGGAAAGGGGAACTTTTTTCTCCCCACTTTCAAAGAAGACCCAACCCCCCCTTCCTCTGATATGTTATAATTTTGCATTTCCAAATATCATCAGAGAAAGAATCACGATTGTCCACTCGCTGTGCTTATCATTTCATTTGAATTCTGCAGCCTGCTCTCAGAGAAATGCCATCCTCTTGATATAGCAGGTATCAACCCGCCCGGTAAAAAAGGAATTAAGATGCCATTCCCACCTATGTTGAGTAGCTGGCCTCTGTGGGAGGGAAGTGAAGAGATCCCTGCTTCTTCTGTCACTTTAAAATAGCAAATAAAATTGGAAATGCACTGCGAGCTCGATGTGACTGATGAGAAAATAACTACCAGTGTCTCAGTAACTGCGTCTCACCTATAAAGAATCACTTCTCTTCTTTGCTTCGCTGGGGCCAACCCTGCCTGCTTGCTGCAAGCCTCCATCCCCAACCCCACAGTGCCTCTGTGCTGCATCAGCTGCAGGTGACAGGATGGGATGGTGCCTGCTAGCTCTGCATCCTAATATTCCCCTCACTCTATCACCAGTGCTGATGTCTCCAAGGGATGCTTTCAAAGTTGTGTTCCTAACAATGCTGAGACCCTCCCCAGGGCGTTGCTCATTCTGTAATGAAATGCAGTAGCACAGCAGAGCACATAGCATGCTACGTAAGCAAAATCAGCCCTGCTTGCTCCAGGAGCCTTGCTGACTGTCAGAACCTTGGATTCAGTTTTTCAGCAGTGGGGCATTGTCAGCCCACAAGAAAGAGGAGCATCTCCATCAAACACTGCTGCCTGTACAAGACAAGCGGTGCTCTTAGGGCTCCTGTTCAACCAGCATGACACCACCACATCCCGTGTTTTCAGGAAACGTGGTTTTGATGTTCTCTGATGCCTGTACAACCCTTTCATGTGGCAGAAGCTGGCACAGCCCCCACAGTTACTCGGCATGTGGCTGCAGCTACCTTTTGACGTGACTTCTTTCATGCTGTGTCAAGCACCCCCTGAAGAAGAGTTTGGGTGATTCATATGTAGGTTGTGAGTGCCTGAAGGCCATTGCTTAGCGGTGCAGAGAGTTTCCACAAAACCAGAATGTTCATTGACAACTGAGATTATGCTTGCAGAAACATGATGTGTGTACCTACATGCACAAAAGCTCTCAGAGCTCAGTTCAGTTCTAAGCTGGAGGGAGTGATCCCTGGGTCCCAGGGAGGTCACTGGCTCACACATGGTCTGAGACACTAGATTGCAAAGCTCACTCCACTGAAAGAATTTCGAGAGTTAGAGGTCTTTTCCACTGTACCTGTAAAGACCTAACATTCTTGGGAATTTACTTAGGACTGGGGGAAATGGCACTGTAAGTAGTGGGAAGGCTGATGATCCTTGAGGTCCCTTCCAACCCAAGCCATTCTATGATTCTATGATTTCAACACTGCATGGCAAGAAGAGGTATGGCTGATTTGAACTTGGATTGGAGATTGCCTTTCTGAAGTGGAAGGCTGAACTGGAGAACTGGATATATCCTCTTGACAAACACTTCTGTAATTCTCCTTTCGGTCAATCTTTTCTCTATGCTTTTCTCCTGATTGAGTCAAGCCCGCATCCCACCCTTACAGAGCCCTAAATTGGTCATAACAATTATAGCTGCCAAGCTCACCATGCTGGCCGTTCCTCTTGATGAGGTGACTAGCTCACAGGGGGCTCCTTCGTATTTAGCTGTCTAATGTCACAGTAGTCAACAAATATCTAGTCAATGCAAATAGAAGAGTGTTTGCCATGATTATTCTGGTTTAATATAGACGTTTGTTGGAGGATCTACCTTGTGCACTGACTGTACTAACTAGATTGTGTTAATCACCACATGACTCATAATGTCCCTCTCCTATTAGGATACCCCGTACAGGGTTTAAAGTGTCGTACTGAAAGTCTTAAACTCAATTCAGAGACTTAATCTTGCTGCCTAATGGTCTTTATGATGTTCTGTGACAATGAAGTCATTCACAAGAGGCTGGCAGATGGGTCAGAAGAATTACCTATAAGCTTCATGGGTTCAGCTACAGGCTGTGGGAGATACCCTAGGTCATCTCTAATCCTAATCACAGAGTCATAAAATCATTAAGGTTGGATTAGACCACCAAGACCATCTAGTTCAAACGTCAACCCATCCCCACCATGCTTACTAAACCATTCCACCAAGAACCACACCTGCTCTTTTCTTGAACAGCTCCAGGAGTGGTGACTGCACCACTTCTCTGGGAAGGCTGTCCCACTAGATCTCTGCATTAGACCCCTCAGCAAGTCCCAGATGATTCCAAAGATAGTTCTGACCATCGAAATATACATCACAACACCTGTGAAAGCTGTTTTTAGCTAATCTGGTCTGTCTTCATTTGCAATGTATCAGAGAGAATCCTTATTCCCTGGAGATCATGAACCTGCTGTACCTGTGGTCTCCTGCAAATCCAGTCAAGGCAAATGAAATGGGAGCCCGTTGGGTAAAGCATGACTGCTCCTGACGCTGGGAGAGCCCTCGTGCTACCAGATTTACAGCTCTAACCTAGAAAGTCATGAACAGGACTTGTTATTTTTGGCAGATATGCTTGAAACCCTGAAGAACAAGAGCTGTGGACTGAAACCCCGTGCGATGTGAGGCCTCTGCTTGGCTGTGACACAAGACACATCTTGGATGGGATAAAAGCTTCCTGCCATGATCTCTGGGTGAGACCCTACGGGTGGGAGGACTCCTCTCTGCTAGGAATCCAGAGTGTGCACATAGTTCAGGCTCTTATCTGATGGTTCTGTCTACATAAATATTCTGTGAAAGGCACAATTATTTTTTTAGGATGGCTTCCTGGGGAAACGAGCCCTTTATGTAACTGAAATATCTGCTGTCTGTCTTCGTTCGCCTTCACAACTTTTGAACCCATCGACAAATTTCAGGCAATTTTTTTGGCTCAAGGACCTTATGCTTCTATAAATCTGATGAAAAAATACGTCTGGCTGAAAATCAACAGATTTGAAATGATGCTCCCAGTGAGAAAAATGTCACGGGAAGAGCTCAGACACACTGTGAGCTTGCAGAGGCCGAGTTCAAGAAACCTGATTCCACCAAGTCCTCTGTGCATGGAATTATGGGTTTTCTGGTTTGATGATATAAATAACATTTAAGTGTTAAGGAGAGCAGATTAACAATGTGTAAGAAACACGGGGCTTGGTATGGCAGCAGAAATGCACGTACTACATTCACAGAGTGCAGATGCAAAGACTGAGTCTTTTAGTGTAACCATCCATGCATAAACAGCAGAGCTATGGATTTTGGTTGTCCCAAAGCACCTTACAGACAGAGAGATTTTTCCCAACCTCAGTGATTCTATGATTCTACGGGTACAGGATGATATCCTAAATTCATTACAAATGATGCTGTAGTTTAAGTATGATTGTTTAGTTACTAAACTACAGGGAGGAAAGAACCATATGGAGAAAATTGGTGAAAATCCCGGGCTAAAACTCCAGTCTCCTATGTGAGGAGGACAAGTCTTCTTTAAAGAATAGAGTAAAGGAAGGAGAACACACTGATTAATGTGCACTCTTAAACATGATGTCACAAGCAGTTCCCAAGCAGCCACGCTGAGATAATCTTTTCTATTTACATCATATCCTGCAGACTGCCCTCAAGCACCCTGCCCTTCTTTCTTGAGTACCTTCCTACAGTTTGCCTCTGGCTAATCCTCATAGAGAACTTATGTTCCTTTCATTGCCAAGGAAAGATTCTTAGATAGCAAGCCCACAGATGCTCTGCTGAATGTCTATCCGATTGCATTCCCACTGCAGCCCATGCAATTTCAGTGTAACCTCTAATCTTGCCTTCTTTGGGGTTGGACTTGGGGATCTTAGAGGTCTTTTCCAACCTCAATGGTTAAATGATTTTGTGAACTTATTTCCTTCACAAAACAAATGTAAGGTACAAGCTCAGAGCTCAAAGTCTTCTCCTGAGGAAGTGGCTGCTGCCCCGGTTTCCCCCTTTAGATATGCTGGTATGTTCTATTTCACTGTTGCAGTAGTTAAACTTAAGCCCTTCAATGAGCCAAGGAGACTCCTTTCCTTCCCAGAGTAGCCAACAGCAAAAATGTCAGGCTTCCAGATGTAAATCCAAGCGGAAAGGTCTGATGCCACTCCCCAGCAGGAAGCAGGTTCTCCATCTACACTTCCCACAAGCTTGTTTGAAGCGTTCAGGGTCCTTGTCTCCATCCAAAATGAAGCTTTTACAAAAAATCACCATCACATAAACCGTTTCCCTTGCTCTTTTCTCTCTCCTTCTTCAACACCTCAGTTGGCATCTCTTCCCAGGCACTTTTTATCTCAACTCAGGATGTGTTCCAAGTCCATCCCGGACATACCTTTATTAGTGCTGTCTCCAGGGCTTCTATTTTCCCATCTGGAAGACATGAAGGTAGAAAAACGTTTGGGGTTTGGGTTTTTTTTTTCCTTCGTTTTGTTTTTAATGGAGCACACAGACCATGTATGAGGTCTGCTCCGAAAGTAATGCCTCCTGTTTCGTTATGGGGACTGCTCCAAAATTGAGTGTGCTGAGACCAAATAGTTTATGTGTGCACAGTGAAAGATGAACTGCATGGGTAATATTTTCTTAGCAATGACGCTGTCATAGATCTGTGAAAGGGTGTGTCATGTCCATTGCTGTAGATTATTACGAGTGTGGTATATAGGCTCCAGTTCATATGCATAGCTAATGGTGGTAACCACGTTGAAAAATACTGTTTTGTAGCTGAGAGTTTGCTCTATCCTGCAATGTTTTCGTGCTCTTTGTTTCTGTTGTGGTTTCCGTGGAAATAAATAGAAGGCATTACTTTCAGATCTACATACATCCCTCTGCCCTGGGGCATTGTATTTCCTACTCCAGAAACCACACTCCTCGAAGAGCTCAGCACTCTTTTTGTAGTATCCAAACTGAAAACAATGCAGAGAAAATTTACTCCTGTGCTCCAGCAACAAAAGGTTGATTTATGGCCCATTCATCCATGACCTGAGGACTCACAAAGAAACTTTAGGAATCACTGTCCCAAGAGTTTCAGAGCCATAGAAGATGGTGACTGCATCTAAGTCACTCACAAAAAAAAAAACTAAACAAAGACAATGACCCTGATAACTCTCTGAGCAACTGAGCTTGGAGACATTCCTGCCAAGGTTATTCATGACAGCTATTCTTTCTCTTCACCCAACAGAGACTTGTGCTGCTTTCAGCATTTTAGGGCTTGCATGTTTGTCATTATAATACTTCTGTTTTGTTTTGTTTTGTTTTTTGGCTTTCAACTGGTTACTCCAGAAGCAAAAACATAGTCGTCCCCACCACTGCCATGTGTACATATATGTACATACATATAAATATATATGGGTGTACACTCACGTACTACACATATATAAGTTACACTCCATAAAATTCCTAGAGAAACCACCAGCAGGATTGATTGAAACAGGCAATTTCGTAGTGAGCTGCAAAGTTCTTTCTTGAATCAGTGAGTCATGGTGCTCTATAAAACACACACTAAAACGTCATAATGACCTACCACTATTATTTCTTCCTTAAATCTTTACTGCGAGAGCAAAGGGAGTGTGCAGGGAGGGGGCAGGAGGAATTGAGCTGACTGCAGCACGAGCTGAGGCTCACTTCTGTGAGCTCTCCATGCCAACAGCACTGTACCTAAGGAGAAGGCAGGAGATGCTCTTCTAGGGTCAGAAATCCCCAGATCACTTAGAATCATAAAGGTTGAAAAAGACCTCTAAAATCACCAAGTCCAACCATCCATTTAGCACTAATATTCCCCATAAAAACATGTCCCTGAGTGCCACATCGACGTATTTCTTGAACACCTCCAGTGATGGTGAATCCTCCACCAACCTGAGCAGCCTGTTCCAATGCATTACCACTCTTTCAGAGAACTTTGACCTAATATCCAAACTGATGGGACCTACTGCACCCAAAGTAGTCCTGGCAGATATTTGCCTTCCTCCTGTTCTCAAAAGCAACGCTAGGCTACAGTCATCACAGTCTCTCAAGCAATCATTTCAGTGCTTAGAATGTGCTCATTAGTTGAGACATTCACAGACAGCGCCAAAGTTAAATCTTCCTTGATAAGTTTATTATTTCCTGTCCTTCCTACACTGGACTCATAAACTGATCTTCAGCTGGGTTACTCCCTCCTCTGGTGGGCCTGGAGGTCATGCTGTCCTGTGAGAAATTACCCTCAGTGGCCGCAGTTGTTATATAAAAGCTGCCTAACTGTTTCCAAAAGCTGATAAATTCAGGAGGCAGATGAGGACTGAGGTCTTCGCCAGCCTTCTAAAACCACAAAAAGTCTCAGCTTTTGGGATGAGGATCAGTAATAAAAGGGAGCCATGCCTGGTCAGGCTTCCTCTATAAGTGGGGCTGGAATACTGTCTTTATGCATGCTGGTCTTGGTGCTTACTAGCTGATGTGGTTTCTACTCCAGTGGAGAAAGGGAAGGGTAGAAAATTGTGAAGTGAACTTAGCAGTCACCTAAGTTCACTTAGGTGAACCTTGCTCTTATTTACTCTGATAAGCTGTGAATTCTTCTTCTTGGCATTGGCAATAATGGCAATATTTAAACTGTAATAGTCTCAAAATAAGTCTTCTCAGCATTGTACCAGATGCTGAGATACAATTTTTCCCCACTTGCACAACATCATCTTGTATATCCTCTCCATTGATTGAAAGATGCTCCACTTGCAAGCAACTCTGCTGTGCAGCCAAACGGGACGTGCTTTGGGCCAGGACTCTCATTTCATGCAGTGTTTGTGCAGTATCTGATGCAGCATACTGCAACGTGGGTTCACTTGTTTGTTTTCCTAGGAATAGGGAAGGTTGGAGGTTGGCAGCATCACACATTTGACCCTTAATTTAATACAGTGAGAAAGAAGGGACAAACGAAATTTATGTCACCATCCACACACACACACACACAACCCACTGCTGGGTTTTCTCACACTCATCTTCCCAACTACATAGAATCACAGAATCATTAAGATTGGAAAAGACATCTAAGATCATCAAGTCCAATCATCATTATACATAATGGCACATTTTTTGTCACAAAGAAATCACAAAGACTGGAAGATCAACTCATCACATTCTTTCTTTTTATTCTGATAAGACCTTCCTCTATTTTCCAGCCTCCCATACCACCTCATCTCCCAAGGGTTTTACTTTTTTTTTAATGGTTAAAAAGGACATAAAGTGGAACAAAATGTGTAAGCTTGGAAAAAATGGATTTCTGGTTGGAGGATTTGTTTATTTGTTTCTGGAAAAGAAGTAAGCAGAAATATTTTCCCAGCAAGCAACAAGTTTCTCTTGACAAATTCTTTCCTCTCCGTGAACCATGTCACCATCAGTGTTGTTTCAGCCAGTTCATGGGTTTTGCTGCCAAATGAATCCTGAAGCTGAACTTAAAATAAGTAGTCTTAGCTCTTATGTACTCAAAATTCCATGGGAATGGGATAACCACTGAACTATCACTGATTTTCTCTGAAGTTAAGAAAGCTCAGTTCCCACTGAATAGCCATGGCGAAGAGTGATCTGTTGCCTCTGAAGGTCTGTGATCTTGTCTGAGGATCCAAACATGGTCCCTTCCAGATCAAAGGATTCTATGATTCCATGATTTTAATTATACCCATAATTAAGAGGTAAGAGCAGCATAAGGAAAGATTGCGTCTCATTTCTGGTGGCAATGGTACTGAAGAGTTAGTCTCAGGAGGGGCACAAAGCAGAGGGATGTAACCTTGCTCTTGTTACCCATGCAACACCTCTATGTAAGTTCATTCTTCTCATACCACTCTCATGAAGGGCAGTCAACTGGCAGTGAGAAATGTCAGCCCATTTTGGACCACATCCTGGTCTAAATGTGGCAGCGTGCTTTTAAAATAAGCCATCATATCCATGAAGCAGAAAATGGGAAGAAATATAATTACTAGTTCACAACCGAAAATATAACTGACACAAATGGAATTTCTGTTGGACCTTGTCCCTCTTTCCTGTGTGTATTTTGAGGTAAACACCAACCACCATCATCAACTGGGAGGATAGTCTGACACACTTAAAGTTTGTGCTACCATTCAACAAGACCTGGACAGACTGGAGATTTGGAGGAGATTTGGACAGGGGGGAACCTGATGAGAGCAAGTGTAGAGTCTTGCACCTGGGGAGTAATAAACATCAGTACAGGATAGGGGAAGAGCTGGTGGAGTGGAGCCCTGCAGAGAAGGACCTGGTTGTCCCTTCCAATCCCTGTGATTTTGTGATCTAGAGATGGGAAGCCAGTGCTTTGTCATGCAAGATGCCTGACAACTATTAAAGAAAGGTACTGACTTCTTCCTTGTGCCTGTCAATGCTGAACTTTAAAAGATTACTCTCTTAGCTGAGCCCTATGCACACTCTAGTGCAAATATTAGCAATACTAAAATGAATTGAAATGTAATAATAAAATAAAATATTGTCAAGTAGCATAACATAAAATAGCAATATTATGGCTCTGCACTTGGAAAGCAAACAGACAAGAAGTTATTAGCTCCCCTTTGCCTTATGCAGTTCACCAACACCATCCCAGTGTTTTTGCACCTTCACCACTGCCCTCACACTACATTTAGGACCTTGAGATCGTAACATTCAGTGCTATAAATCTTCTTCCCAGTGGGCTGCAGGGATATACTCCATGAACACATCCACTGTGGCAGACCAATATGACCCCAGAGGAGACCCACAAAATGCATTGGGTTGTGTGGGCATCACCAGTGCCCTGATGCTTTCAAAGCACACCTTGCTTTACAAGCATTGCAGGGATTAGTTACTGCATCACTTAGAATTCAAACCAGACATTTGTCTTTCACTTTTTTAATTATCTGTACAGACCAGTCCCAATGGATAATTTATAATGCATGCATTTACCCATCCATATGTAGCATAGAATCATAGAATGGCTTGGGTTGAAAAGGACCACAATGCTCATGTGCTACGTGCAGGGTTGCCAACCACCAAACCAGGCTGCCCAGCTACAGTGGCTTTTCTATCCAGAAATTTAGACTGCATCCAACCATACGCCTAACACCCTGCTATAAGAGTGGGTAAAATCAGATGCCCAGGGAAGAGAGAGTGGAAACATTCAGCATCCTCAACACTTTGCAGCAAGAAGTTCCATTGCTCCTCTACTTCTCCTGCAAAAAAAAAGGAGAACAACATTTGAGTTCATTTTTAACTGCACTGATCTGTCATTAGCTTCCTTCAATGGCCCTTCCTCTTCAGTGGCAAAAAGTTAATCCTCTCCATACTTTAGTAGATTCCCAGCCTTTATTATCCCTCCTCAGTTGTCACTAGCACAGGTTTAATCCCTTCCCCAGCTTCTTATTTCACTGCTGAATTACTCCAAACTTATGCAAGTATCAGACAATTGACTTGCATGGTCATCTGAACCTAGCTAAAGCAGTTATGAGAGAATAAGGAAAAAACCACATTTCTGGATTATCTCGTGACGCTTTGCTGATGCACACATTTTTATTGACTTCTGCTGGATCAATTTTTGATGTCTGTGTCAGTGTTCGTTTTTTTTTTATAAGCAGACGCCAGCAAATTTATTTGGGATTGAAAACCTCGATGTGTAGAGAGATACTGTAGCACAAATGTCATTGCAATGAGACACAAGGACACCAAGGAAGATGAAAATCTCGTGATATGGAAGGTGAATAGCATCCAGGCAATTTTTTTTTTCAACTTCATATCTCGTGTATAGATTTTGATACATCTCCATTTCCAGGAGCATGAGAAATCAGATTCAAGTCCATGAAGGCATTTGTGACACTGCGACTTAAACACGTTGGCAACTCTTTGCAGGACCCAACTACCAAAAAGAACTTATGAATTCAAATACACTTTAACAAACAGCTTTCAACTCCTTCTATACAAACTTTTTTTTTTTTTTTTGCCCCAAATATGAGACTTCATATTTTTTGTTTGTCTTACTTTCCTTTATTTTAGTTGAATGTCTTGAATTTCCTTTGTTGTGATTGAAAAGGCATTTTCAAAAGAAGAAAAGAAAGGAAAATTCAGTGGCTTTTTCCCTGACTGACTTTATTTCGTAGTAAATGAAGAGGATTTATTTTTGTGCACGCTTGTATGTTATTTCTGAGGAACTACAGAGTATCAGGGAAATAAACAGATTGCCCTTTTTTTTTTTTAAATAAAAATGCCCCAAAACAAACCTTGAGAAGCTTGTGGCTCTTCTGTGTGATCATCTGCATCGCAGCAAAGTGAATATTACATCTCTGCTATTCAAACTGAGTAGGTCTCCAAATCTCTTCTCCAGAGGTAGAAATGGCAACTGGAACTGGGAGCCAGGGATGAGCCTGTTTGTCAGGGCTTTTTGTTATGTTAGTAACTATTTCTGGGAACTGAGGAACTCACGAAGCTTGAGTAGATTCTCAGGTGTCTAATGGGGCTTTTGTTTCATCCTGGGATCTTCAGCAATGAAAAGACAGGTCCTACTCATACGGAAGTTGTGCACCTGGACCTGAACCCCACAACTGATTTCTGATCTGCAGAACAGGGAGCGTGGCTTTGCTGTCCCACTCTCATCATTCATCAGCATCACACAGAATCACAGAATCACTGATGTTGGAAAAAACCTCTAAGATCACCAAACCCAACCCTAAACCACCCCCACCATGCCCACTGACCATGTGCCTCTATGACACATCTCCACAGTTCTGGAACATCTCCCCCCCACTCCCTGGGCAGCTGTGCCACTGCATCCCCAGTCTCTCATTGAAGAAATGTTTCCTAATATCCAACCTGACCCTCCCCTGGTGCAGCTTGAAGCCATCACTTCTTGCCAATTGCTGTTACCTGGCAGCAGAGACTGACCCACATCTCACTCCAACCTCTTTTCAGGGAGCTGTTGAGAGTGAAGAGGTCTCCCCTGAGCCTCCTCTTCTCCAGACTGATCCATCCTATTCCCTCAGCTGCTCCCCATAGAGCTGTGTGCTCCAGACTCCCTGCAGCTCCCTTACCCTTCTTTGGACACACTCCAAGCCCTCAAAGTCTGTCCTGTAGTGAGGGGCCCAAAACAGAACACAGCCCTCGAAGTGCAGCTTTGCTTATGACAAGCTCACATTTGAATGAAGAGTATTATTTTAATCCCCAAAGATGAGCTTTTCAGGCCCAAATTGGCAGTAGCGTGCTCCCTGTTCCCTGCTGCAATAAAAATGCTTCCTAAGGGCAGAACCTTATATATATATAAGGAGAAAGTGACTTGTGACAATTTTGCTGTCATGTTGCTATGGACAAGGAGCCAGGGTGATCCAGCCACCACAGGGAGAGGAGATAAAGAAGCAGAAAAGTTCCAAAATGGAATAATGTGATGTGGGCCAATGTAAACGGCCCAGAATTGGTCCAGGAAATGATGTTGAAAGACGTATCTGATTAAATGCTTAAGGCTAGAAGTGCATCATCAAATAACAAGTGGGAAGAATGGGGGTGGCTGCCTCAGGTCAAACGTTTACTCAGCCAAATGTCCTGCCTCCAAGGAAGGCCATGAGACACATCACTATAAAGGCCATGAAGCCATGTGAGAAGTATGCCTGGACCATTAATTGGTGCAGGCTTTGCAATGCAGATCTTAGTTCAGAGCCTTTGTTGCCTCCCAGAATGAGACACAAAGCAGTTCTGTGGTATTCAGGCTGCTCTGGGTGCCTTGAACAATCCACCAAAATGCTTCTTATCAATAGGACCTTCCCAAACTGTGCCCAGATAAGTGTCCTGAGCTCCCAAACTTTGTATTTAGAACTCTTATGTTGGGAAGTTTATGTCATAATCTTTGTTTTTGTGGAGGTTTTTGGGGGGATGTTTGTGGGTATGCATATGAGCGGTGCAGCCAGGCTGTAATTCTCATTGCAGGGGTTTAGATGGACCTCCAGTCCAACAAATCAAAAAGCTGGAGGTTTCATGGAATCCTTAGAGATGGAAGGGACCTCAGAAGGCCATCTGGTCCAACTCTCCTGCAATGAGCAGGGACACCATTCAAGTGAGATACTCCTGATTTCAGCACAAGACCATCCCAGCTTTGCTTCATACCCAACGTGCACGCAGCCGTGCAGAGCTTCACAGAGCTCTTCCACCCCTAACACCATCCTTCAGTCATTGCAGGCAATTCCAGTGATTGCTGCACAATAGGAAAATAGTTTGATTGATTAATTGGTTCATCAGGGAGTGAGTGACAGCTCGTGCTGCCCCGGGTGTGTGATAGAGACTAAGAGCTCGAGTCAGTCGCTTCAATAGCAATTGTGGTGAAATTAGGATTCCTTTGTGAGCATTTCACTCCTATCACTTCTGTCTCGGGACGTATGCTGTAAAGAGGCATCTTGCAAATAAACAGGAACGTTCTCTATCCAGAGTGACTGTCGCACAGCCAGATTAAGAACAGGGAAAATGGGCACACAGTGTTCAGTCGTAAAACTACTGGAAAAGATGCTCAACAATGAAGTGGAATTAAATGAAATTCTAGCCACTCAGAATACATTATCCCTGCAGCATGTCCATGAAATCACTCTCTGAATTGCAGAGTAATTTGCTCTTAGCCTATGAAACCTTTCTTCTTTTTTTCTCCCCTTTTTATCCCCCCCGCCCTTAATTTTTTTGTATTTTTTTTTTTTTTTCTGATAGCAATCATTTGGGAACTCGTTTCTCACTCATTTTGCTCCTGAAGGAAATATTCTACAAGGGAACAATAGCGACGTGTCATCGTGATGTTACGGGTCACTCATTCAGTGGCAGTAATGTGCCCACTTCCCAATTGCTTTGCCTGTGAGCACTGAGCTGCTTCTGGAAAGGCTTTCATGTCCTTTAACTCTTTGCAGCACTATGTTGTTCCAGCAGCCATGAACTTGCCTTTGCTAAGAAGCAACCTGTGTGGACTGACATGGCAAGGATGCACATGAAATACTTTTCTTGACATGATGAGCAGGGATGGGGAAGGAGGGAGACTAACATTATACGGAGTCTAGCTGGTGCTGTGGTTAAGCTTAGTTTGACCCTGTAATGGATAAATTAATTGCTCTAAAGAGCTGCTCTGTTGTAGATCCCAGCCACAGTGTGCTGGAAAAACCAAACCTTGCTTGCATCTGCTGTGAGTCTTAGTGGAGAAGCTGGAAAGGATTGCATCCTATGACTGTGACAGGGTCACCAACCCTGGAGGTGTTCAAGGAACATGGAGATGTGGCACCTGAGGACATGGTCAGTGGGTGTGGGTTGATGGGTGGAGTTGGTGATCTTAGAAGTCTTTTCCAATCTTGATGATGGTCAGCGTGGAAATGGTGCCTTGTCACGTACAAGAGTTTGCTGTCCATCCATTGGATCACAAAGAAATGCAGGTGGCTGAATTTGGCTGCAAGGGACATTTTGCAGGTAGGTGCCACTGTGAATGTTTGCTTCAGCATTTTCCTGTGCAAACCCATCTGCCTGTATCCATTCCTCTCATGCTTTATAATTAGTGCTACCTCTATCTCAAGGCCTCATCTGTCATTCTGCCTTCATACAATTTGCAGTGCAGTGGAGCACTTTCATGCACAACCACTATTTGCAGATCAAGAAAAAGGACAGCCTAAAAATCTCCTTTTGGCCAAGCGTTGAAAAAAAGGCAACAATTAGAAAGGAGAAGACAATCGAGGAAAGACAGAACGAGGAAGATGCTAATTAGCAAAAAATGAGAAGCTGTGGAATTAAGGCAGTTGGTTAGGAAAGCTGAAGGCATTAGGGAAAGTCCCAGGCTTAAAGGACTGTAGAGAATATTAAAAACATGGGAGAGATACTTAACCCATTGCTGGTTGAAGAGAAGTATTAGCAAGTTCTCCAACTCCCAAGATGTTCCAATTCTTTTTTTAATGAATATAAAAAAAGCAGGTTTTGTTCATGAGTCTGATTAGTATTAATTATCAAAGAAGATATTAAGAATCTAGCGGAATGCATTTGTTTAGATATTGCTAAGTCCTTATAATGCATCTGAGAATCCTGAAAGTGTTTGCTAAGGGGAAATCTGCACAAGCGTGTAGTAAGCCCTGCGCAGCTTAACATGAGCTTTTACTTAAAGCAAATATATTATCAGTCATAACAGGGATAAAAGGGATTTTAAACAGACAATTGCCAAACTACACATGGAGATTTAAGGAATGCTGGCTATGCTAGGGAGTGGGGTTAAGGGGTCTTGGAAAGCAAGGAGCTCACCATAAACTCCCACTGTGCCTCTGTAGCAAGGAGAGCAACAGAGACCTTGGAGGAGACGAGCAGGGAGTTGTAATTAGGAAAAGAGAAATGTTTTCTGCTTCTACACAAGGCACCAACGAGACCATGTGGAGCAGCTCGTTGTCTGCTGTCAGGATTTTAAAGGGGGGTTTGGGAGAGGTCTGAAATGTGCCCCTAAAGAACAAAGTGCAAGAAGAATTGCTTCAGAGCCAGAGGACGTGCCTTGCTCTGAGACTTTCTGCCATTCAATCTGCTTAGTTTATCAGAAAGAAGGTGGATAGGTGACTGGTTTGATTAAAGCATGTAAGTGCTTCCATAAGGGTAAAATTTGGGTTAGCAAAGCCATCTTTAATCTTGTGGAGAAAGGCATACTTATGACTGGAAGTGGGATCCTGACATATTCAAATAGAAATGATTTTCAGCAGAGTGATGGACCATTTGAACAAAGTGCCATGGAAAGCACTGCCTCTCTCTGCTACTGAATGCTTTCAAATCGAGTCTCAATTTCTCCCTCAAAGAAGTCACATTCACCCTAAAGCTCTGAGTGTGCTGCTAACCAGACTTATTCAGTAATATGAGGTCAAATTAAATGATCAGAGATAGCTTCTGCCCTGGAAGTTACTGCAATATCAGTGCAGTGCTCTGGTCTTTAGACTGTCAGAACCATAGGATCATTAAGGTTGGAAAAGGCCTCTATGATCATCACATCCAGCCATCAGCCCATCACCACAGTGCCCACTAAATGTCCAAACGGCCCCCCAGCCATCCTCTGAGCTCCTGGTGTCCCATCAAATACTGGGGGCTTAACCCCTCTATATGGACTTTGTGTCAGTTCCATGACCACATCCCAAAGCACTCCTGCATTCTGAGCTGCCATTCCCTACCACTTTTTCCCTTCTGTTTACCCATTTAGTTGTTCAGAAAAGGACCCTTGCACAAATAACCTCACACACGGCACAACAGAAGCAACATTCAACACAGCCTTCATTAATCCCATGATTTAAGATGGAGCCTCTGTGTATATTCACTAGATTAAATGTCTTTGCTGGAAGTGCACCGAGATGGCACATTTCCCAAGACATATATTCCAAGTCAGTGTGAGCACATCTAGCACAGCCTAGTTGTGCCTCCCAAGTCCTGCTCTGATGCAAACCAGAATGAATATATGAAGGTCGTAAAGAGGAAATGCAAAAGCAGGAAATGTTTCCTGCCCAGATGACAGAGTTTGGAAGGTACCTCTAAGCAACTGGCAATTAAAAAAGAAATATGCTGCACGTCTCCTTGCATTCCAGGGAGAAGCCTGCAGAGCATGCAGTTCATGCAGAGCTTCCCAATCTTGGTGCTCCACCTTCCACTGGGTTATGGCAGCATCTCTGAGCACTGCTCTTCTGCCCCTTTGGAAAAGATGTCAGGGAGCCCTCTGGGGAGCACCACCCCAAGCAAACACTGTGAAGACTGAATTGCATAGCAGAGCTGCCAGCTGGGACCCAGCGTGCGTTGCATCCGCATTGTGAAAGCCATCCCAGTGCAGCAAAAAATAGCACTGTGTTGAGCCATTGTGTGGCCCTCCATAAGGATAGAAGTGCTACCAGGAGTTCCACGGCTGGCTGTGTGCATCCACTCATTTCCTAATTATTATTTCTGCCCCCTCCCCAGCCTTTTCAGCAATACATGAATTAATACATAAGCATTCCTATCCCTGTGACCATAGCTGGAGCGCCCATTAACCCAGAGCCCTTAGGTGGCATTCACACATCTCAGCCTGGTACTGGTGGCCACGATTTGAATTAAAAGGATGCAGCAGGGAATTTAAAACCAAGAGGCAGGATCATCAGCTGAATTCAGGGTAGTCCAGTCAAAACCAACAGAACTACAATTATTTAGATTAAACAGGGAGATCTGGCTGCATGCACACAAAACTCTGCCCAACCTGCCTGTGCTCATACCTCCAAGCTCTCACTATTTGCTATCCTCTGCAGAAAAAGAGGTTAACTATCATCATCTGGAAGCAGCGAAGTGAAATTAAGTAAAGGAGGATTTAGGAGATATGTCAGGAAGCATTTCCTTGCCAGAGCCTTGCTGGAACGTAGCATATTCTCAAAGGCAAGGTGAGGAGTGCATGATGGTTTGTGTTGTTGAAACCTGGGGTGCTCCAGGCACTGGGAATGGTGTTGTAAGGAGGAGCGCCCCTCTATCCTAGGAAAAAGATCTGAGATCTGAGCACTTCTGGTTGATTTCTCGCTTCTGAGTGATCAGATTTCCCCACGAAAGCACTGTGCAGGGCACAGGCTATCTGAATTATTATCCCAGCAAACACTCTCATTCTCAAAATCTGGGAAGTTTTCCAGCTTAATTAACATTAACATTTGTTTTCACTAAGCCGTCTGTCAATGTGCCACCAGAAGCACTAAATATGAGCTTCGAGCACACACGCGGGTAGGTAGCAATTCAGGTGGAGCATGCAGTTTTATTTCCAAGCTTTGTTCCTTACAAGCTTCGTTATTTCTCGGGTCTGTAAATCATCTCTTCTTCGAATGGCAGAACCCTTTCTCCTGACACACGGTCTCATTGAAAGCTAATGACCAAACATCATGTCACATCCTCAGCTCAGCTGTAGCTTGACATGAACCCTGATTGCCTTTGGTTGCTGTTGATATTGGTAGTAAGGGGGGTGCATAACAACAGTTTCAGAGTGGCATTGTGTCCCTTTCTCCTCCACAGCTCCATTGAGGTGCAGTTTTCTTAACTGTCAGCCCTGTAGGGTTAGATAGCTGGTCCCCGATCCATCCCTACAATTACCTGCTTTGCTCTTCATGGGTTTCAATGTCATGCTCTTATTTACAAACCCCTTTCTCAAGGGACAAATGCTGAGGAATGGAGAGGCTGTATCAGTGACATTGTGAGCCAAATCACTGGGAAGGACCCTGGGGTGGTCCCTAGAGGTATTCAAGAACCATGGAGATGTGGCACTGAGGGACATGGTCAGTGGGTATGGGGGGGTTGAGTTAGACTTGGTGATCTCAGAGCTCTTTTCCAAACTTCATGCTTCCACATCAACATCCAAACCAACTTAAACAACCTTGCGAAAGCTGTATTTCTCCCATGGATGAGCAGCTTTTGAGAGAGCAGCAAGAGATTAAACAGATTCCTACCTATCTCTAAGGTTGCTCTAACTTCTGCTTTACTCTGCTCAAAAGGCAAATTCAGTATTTCTACCACAAGATTCAAAGCAGCAAACAGCCTCCCTTAAAGCTGGATGTACATGTTGATACTCAGGATTGGTCCCAGGTGCCACCAATTCCTTCCCTAGTTGCCTGGTCAATCTGATTGGAGCATGGCTTCTCTGAAGCTATATAAACCTGCCAGAGGGCTGGTACATACTGTTCTGGTTAGAGCTTTTCCTGTGTCTTGATGTCAACTTTTTTCCTGCTTCATCTTCCCCTGTGGAAAAACCTCCAACACCTTTTTCTTCCATTTATGCCTGTGCAGGTAAGCACAAGATTAAGGAGCTCATCTTCAGAACTCGGGTGCAGTTGACTTGGGTTGACTCTATGCCATCGTACCCAGGTGATAGGGCTTAAAAGGGGGAAGTTGTGCAGATGGGGATCTTGAAATTGGTTGTGTTTCTGGTGGATGTGGCTCCCTGTGATATTTTGTGCCTGGTACTGGATTGGAAGTGGAGCTCTCGCTCCGGTGTCTGCTTGGCAACAGAAGAAAATGTTGGCATGGCAACTGATCCAACACATAAAAGGGGACAGAGATCAACTGCTGTCACATCCACAGAGAGAGGGACAAGAAGGAAGGCAGCTGAATTTGAATTAGAAACACTGTGGATTGTAAGGAAAACTTTACCACCCAATAATGAAACATTTCACCATGTTCTTGGGGGAGGCCACAGATTTCTCATAGAAGTAGTGCTTTATAAATAGGGCAGATGAAGTTGTCATGGTTTGTCTAGGTGCAGTTAATCCCCTTTTACATAAAGGCTTGATCTGGTTCATTTCTCGAAGCTTTTTTGCTGCTTTTTCCTTAAGGACTTTTCATTTGGTTGAACTCCTTTGGCTCTTCCCAGCTTTGCAATCAGCACATCAGCACCCAGGAGCTTTTTGTTTTCCAGTTCCCCTCTGCCATGCTGACATCAGATGCTGTTGATCTCTGCATCCATACACTGGATACACATCCATACAGTGCACTCTCTTGTAATATCACACCTTATCTCATTACTCTGCTTCTAATGCTGGAATTCACTGGAACAGGTTGCCCAAGGAGGCTGTGGATTCCCCAACCCTATTGGTTGGTATTCAAGGTATTGGGAGGTATTCAAGGCCAGGCTGGATGTGGCTCTGGGCAGCCTGGTCTGGTCCCTGCACATAGCAGGGGGTTGAAACTAGATGATCATTGTGGTCCTTTTCAACCCAAAGCCACTTTATGAATGCTATTTTACCAAAATCCCAAGGAACACCTAAGCTTTCTGCAGTTTTCCTAGTTGCCTTCACCTTGTTTATCAACATCCAAATTGTTTTGGGATGTTTCTGCTGCACCTCATCTTTTTCTTCTTCCTGTCTTACAAGACTCCCTCACACTACTGCCCCTGTAACTATCCACTGTCTCTGGCACCTTCTCAAACTTAATATATTATTTCCACTTCATAGTACTCAATTTGTGAAACAGAAACTCAGCTTTGTGCCAGCTGTATCTTTAAAGGGTTCAGATAGAATGATATGAGAGACAAAAACTGAAGGGCCCAACTCTATAAAAATACATGTGGATGTTGCTGAAAATTAACCCTTTCATCCAAAGAGTATGCAGTTCTAACTCAGGGGTTCTAAGATAACCTGGACTCTACCTTTGATCTTGAGCAGCTGTATTGGACAGCACTTCATCAGAAGAGGATGGGATCGTATCACTAAGACTGCAGAGCATCCTTGGTGCCGAATGCAATTCTGGGTGCTGCAAACAAATGTGAAGTAGTAATGTAGAGGCACTAGTAAGCAAATTCAAGCCAGTACATGCACCCTGCTCTGCAAGTCAAAGCTCTGCGTGAAATCCTGGCCCACTGTTAATTTTCACCACAACCCTTTAAATTGGAACTTATGTTTGTTCTTAACCCATTATTATTTCTGTTCTTAGTCCTTTTCAGGGCTGCTTAAACGAGGATGGGTTCTAACTGTAGAATTTGTGTGGCTATCTGGCACAAGCTATCTAAAAGAATGGAGCAGCAGCACATAATAGAGATGGGGATATTAGGAGACCATCATGAAGAAGGCAAGGAGAAATCCAAGACTAGAAACAGCATTTTAAATTATTCTTTACCTTTACTTGGTTAAACTGAAGTAAAACAAAATGAACGAAGCCATGAGTCAGAAGCTCGATCTCCTATCAAATGAATAATAATAATACCAAGCACACACTGAGCCTCTCCGATCCCGGCACAGAATCTCTGCCTGCTATAAACACTGCTGGATTTAAATATCAAGTATATTCAATGCATCAACAACAACAAAATATAATCCACGCTATTTCATATGACAATGCACGGAGTACAAAAATAGAAAGGCCCGCTCCATTAAGCTTGCATCTCAAACTGCACTGAAATTATAATCAACGGCTTCTTCAGGGCAGAGGAAGGGAAAACAAAGGAAGGAAGAAGAAAATAAATAATATAAAAATATAAATATATATAGTGTTATTCAGAAGGAGCCTGTTTCAGCTTTTTTTTTTTTTCTGGATGTAAGCCCTTGCGTGGTCATTGAAGCCACTATCCCTTTCTGGGATGACCCACAGAGCTGCAAGTCAGGTTCTACCAACAGGGTCCACTCAGATCCCTCTGCTCCCTTCCCTGATGACCATGTAAGCCACAAGGAAAGCCAAGACTAGATCCTGTAGGGATCCATTCATGGATCAGGGAGGCTCAATGGGCACAAGGGTTTGTTTAGGCACAGGCAGCTTGACGTTCAGACCAGGTCCCTGCCCTATTTACTGCCTTTCAGCACTCCCTTCTCTTGCTTTGAGGCTATTGTAGGATGGCACTGGTCCAATTTGGGTGCTTTTGAACAAGATTTTTCAACAGACACCTGAATATTATGAAGACTTTTTTTTTTTCCAACTGTATCATTAATCAGGACTGGTCAAAGCTACCATTTCAGAGTTTTCCAGACAACTGAATCAAGCATAACATTAAAAGTGCCAATTTTATTAGTTTTTTTTGTTTTTGTACTACCTCACCATTGGGTTGTAGCCATAGGAGCTGCCTTGTCTGAGCAAGGAAGGTTCAGAAAAACCAGTCTGTCTGGTGCCGCTCTCTTTGGAACATGTCGATAATCTCCAAGCTCCATCCTCTCATTTCCCAAGTTCCCTGCAGCTATAGAATCTGAATTCTGTTATTACACTTTTTTTTGTCATTGATTTATGTAAATTGAATAGCGAGAAATACCAACATTCCAGCCAAAAGGAGAAATGCTGGTTTTACAGCCTCAGTATTTCACACAGGTTATTCATTCTTCTTCGTGAGCAACTTCTTCTTTTCCCCCTCACATTATATTTTTACTGATAGCATTAAATGCTGGATGTAGGCAATATCTTTGATATATGGACAATTTACAACGCACAGGGAGAACCTTGACGGGATTCTTCTTCGTTTCTTTATCATCTTGTTCATAAATTAGAGCTGCTCCAAAAAGGGGTCTAAGCAAAGGGAAAGCATGGCTCTGTTTGAGGGGTGGAAGTGTGGTCTATCTGTAACATATGACTCAGACCATCAAGCTGCATTTGATGCACCTATCTCTTGAATGCACCAAGGTAGTTTGCTTGTGGCCTGAGGGTTGTATATAGCCTTGTTGGGCAGTTAATTCTTTTGTGCACTGCCTTCCTGAGTGCTTTCCTTTTTCGGGACAAACTGGGAATGGATAAAAAGGGGGAAAGATGACAGGGTGAATTCATACAAGAACAGCCATGCCTGCACAGGGCAAGGGCTCATCCAGCCCAGCTGCAGAGTCACAAAGCCCTGTGATGACATGCAGCTGCCACTAGAACAGACCTTGGGAAGGTTATAGTAGACCAAGCATGCAGTTACAGTTATTGATGTAATTCTTCAGTCTCTGGAAATATGCTTCATAAAAATGCTGGGATTTTTGCCATTTTTCTGATGTGATTGCAAATCATTGGACAGGAGCATAGTGGCAATGGCAGAATAGCTGGACTAGATGACCTTAGTGGTCTTTTCCAGCCTTAATGATTCCATGATTCTATAAGCTCACATCTTATTAACTCCACCTACTTTCACTCCATTATATCACATGAGGAAGGCAACCAGCTTCCTGCAATCCACTGTAGGAAGGAGCACAGAGTCCAGCATCTCCTGCCATAAGAATGGGAAAAGTCATAGTGGTCACTTGACCTGCACACAAGGAGATGAGATGAGACACTATTTCTAGCCTAGAACTGGGACTTCTCTCCTTTTTTGCCCTTGAGAGTTGTATTAGGAGAGATTTAGGCTGCATAAATGGAAAAAAAGGGTGTGGTGGATACCCCATGGAGACATTCAGGTCAGGCAGGACAGGGCTCTAAGCACCTGATAGAGCTGTGGATGTCCATGTCCATTGTAGGAGGTGGGACCAGATGGTCAAGTGTCCATTCCAACTCAAACAGTCCTTGGAAGATTTATGATGTCCCCTTGCCCTTCCTCCTACAAACCTTTTAATTCAAGTCAGATGTCACTGACAGAGACCACAGATGGAGAGTGTGACCTTCCCTGCTGGGATGACAGGGGAGCATGTTCAAGGCCTTTCTGTGCAGTGGAATGACACCTGGAAAGAATAAGGCTGGGTGAAAGCCAAAGATGAGGGGAATACATGAGCTATGAATTTTCTTCATCTTTTCCTTGGAAAAAGCATTTTGTTCCTTCCTCTGGGTCATAATAGCAGCAGAGTGGAATGCTTAGAGAATTGCTAGAAATGTGTGTAGGGAAGAAGATTGTAAAATCCTACACATTGGAATTATAAGGGTGGGAAATGAAAATAGGTGGCATTTCTACAGGAACACTTAGCCCATCCTAGTTAGATGTTCTGTAAATACAAATTTCCCCCCTTGAAGTTATTCATGTGAAGACATGCTCCAAATACGGGAGGAAATGTCAGTGATGAGGTTGTTCATCACTGTCATATCTCAGCCACAACATCTGTGCCTTCCCTAGGTCTGGGTGCTTCATATACCCAGAGGAAGGCATCCTCCCTTCTCATGGAATACCTGGACAAGGAAAACTCTACTTCCATGAGCTGCCAACCCTCAGCTGCAGTTTTAGGCCATAGTCAGTTCTTAGAGGACCGTTTCAGAAGATGGTACGGTGTGTGTTAGCTTTAAAAATGTGTAGGTGCTGTATTAATCTTGCTTTTCATGCATCTGTAGTCATTTTCCTCTGTTTGTAAGCAGCACTTCACTGCATAATTTGCTACCCCCACAGGGTCTGTTTCAAACAGATCTCTTGTTTAAAGTAGGGTTGTTAGGCTGATTCTTTCTTTGAGATGCGGGTCGAGGTACACCTGATAAATCATCTGTGGGTAAAATAACAGCAGCTCCCTTTGTACCATCTCAAGTCATGACTCCTTTATGGCTGTTGGTTCCAGGATCGTGATTGTGATGCTATTTTGGTTAAGGATAAAAACAATGCCAACACTGACAGCCTTGGCACGAGCTTTCCTACGAAACAATTGCTTGATTGCTCTGTCTCAGCACCTCCTTCCACATGGATACTCCTATGGATGGGAAATCTGCCTCCAGCTGGGCCTGGAGACATCCTTTGCACATCAAATCTTCAGAAAGACAGTGAGCACAGATTTGCTGGCTAATGAAGATGTATTCAGCTAAGAATGACGGCATTAACACTGAATCCATAGGGCTGGAATAGAGAAGGAACTCTCCTCTTTCCTTCCCAACCCCCATCGCACCTGCAGAGTATGTTCTATTTCCTTTTGCCTTCCTTTGCATAGTGGCCAACCTCTGCTTCCTATCAGAGCCTGGAGAAGGGCCATCCCCTCTGAAAAATTTGCTCTTTTCTCCAGATAAACTGTCCTAACAAAATACACTGTTTCTATCTGAAAACCTGGTCTTGCTAAAAAAGGGATAGTCTTTTGCAATGATCAAGTTATTCTATGATCACCCATTATCCAGAAATTAATTCCCCTTAGCTAAGGCTAACAGGATGTTTAAATGAGGCATTTAAATACACTGTGTTCAAGTCCTCACATGGAACTTGTGAGAGACACGGACCTTTTAGTAAGAGACAAATTATGATGTTTCACTTGCAGATAACGTGTCCTTTACCACAGATTTCAGTTAAGCCATAGACTACAGCTGATGTTCTATTAGTCTTAAATGAAGCTAACTCAAAAAGTAAAAAAATAATTAAAAAATTGCAGAGCCTTTTACTAAGACAAAACTTTTCTCTATTTTTTTCTTATCTATCTCACATACCCATCTGATGCTTACATTGCCCCTTTCTCCTACAGAATTAATATTTTGTCAGGAGCCTGACCCGTAATTCCTTCAGAAACAAAAGATTTTAATTTCATTAGTGCTAAATCCCTGAGAGAAGCAAGCCCAGTAGGCAGAAGAGGAGCTAAGAAATGAGAATCCACAAGTCAGCTCTGCTGATGACTCATAGGACTCATGACAACATATCAGCACAAATAAAATGTCACATCATGAAAAATCCTCATTGTCTGCCCCTAAGTCCTTCTCCCATCTGAGCAGTCTCCCTGCCTCATGCCCTGCTAAAGGCCACAGAGCTGTTCAGATTTCCTCGTAGGGTCCCTGTACAATGTGGATTTAAGGAAGGGAGCCAACACTTTTCCAGGCCAAGGCTTGGGAGGTCGTCTGTCAGTTCTGACATCATCTGGACTGACATTTCTGAAGAGATGTAGTTAAGAAGCAGTGCATTAACCAGCTGGGGAAGCAGAGCAGAACCCTGATGTGATGGCAATGAGGAAAGTGCAATCTGTAGTCACTCTTTCTCATCTGCCATGATAAAGTGGAGAAGTTCCACTGGCAGCAACAGTGAGCTCCCTGTGTTTGAATGTCCCATTATCATGTCCTCAAAGTACTTACAAGGGACAAGCAGGCTTACATTATTACAGGCAAAAGAGATAGGCATTGCTCATTGATCTCCTAGCACTTGGGCATGTGCTGTACCCATCAAATGACTGCAGAAAGAAGGATGAGCCCCTGTCTGCTGGCCTAGCCATAGTCTCTGCAGCTCTTGTTTGGGAAGATGGACTCTTATGTCACAACAGGCAAAACTCTGCATGTGGATGCCCCGTCCCTAGAGGTGTTCAAGGCCAGGTTGGATGGGGCCCTGGGCAGCCTGGGCTGGTATTAAATGTGGAGGTTGGTGGCCCTGCCTGTGGCAAGGGGTTGGAGCTTCATGATCCTTGAGGTCCCTTCCAACCCTGGCCATTCTGTGATTTTGTTTTGGGCATTCCACTGGATCATTAAGAGAGGATAGTTCAACACAGCCATTCTAGACATGTCTTTCTACAGCCCATCTAAAGTCAAAATATAAAAAACAGTTTTGGGGTCCAAAAGGTGTGATAAATCATCAAGCCAAGCAGTTATTCTCTTATCCTGAACACTACCAGTGCATTTACTATGTGCAATGATCTTTGTACAAGATTTAATTCTGATGTGCTGTAGTTTTGCTTCTTCTCCCCTTGAAATGGACAGGAGATTTTTCTTTGATGTGGCAGAAAGAACTGTCAGGCCCTGAAGGACAATCTGTGATTTAAACTCATCAAAAAGCTCATTTATTTCATTCCTATGGCCCAACCTGCCCTCAGTTACGCAGCTGGGGCTCTGGAGAAGACTGCACTTCCATTTTATGAAGAAGCTGTCCTAAAATAGTCCAGGGAATGACTAGGGAATGGAGAATTCCCATTTCACCCCAGATGTTTCCCATAATCAGCCCTTGCTCTGGTTGACTGGTTGCATTCCGCTGCCCAGGAGCAGTATTTGGATGAAAATTGCACTGTTCATCTGAACGTTGGCAGCCACAACATTTGGGCTTGCAGAGTTGAATGCTGTGACAGCACAACCTCCCCATGGTGCAAGCTCCTGTCCTGTCCTTTTCTACAGTAAGAACAGCCATGGTCTATCCAACTATCTGAAGACAAAGCTCATCGAAGAGCTAGACACAGTTGGAGCAAAAAAAAGCTTTTCTTTTCCTTTTTTCCCCCCTTTTTTAACAAAGCAAATTAAACTGATCTCTGTTTAATGGCATTCCAACTGTGGAAAAGCCACCATGGTTTGTACTGAGTAGCTTCATCCTCAAAACTGGGCATGGACCCTTCAGCCAAACAGGTTTCCCATAAGGGCTTCATCACACCACTTAAATGTGATGGGGGAAAATTTCTAATTTAGATGACATGAGAATTAAATGTCTCATTTTACCTCTGGCAATTCCTTATATTTCTAACAGCAAGTAATGACTTTGAATACATTGTGATTTCAGAATTAAGTGACATTCTTCTCTCATGTGGACACTGCAAAGTGGGACCTCCCAACTCCAAACTGTATTCTGAGCTGAGCTTGCTGAAGAACTTTACCTTCAGATAAAAAAGAAGGTATCTTTTCACTGCTGAAGCTGTGTGGTGCATCCTAAGATTTAATGACCAGGGATGTTATGGGAGATATAGTTGTAGGAAATCACTGGGGTTGCTGTGTCAAAATACAGAATGACTGTAGGTGGGTTGAGAATTGCAGCTTAAGAATGTTGATTTGATCAGTGGGGTTGGGACTTCTAACAAAATAATAGGGGATGTGGTAGCAATCTTAATATCAAGCATATCAATTTGGGAGTTTTTTCATTATTATCCTTTGGGTTGAAGTTTCTGAAGCCAAGAAGTCCGACATGTCTGGATCTCTTGGGATTAACAGGCTGTAGAAAATTTGATATTTTTTAGAGGTTCTGTTCCATCTTGCAAGAAGAAGGCAATGTTGAGATTTTTAGGCAGAAGGAGGTAAATACCTTATTCTACTCTGCTTGAATCAGCCTTGTTATTTGCAAATACGTGCAGGATTCCTGAGTGAAGGAAAAAGGGGACTGTAACCATTGGAGGTGGAGGGCTGGAGCACCTGTTGACAGCTGATGCCTTTCCCCCACCCACTCCTTTTGCTGTGCCTGTGTCTCAGAAAATGCACCTCACACCAACAACACACAGCCAACAGTTCCAGTTATCCTTTTGTGATACAGACTGAAGAGCTCTCATCTCAAATTACTGCTCCCAAGCAGGTACTTACAGACAATGATAAATTACCCCTTAACCTTTTCTCAGTAACACCAGGCAGCATCTTCCTCCCCCCTGCTCCTGTCATCCCCATCCCCAAACCTTCAGTTGTTATGGCTCTTCCTTGAACAGTTCATCAGCATCCTTTTGAAGCAGAGACAAAGCAAACTGAGGTACCCAGGAAATGCAAAGCCACCTGCATCCGCCTAGGTGTTGCTCTGCTCCTTGTTGGCAGAAGACCTTTGCCAATGCAATTGCAGAGCAGTTTGTCATAAGGCCCTCCACCATTCCACTCCAAATCACCCCAGACTCTTTTCCAAGTGGGTACTCTGACTCATGCTGCTTCTCTCTGAGGGAAATATTAACCTGAATGACCCAATGTTGTTCAAATTAGCAATGATTTGGGAAAAGCCAATTCTCATGGCAGGACAGGAGATCTACAAGATCTCTTTTGGTCCTAATTTCTAAGATACGACAAGACTTCAACCCTTAGACACCGTGTAAGTGGAAGGGAACTCTGTAGATGTCCCCCCCATGATTATGGAGGTTGGAGAAGCCTCAACATGTTCATATAATCATTAAGGTTGGAAAAGATGACTAAGATCACCAAGTCCAACCATCAACCCATCGCCACCATGTTTCAGCCCTACCTGCTGTAACACAATATAATTTGTAACATCCTGCTCTGGCAGCATGTTTTCTGCTTTTAGTATTGACAAATGCAAAATGAGCCCAAGATAAACCCTTCAGCTCTTCTCCTGACATACCTGCTACTTGCTTATCGCTGCTGGGAGCGAGCAAGCAACATCCACTGGTACCTCATCCATCACTTCCAAATGACAGACCATAACACGTAGGAAACCTAAATCAGTGGCTGCAGAGAGCAGCGTGCTGTTGGGGCCAGATGAAGCTGTTTTACTTTTCTATTAAATCTGACAGCTGGACTGGTGCCAGGACAGCATGGGTTTCACGATGCCTCCCTAAATTACAGTTGGACTGTGACATACTCAATCAGCGTTAATTCTGTCCGCCAGACATTGAGTGTGAGGAGAAAGGTCCCTTTCAGTCCTCAAATGTATTGATCTGAGTGTGAGGGACCCTTGGTGGGAACTGAAAAAAAGTGCTGGCATTTATGAAAGGGAAAGAGGCTGCATTGTATTTGGTGGCGGGGAGAAGAAGAAAAGGCTGCTTGTCAAATTCAATGAGCGGTTTCATATGTAGAGAACTGTTTATGGCCCTTTCTAATTGCTGTAATATTCCTGCTGCAGCCACAACTCTCTTTCTAGCTGCTTCACTTGCTTTGACAAATCAGCTGCCAGGAGAAGAGAAAACGGTAAAGTAAATAATTTAAGCAGTGAAAGGAAGGGTGACCAATCTTGCTGATTTCTCAATCTCCACTCTCTGCTTGCAGAAAGGCTCCCAAACGAGATGCAAGGACGAGCCACGCCTGATCAAATATCAGCCTATTGACCTCTAGCTATGGTCAATCTGCTATCTACACCTTGAGGCAAAGGCTGCCTCCTTTCTGTGCAACATATCCCATAAATTCAGTTTTATCATCCACAGGAGCGGGTAGCAAATGTCCTCTTGAGTGCAACTTGCTGTTGAAGTGTGAGGAGCAGGTTGCCCTTGCTTAAACTTCAGAGCAGGAAACATTTTGGGACCCAGTGTTCAAAATTGATTTAAAAACCAGACACAACATCAAATGTGAGGTATCTGTCCAATGCCTTCCTTTCAGACTGTGAGCTCTACTAGGTGTGCACTTTCCCTGATGTATTCTTGCTATGATGCATAGGATGTTGTCCCAGGGGTGAAGAACTCATTGCCAAAATTTTCATCACAGTCCAAAAATGTGCTTCTGAAAAGCCTAAGGGTTCATTCTGCTTGCCTGTGTAAAGCTTTTTGTCTGTTTGGAAACCAAGAGGCAGAGGTGCAGTTATTGAGTGTCATTGTCTTGGACTGGTAGGGTCCAGTGGCTGGGCATCTATAACAAACAATGGATGAATGGGGGCAACTGAAGTGCACCAACCTTTCCACAGGCCAGTAGGCAGCACCAGCTGCTTGGCATCTGCTGAACCATCAGAGCACTTCTGCAAGAAGGAGGGATACTGTCCTCCAGTAAGGGTTTGGCACTTTTCTCACAAAGTACTATTTTCACCCGGTGGTTGGATTCATGGAATATCGCAGAATGGTTTGAGTTGGAAGGAAACCTTAAAGGCCATCTGGCCCCACTGCCTGCGATGAACAGGGACACCCCCAGCTCCATCAGTGCTCAGAGCCACATCCAGCCTGACCTTGGATGGGACACTCACCACCACTCTAAGGCAACCCATGACACAACCTCAGTGCCCTTACTGTGGAATATTTTTCCTTAGATTGGTTGAATAGATATATATATATATAAGATAATAAAATAATAAACATCCCTTTCTTGAATATATTTTATTTATCCCCATTGTTTGGAGAGTACTGGATGGCCAAGCATGTCACCACTTTATGCGAGGGAAGAAAACTCTCCAGTACTTAAACCTTTGAAGAAAAATTGCAAGCCCATTTCTTGTTATACAAAAATGCACAAAAGGTTCATTATATTGGTAGTTTGATAGAGAAGAGCTCTCAGGAAGTACATGTAGTGCTTTTCTCAATACAGAGCAGAGTGACTAGAGTACTTAGGCAGGAGTACAAATGCCTTTGAACTTGTCGAGTTACTAATGACGTATGCTTGGCTTATTGTTCTTAACTAGGGTATTGTCTGCAAGTTGCTTTTAGTGGTCTTTTGTCACAGGCAGGAAAGATAATCTTCCTTTTTCAGAAGCAAAACATAGAAGTGCTGACATGATTTGACCTCTTTATAGCCTCAATCATGAAGGTTTGGCTGGACACTTTCTTGCAGCACAGAATGCAGGAAGGAGGCTTAATTGGAGAGATAGGCCCCCACCAGAGGAACAGGCTGCCCAGGGCAATGGGCACGAGGACATTACTCTCAGACATAGGGTTTGGGTGCTGCTGTGTGGAGCCAGGGGTTGGACTTGATGATCATTGTGGGTCTCTTCCAACTCATAATATTGAAGATTCTGATTTCTTGAAGCATCCACTGAATTCTATTTTCACAATCAATAGCAGCTCCTTTCTGTCCCCTCTTCCTATTATTGATGCCAGGGGAGAAGGTGCAGAAAGTGGGTAAGTCTTTCAGGAAATCTTACTTGCAGTGCTGAGGGAGTAGCTGCTCTGATGTGTTCAGCTCCCCATGGGTCTTTCTGAAGATCTGAGTCGTATATTGCTTCTGTACTGCCCAGTGAGTGAATTCTCTGCTGTTTGGTCCCTTGTTCATACAATATATGGTCCATTCTCAACTCCTTTAAGGAGTAAGGAAGCTCTGGAGTAGTCTGGGCATATTTTAGCCCATCAAGAATATCCTACAAGTCATATAGCTCATTTCAGACACTCAGTCCTCAAGTTCTCTTCATCAATCATTAGGATTTCACAAAGTCATAGAATATCTTAGGTTGGAAAGGACCTTAAAAGATCACTGAGCTCCTCCCCTCCTGCTGTGGAATGGCTGCCCCACACCAGATCAGGTTGCCCAGGGCCACATTCAATGTGTCCTTGGGCACCCTCAGGGATGGGGCATCCACAGCTTCTCTGAGCAACCTGATTTGTACCCACTGAACTCTCTTTCTCCCTATGATTTCCCAGCAAGGCAGACAACACATTTATACTCTCAGAACCACGCAGCGAGGCTGGCTGCAACACAGCTATTGCTTTATTTTAGGTCCTTTGATCTCAAAACACACGATCACTCAAAAATAATGATGACATGCTGGCTAGAGGAGCTCAGAGGAAAGGAATCATTCAAGGGTGGTGTGCCTCAGCAGTGTGCATATGAACTGCTGTGCGCCAGGTGGCTGGAAGGACAGAGATTTCTCTCTGGTCAGAGGGTTAAAACATTGTTTATGCATCTGTAGACTTTTCAGAGCAGCTTTCTGGACCCACTTTGGAATCTGAAGAGAGATAACTATAAGGACTTTAAAAAATGAGCATTTCGGCAAAACCTAGAAAGCACGTCAGCATCTTTAGGCACCTGAGGACCTTCAGAAATTTCAGCTCCAGCAGCTGAAAAGGAGTTCCAGCACTTCCAGACTGCACTGAGCTGTAGCAATCATAGAATCACCAAGGTTGGAAAAGTCCTCCAAGACCATCCAGTCCAGCCACCCACCTATCACCAACAGTTCTCACTAAACCATATCCCTAACACAACGTCTAAATGTTCCTTGAACACTTCCAGAGTCTGTGACATACATACGAGTTGCTCATACATATGAGTTGCTCAGCTATTTATGAGCTTCTTGCAACTCATTTGGAGTTGGGGACAAAAGCTATGCCCTCACAGCAGCTCAGTTGCTTTAATCTTTGTCCATACCTTTCAGATGTTTCCTGGGCAGCCTGTTCCTGTATAATGATGAATGGAGAGACTAGAAGTGGTGGCTTCCCAGCTACAAGACTCCAACCTCAGTGGCCCTCTCTGTCCATGTACATGGGGATCTAACACAAGCTACAGGCTACCAGGAAGAAAACTGGCTTGGTCTGGTTTCTGGGAAAAGGTCCAAATAGCGGAGGAGAGCCGCCCTTCTTCCTACTCTCCATGCAGCAGCTTGTGAAATTGATTAGCAAACACACACTGAGAAGAAAATAGGAAGATTAAGAAATGGAACCACCATTTTATAATAGAATGGTTGGCTTGATGAAGGGGAAAAGAAAAATTAAAAATGATAAGGTCCCTCAACAGCATGCTGTCTCGAGAAAAATGTCAGAATAGGGGTAAAAAATAAGGAGAAAGACAGAGATTTAATATTGTTTCCTCCATTGTAGAGTCAAGGTCAACCGTGTTGCAATTTTCTCTGTAAATCCCCATTCTTAGATGAGCTCTGACAAGACAACACTGAAGAAGAGATGTTTCCATACCATGAAATTGGGGAATTGATGCTTTCCTCTCCAGATCAGAAAAGTTGTTATAGTGAGTTCCGGTCTGCAACAGTTTGAAGTGTTTATATTATTACCAGGTACTTGGCCTCTACCCTTGTAGGGATAGGGATCATCCCCACCAGCATGAGACATGCAGGCTGCAATGGCTTCCACCTGAGCTGGTCGCTTCTGGCTCACCTGGCAGACATCAGTAAGAAATCACCACTCCCAGGGGATGGTTTGGCTTGGCTAACTTTTGTGAGATTCATCGTGTCATGGAAGTGCTATTGACTATAATGGGAGCTGAGGGTGAATATTGCTAATGGAGATGTTGCTGTGAGTACCATGCTATAGAAGGTCAAGAGAGGGGCAATCAGCACAAAGCAACCTATTTTGCAAATTCTGGCTCCTTGTTTCTCTATGGATAGAAATAACTGCTGGCATCTATTGGAGGTGATCTTATATGCTATCACTACCTCTCTCCCTTGCACAGAGGTCTGGCAGCTTTGCAGAGAGGTGACTTGAATTTATCCTAGTGGTCATAGAATCATAGAATGGCCTGGGTTGGAAAGGACCATAATGCTCATCCACTTCCAATCCCCTGCTATGTGCAGGGTCACCAACCAGCAGACCAGGCTGCCCAGAGCCACATCCAGCCTGGCCTTGAATGCCTGCAGGGATGGGGCATCCACAGCCTCCTTGGGCAGCCTGTTCCAGGGCTTCACCACGCTCTGAGTGAGTCATGGCTGTGTTAGGCACAGAAAAACTGTGGATCTGAATGGCCCCAGCAATCTGCACCATGCAGAAGCTTAATGCAGAGTGAAGCTTCTGTTGCTTTTTGATGCAGCTGACTTGCAAAATTGACACAGGCGAAGCGAAGATCTAAGAATTCTTCTGTCCCTTTGGTGCAGATATTGGTCTGGACTTGAATCCCACAGTCCCTCCCTGCAGATATGGAATAGGGTGCATTTCAAAAGAAACAAATTAGGAAAAAACCATCATCAGATGCAAGATAGTTAATGCCAGCCCCTTGTCTTCCCGAAAATACCGTTCTGCTGGAGAATGAAGGGAAGGATTGTTTGGGTCCTCCCAACACAAGGCCGTGGATGGAGTGTGGCACAAACAATCCTTTTACAACCAGACATGACCTGACCTGCTTGCCCCTCTCTCTGAGTGCAGGGCTTGACATTTCAGGCCAGCCATGCGAGATGCTGCATGAGATCACTCTGCATTTGACCCAGAGTTCTTGGTTAGAGAAATACTCACCCATCTACTCCTCATCATACTGCAGAGCATCAATAGCTGCAAATTAGCTGCCAGTCACAGAGGAAAATACTGCTGCTAGAGAAAACTTCCCATTTAGCAGTGCAAACCACATCATTAGTGTTATCGTTAGCATTATTTTTAATTATTAATTTATCCCTGTCAGGCACGGAGGTCAGGATCAGGGTTCAGTTGTTGTTCGACTTTCCAAAACGCAGTGGTGAGTAACACCCCCTGCCTGGTGAAGCTTACAGCCTTAATCTGCTTTGCTGAAAGTTTCAAAGGGAGTAGGATCAGATTGAGGGGATGAGCATTAATCTCCTTTTCCTTTCTTCCTTACCCTTTGTGGCACTCCTTTCTTCAGCTGTGTGCTCACATTCACAGTGAGAGGTTGGAGCTGCTCTGGCTGTAGAGTAGCTAAATCTGCAAAGGCCACCTCCAGCTACAGGCTGCCACAGGCACCTGCCCAGAGTGAGAATAAAACTCAGAGAAGCGAGTTCTTTAGTTTGTTGTTTTCAGTAATTACACCCATGGCCAACCATGAGGGTAAGGCTGAGGCAATGAAGGGCTGCAGCTACTCCAGCAGAGTTGGGACATCTTGTACTTTGGTGAAGCATTGAAACAGGCTGCCCAGGGAGATGGTGGAGTCACCATCCTTGGAAGTTATCAAGAAAAGGGAAGATATCACACTGTATGATGTGGTTTAGTTGCATGGTGAGGATGGATTTGGGTTGATGGTTGGACTTGATGATCTTAGAGGTCTTTCCAACCTCAGTGATTCTGTGTTTCTATACCAGCACCCAATATCTTATGCATCATTCACTGCCCACTGGTTCCCTCTCACCTTTAATGTTCCTCTGAAGTGAGCAATTCCCATCACATGAATGGTCAGTGAAGATGAGACAGTCTGTTGGATGATTACTGGCTTGTCTTGAGGGACTGGACCAAAACTGTTTTCTTGGTAGAGAGAGGATGATGTCATTATTAAGGTTGATACTGGAAAAACTCCCATGAAAGTTCATCCATGCTGGAGTAAAAAGCATTAAGGAGGAGAGTAAGATACAATAAAGCAGTGTTTACAAATAGGATGTCTGTCCTGGTGGAAGGCCTGATGCTTCTTACTCCAGGTTGGAATGAAAACCTGAAATATTAATAACAAATAAATTAGTATTATTATTTTAAACATATGCAAATAAAAATATATCTAAATATATATGTACAAATATTAATAAATGAAAATTAAATAAAATGTTAATACATAAATTTAGAAAAGATGAAATGCTTTACGTCAGCATCCATAGTGAAGTGAAATAGTTGACACACCAGAGACTAAGCTCTGTGCTTGTTTGCTGAAACTGGCCCAAATTTCACCACTTTTTTTATGTCTGTCATTCTTTCAGAACTGTTTTTTGTTACTGTTGTTCAGAGCTCACTTTTTAGCTTTATCCTTGGTGGTTCATTTTGGCTTCAACTGATTGTTCTGGTGCCCAGAAACTGATTTAGGTGAAGGGGGTGTTTGCCTGAGCTGTGTTGGAGGAGGCAAAGATAGAAGGTTGACAGAACAGTTCTTAAGGATCTTCACTCCCAAACAAGGTGTTCCTCATGGTGGCAGGACTGTCCTGTCCAATATTATGGTGGAAGAAGCAGCATGTTTTTGGGTGGTTACTTTACATATCGTTGGGAGGATGGGAGCTGCAAAGGTTCACTTAGAATGGTTTGAGTTGGAATCAAAGGAACGTTTGGATTTTGTGTTGAGGGACATGGTTTAGTGAGTACTATTGGTGATAGGTGGATGGTTGGACTGGATGGTCTTGAAGGTCTTTTCCAACCTTAGTGATTCTGTGAGTTGGAAGGACCTTTAAAGGCCATCTTGTCCAACTCCCTGCAATGAACAGGGACACCCACAACTCAGAGCCCCTTCCAGCCTGACCTCGAATGGCTCCAGAGATGGGGCACCCACCACCTCTCTAGGCAACCTGTTCTAGTGGCTCATGTCCAGCTGCCATCCACCATACCCCAGATCCTTTTTGGCAGGGCTGTGCTCCATCCTTACATCCACTACCTTATATCAATAGTGAGGTTTCCATGACCGACGTGCAGACCTCGCTTTGTTGAACTGCATGAGATTTTTCGTGGAACCACTGCTCAACCCATCTAGGTCTCTCTGGAAAACAGAATCTATTCATAGAATGATAGATTCACTAAGGCTAGAAAAGACCTCTAAGATCATCCAGTCCAACCATCCACCTACCACCAACATTGCTGATTAAGAAGGGTCCCTAAGATTCCCATGCTCGCCACAACACAAACACTGAGTCCCACTTGCTCAGTGGCTTGTGGACACATAATTTTGGGATGGATGAAGGAAAGCTGGCAGCTGGAGACCCACACAAACATCTCTGCCTTTGTGCCATGGCGTCGGCTGCTGCCGATAAGGCTGTACGGAGCAGCCTGTCTGCATGATGGCACAGAGGGAGAGGGAAGGAGGTAATGAAAGCAGCGTTTTGTGAGGCAGCACGTGTGCAAATTTCAGATTTCTCCTTCTGCCTGCAGGGCTGGTACACTGCTCGTTGAACCGGGCTGCTAATTTCCAAATTGATACTTACTCTAATCCCATCCCTGAAGGTGCCATTACGGTGCAGTTATTGACTGCATTATGGGCTGTTATTTGGGCTTGCTGGGGGGTGGGGGGGGATGAGAGCAAAAGGAGGAGGGACATTTTTAGAACAACGTGCTGATGATGGAAAAAATCAGCACTGCAATACTCCTTCCCCAGTTTGCAAAGTGATTAGGCTGCTTTAGAGCAGTTTGCTCTCCCTTGGTTTGTCTACAGCCTTTTTTTTGGGGGGGGGATTGGGGGGGGAAGAGGAGAAATTTTAGAGAATTTTACTGCCTCATAACACTTATCCCAAGAATCAATATTGATTTTAACATAATGTTTTAAGGCTCCTTTTGTTGTTCTGCATTTTCACTCTTAATGTTAATAAGGTTTATAAAATCCATGATATTTCCTCGTTTCATAAAATCTTATTGGGATAATTACCTTGCTCTGTTGACAGATAGTTGTGCCTGAATTATATAGAGAACACAAACTGTTATCAGCTTTTCTTCCATCTCTTAAAGAATGCTGTCTTACTTTACCCTGCATTGGGTGTATGAACATAGAATACGTACTAAGAAATATTTATTATATTCAATGTGACCTCGGTTACTTTTTCCCCTCATGGAAAAGAAACCCCAAAATATCACCCAATACTTGCAGGTAGTGTGACCTTTACAGTAAATAGAAAATCAAATAAATGAGAAATAATAATGGCTAAGCCTTCAGGACAGAGCATGCATTACGTATGTGTCTTGCCTACCCTATCCAAGGCAGTATAGAAATAACAGACAAGCTCTGGTGCTCACTGACCATTGGTCAAGCTCATAATTATTTTTTGTTTCTGTCCTTTCTCAGGGTTGATACCTCCAGACAGTCATCTCCGTATGAGCCAGGCTACCAAAGACATTGCTCATGGGGAATTCTTTTGCAAATATAGCACAAAAAATTAGTGCTTCCTTTTCAACTTCTTGAGACCTTACATCTCCTACAAATTATCCCGGTTTGTCTGTCACAGGATTAATTGAGCCCAAAGATTTCTAAACTTCCAGAGCCACGCTGAGAACAAGAAATGGAACAGATAAATCTATCATGGCTTTGGATTCCCCCCAGCAAACCATACTTTGCTTAATCCCTCACAGGATGTTTTATTCTATATCTAAGATTTAGTTGGCATTTTCATCTCAGTCATTAAACACAGCTCACTGTTGGTGAATAGCCATTGCACAAAAACAGTCAGTGTGAGACCAGAACTGAGTGCCACATGGTCCAACAGTTTGCAGATCTCACAAGGGCCAAAAATTTCCCCTAGGTAACAGAAAGAGCCATTCTACAGCCTTGTCTCAAGTCTCAGTCAGGCAGCAGCTACGAGGGATGGGGTTTATGCAGATGCAATTACCAAGCATGCAATGGAATCATAGAATCTGGTTGGAAAAGACCTCTAAGATCACCAAGTCCAACCCCAACCCATCCCCACTGACCATTTCCTTCAGTGCCAAATCTGCATGGTTCTTGAACACCTCTAGGAACAGCGAGTCCACCACTTCCCTGGGGAGCCTGTGCCATTGCATTACCACTCTTCCCTCTTTCAGAGAAGAAATTTTTCCTAATATCCAACCTGAACATCCCCTGGCACCCCTTGAGGCCATCATGTCTTGTCCTAAAATAAAAAGGTAATCCAGAGAGTGGAAAGAACAACTCGCAGTGCCTGAAAGCACATCAGGTAGACTTCACCAGATGAGAGTCCAACATCCAGTCTCACCTGGTGTCTGGATGCACTTGGGAGTCAATGAGGATGGATCATCATCTCCAGTAAGCAATCCACCCCACTTCTCTGGGCTTGTAATAGCACATAAAACGGAACTCATTCTTTAATCATAGAGAAAAAAGGCATGGCATGGCATTGTCTGGGACCTCCTGTCCAGACTGTGTTCTCTTTACCCCCTCCTTCAGGATGGTTCTCTCTATTTTGCCTTCTAGGAACTGCTCCTGTAGTACCCTCTTATTTGGTCCCATTCTCGCTGAGGCTGTGTGCTACCCAAAGTGCTGTGTGGATGAAGCCTTGCTGGGGAGAAATTTCATACTTGGTGTCAGACCATAGCTCTGGTCCTGTTTGGTTTTGGCAGTAGGATTGGCTCTGCATCTGCAAATATCAGGTAGCTTGGACTAAACTGTGTTTCGAAAGTGAGCAGCAGATCTGCTGAATTCTACCTTTTTCTTATTGGAAAGGTCAGCTTGGAGCCAGGAATTGGACTAGATTATCCTTATGGGTCCCTTCCAACTCGGGATTTTCTGATTCCACGATTCTGTGATTCTGTAGTTTAGCTTAACAGTGCTCTGACTAGAAGGGAAAGTACTACATTTCAACATTGACCTTCAAGATCCCTAGACACTGAAAGATCCCAGCACAACAAGAACCTCTGACTCACCTTTTATCATGTGAGACTCCTTGGAAAACAAGAGACTTGATGTGCTTTTAATTTGTTTTGCAGACTTTGGTGGAGGAGGTTGTCTGAATGCTAGTGATCCCTTATTTATGACCTCTGTGATGAGTGGGAAGCAAGATAGGTGTCCTTTCCTAGGACAGGTGAATCACTGAAGAGCTCTCCTAGTCATGCCTAGTGAGATGGAAAGAGGAAAAGGGTGCATCAAAGCTATTGCAAGTACTTTAAGCACTGAGTGATTTCTGAACACCTGGACTTTTATTCACAGTGAACTGCAACCAGGACTAGAAATAACTCCAGGCTGCTCAGTTGCGTTCATCAGAGCCCATCATTGCTCTCGCCTTCAAAGCCAGAACTGGGAAGGTCAACACATCTTGTGCAAAGAGTTTCACATGTCAGAGTGACAAGGAGCCACAGACCCAGCCAACCTGCAACTCCATGTTACTGCTGGGTTAGTTACCTTTCCACCCAGCTGGGAGATCTGGAGAAGAGTTTCTTTTTGCTGCATTTAAACAGGCACAGATGGCAAAGCCAGATGCTTGTTCTTTTGTTCCTGTTGGCATCGCAGAGGTGGCTCTCAGTCAATTAACAGTTATTGCTGCATGGCTTCTGATTTCCCCAGGTTGGCAGCCCCCTGACACATGTAACAGCTGTGCCTGGGTTAAGGTGAAGCATCAGAGACCAGATGAGAGCAGGTTTTGGAAGGCAGATCCTGCAAAGCACTCTGGGCTTTGGTGAGAGGAGGTGACTTCCATTACTGATGCTTTCTAACAATGATGGTGTGACTGGAGAGAAGGAAAGGGAAGCTTACTACTTTATCAATACCTTTGCTCTCTTGACATTGCTCTCTTTGAGAGCACTGGTAATATTTTATGGCCCTTCAGAGACAAGATACTTTCCAAACAGTACGTTTCTGATGACTGTTGTAATAGGGAATAGGAGGGCTACTGAGTTGTTAAATTGACTTACCAGGTTGTGATATGAGCTAATACCAGAGTGGTGCTTACAGAAGCTGAGAAGGATTAGATCTTCCTCAGGGAAGACACTGCAGATGTCTCATGGTGCCTACATTTCATTAACCACTCCTTTCAATCCAATTTCTTTATCACATTCAAGTGACTACTTTTATTTTTTGCTTGAATGCACAAACTATTTTGCATGTGTTTTGTGTAGGATTTGTTCATGATTGTCTCATGAAACAGAAGCCAGGGGGGAGAGAAAAAAAAAAAAGCAGCTCAGGCAGTGATCAAACTTGATAAGGAAAGTTCAGGTGACAGATATTGAAAACAAACTTCGGTATTGGTGTCTAGTAGCAACCCAGCACATGCTGGAAACTCCTCAGCTGAGTGAAGTGTTGCTGTGGTACGGAAGCACCTCCTGAGCTTTGAAGAGAAGTCGTTGAGCATAGGTCAGAGACAGCTCCAAACATCCTCCACTAAATGTCACTGCATTCCTGCATGATGGCATTTTAATGAGCACAAACTGTTTGCATTTTGTCAAGATTTCCAAATAAGTGAGGACAATATGACACTGGAAGGAAAAGAATCACGCTTAGGCCATCTCATAATAGCTATAAATCTTCTTCCTCCCCAAAAAAGTTAATAACTGCAATTAGTAGCTAGAGGAGACAGTTAAGCTCCGATAGCTGTCAGAAAAGTGCACTGTAAACTTCTGGAGAATTTTAAGAAGGGCTGTAAGTCACCACTAGCTATCATTATGTTAAGGAAAAGGTTAACAGAGAGCCACAGACATGGATTTTATTATCCCATCGATTTGCTTTCCCTGTGCTCTGGAGTACTTTCCATAAGTACAGAGACTGCAATGGAAACCTTGCTGAAGTTTGCCCTTAGCAAAAGGGGAGCCCTCTGGAAGAGGCAATGTTAGGATGAAACAGTCTTTGTTTAAAGGAGAAATCTCTCTGGATGACCTTAGGGGTTGTTATGTTGTCCACAACTAAAAGGACAGCACTCACTCCCAGCCTGTACAGAGCTGAGAAGAAACATACATTAATAAGCTCAGAAAAATTCTCCTCCTCCTTGGATTTTTGACATCCTGCTGACAAAGGTTATCAATCTATCTGCTTCCCATAGTATTGGTGAGAGCAGTTTTACAGTGTTGGTGTCTGGGACAATGGTTTTGTAGTCTTGGAGAGGATGTGCTTGGACATCTTCCCTTGGAGCAGTAACAGCCACAAAGCTCTACATCCCCCTTGGCAATCATAGAATCACCAAGGTTGGAAAAAACCTACAAGATCATCCAGTCCAACCATCTGCCAGTGCTGGTCCAAGTGTTGGTTGTAGTGTGGTGAAGACATCATTAAAGAAGATCCTCGTGATCATTTTTGCATCTGAAGAGAGGAAGAGTCTGTGTGGACTTGTTGATGTACCCATGGGACATGGTTGGTGGGCATGGTTGTGGTGGTTCTATGGTGGGAGTTGATGATCTTGGTGATCTTATCCAATCTGAATGGTTCTATGATGATTCTATGTCTTCAAGCTCTTTTTGTGGTGCTCCTTGTCACCTCTCTTCTGGACTTTGAGAGAGCAGCATCAGTTTGGCTGATTCTTTACCTGAAAGAGCTATGGTTTCACCAAGGTCTGGTGGTTCATGTTGAAACAAATTGCCTAGGAGATCCCTAAAAGTCTGGACTGGGTGTTCCTCCTACCATGGAAAATAAATGAGGACAACAGCTGACACTGATACAAGTCCCTTTTCCACAGCAGCATCTATCATTTCACGTACATGAGCAGCTCAACCCAATGAGGGCCAACCCAGCTGTACAGACTCCAGGCAAAGGTCAGTAAGGTTTTGGAATCCTACTTGTCTATTTCTCTATGGTGTTGTACCCACATAAAGCAGAGCAAAATCACAGACACTGGAGTATTCTGTGTTGTAAAATCTCCTCCTTCAGCTGAGACAGCTACTCCGAAAACTTGTTGATCTTGAAGAACAGAACAGGACTTGCACAACAAAGTGTTTCTGATTTCACCTATTATAGGGCAGTAGGGCTGGTGAACAGCCACACTGCACAACCATATGCCCATACCTATTCATTGCCACCTGTCCAAAAGGCAAATTCCTCTGCCTTATGAGGGAACAACTCCTCCATGCACCAAAACGCATCTGGATTTGATTTTTCCTATCATTTGATATGAGAAGAGAAAACAAGTTGCAAAGCAGTTGAGTGACTTGCCAAAGGTCACAGTGTTCAAATAATAAATGGGACCTTTTAGAATGGGTTTGATTCCCAGTCCTGTGCACCAGCCTCTTGAAGAACAAACAGCCTTTAGAAAACACCCAAGGTGAAATCCAGGCAATACGTCTTTAGAATTTAAATTTAGCTCTAGTACAGTGCAAGCAATTATTTAGATTTGTTGGAGGGTTTTGCTTACCTGAGTTTTGGGGAGACTTGCTATTTGCAGTCATCTGAGGAACCTATGGTTGGGCTTGATGATATTAATGGTCTCTTCCAACGTTAATGATTCTAAAATTGTATTTCCATACAGAGATGGAGGGAAGTAAGATTGGGGTAAAAAAAGGAAATGCATGTCTGAGAGCAGATACCAGCCCACCAACCACTTCCAGGCCAAATTTAACACAAACATGAGCCCAAATCACCGTGAACATCTCCTCTGTGACCCAGAACTGGACCCATCTCTTCTCCCCTTTTGAAACAAACACACACACAAAAAAAATCCCTCTTTTCTCTTGCAGTTGAAAACCTGCCAATTTATAAGTGCTATTATTTCAATTTCTCTTCTCAGCAGTTGGAAAGTGCTAATATTTTTGGCTCTGTCCCAGCTGACCTGACCTCTCCGACATCCTATATCACATGAAAACCCTCTTGTATGCCTGTGCTGGTGATAGTGTCATAAAAAGCATGGAAGGGGAGGGAGAAACGGACTGGGGAGGGAAGAGAAAAAGAATGATTAAACAAAGCAATAGCTAGGCACCCACATAAAAATCTATCTAGGTGATGAAGCTGCAGTAAATGTGGCACATCTGAGCTTTTGTATAAACGATCAGAGTAAAATATATATATATATATATATATATATATATGAAAGAGTAGTTTAAAAATTACTCTGAGACCACATTCCCCACCGTCACCAAAAGGAAAAAAAAAGAAGCCAGAAATGCAGTATGTTATTGATTTTTTATAAGTCAGGGACAAATTTATTAGAGAGAAAAGTTCATTATTTAGTAATCCCACAGCTCAATCTGCTCTGCTGGCCGTTAACCCTCAACAGTTCCCATGATAAACTCCCCGTGAACTCTCTCTGTGCTGCCTCAATGAGCTGCCGATGAATTCTGCTGAGTACTTGTTCAGTTCATCTGGATATTCATCATGTTTTTTGCTGACACAGGGCTCTGTTCACTTAGGTGCCTTAGCAATGTCCATACCCACCTTGGAACCCACATGATGCTTCTACATAGGAATCACCCTCCAAGCACTCATCACTCATCTCTGCAGGTCCCATCTATGCTAAGAGTATTAAGAATGAGCAACTGCATGCACCAACTCTCTTAATTCTCCCTCCGTTTTTAAATGAATTGATATCAAAAGCTCACAAAGCGTGAATATATTGGGTAAATAATGGACTTTTTCACATGCATCATGGCACCATTGGTCATGGCCATGCATGCTGTGCACACATATGTAGAACTCCACTACATACAAATCTGCATAGGCACCAGTTACTTCAAACATGTACATGGGCATGACAATCCACAGTGGGGTCTTGTTTCAGCCCTATGCAATGTTTTCTGACCCCATCCTTTATATCAACTCAGGTAACATGGAAAATATTGCGGCACAAGGGTCAGGACAGAATAAGTGGAAATGTCACTGTTATCAGATGGCTTTTTATATCAAATCTGGATATTAGAAAGCTCTACTGTGGGTAAAGGTTTGCTGGGAACCAGGCAAGAGAAGGAGAATTCTAAAAAACAGTGCTGTGGAATTATGAGGAGAAGGAAAATATATTTGCCTTGCATGTGAAATCTATCTTGGTAAGTTATTTGATAGAGTAGATGAATTGCTCATCTGAGGCAGGTTGAAATACAGAGTGTGAAGGAAAGGAATAATTGAAACCAGCCATCATAAACACTGAGGTGAAGAGAAATCGTGCGTTCAGGAAAGGTCCTAATCATCCAGTGACCATGAGGTAGGTTACAAAACACAGGGCAGCATCATGGAAAAGGAGCTATTGCTTCAGCTACCACTTTGCTCCAGTTCTCATAAATCGGTGCTCTTTCAACATCTCTGCCTCTCTGAGTCTCCAGTCTCACCTCATGCTTATGTAATGTGTTTGCTCGTTGGAGGACCTCTTGAGTTTCTTTGGCTCTGAGATGGGGAATGCAGTAACAGTGAGGAGAGCAGACGCAGGTGGACACTCAAATTATCATTAATTATGGAGTTACAGCTAATCAGTTGAGGAGCAGGGTACATCAGCACAAGAGCACACACTATCCAGTTACTCTGCCCCTGCTGACTGGTGGTAATTTATTAATTTGTGTTGGCTGATTTTGGTTGGAGGCTTTTCAGCAGGATATCAGAGCAACACTCAACCACCAGTGAGGGGCAGGACAGTTACCAGATGTAGAAAAAAGCATGCTTTGAGAGCTTTATTGGAAATTTGCTGTATGGGAGGCTGGCTGGCACTGGGCAACTCCTTACTCCATCAAAGCAGCAAGCTGGAAATCATAGATCATTGTGACTCATGGTGGGGTCACTGTTCCTGGAGGTGAAGCCACGGGGATTGTGGCACTGAGGGACATTGGTCATTGGCATGTTGGGGTTGGGTTGGACTTGGACTTGGTGATCTTAGAGGTCTTTTCCAACCTTAATGACTATATGGATCTGTGATTTTAGGATGAGCCTTAGCCTCCATCAGCTAACCAAGAGTTTCCCAGCCACCACCTGAAGGGGTGGGACAGACGCAGCTGTGCTCCTGGCCTTAATGCTTTCTCCTTCTCCCATGCTCACACAATGGTTTGAATGGACAATGTTGTTGATACCTGATGAGGTATCAACCTGTCGTGCACTTCTGAATCCCATCCATACAGAAAGAGGCAAACACCATTATCAACATCCCAAACACAGCTGCTTCCACCAAAGCTGCCTCTTTAGTTTTCATAGGACAACACTGGGCTGTGACATCACCTGGGATCTGTTAGTGATATATGCTTGTTGATAGGTGTAAAGCCACTTGAATCCAAGTGGGATGAAAGAGATTATTACTTGGGCTTACTGAGCTTGCATTCAGCTCACACGAAGGTTCATTAGGAAGTGTTATTCCTCAGTCAGCTCATCTCCATGCACTCACAGTGTAAGCCAGCTGAATGGATCGAGAGAGCTTAAAGCTCCATCATTCACCCTCACCCTTTCTGTCTAATGGTTGGAGAGGAGGGGAAGGGGGAAACAGCAGCATAGGAGGCAAATGTCACCACAGAAGGGGTGGGAGACGCCACCACAAGAGGGGAGATTTAGGTTGGATATAGAGCAGTTTTTTATGATAAGGGTGGTGAGCACTGGCACAGGTTGCCCAGAGAGGTGGTGGTGCCCCATTCTTGAAGATACTGAAAGTCAGAGGATGGGACTCTGAGCACCTGGTGGAGCTGTGGTTATCCCTGTTCATTGCAGAAAGTGGGACCAGATGGCCTTCAGAGGTCCTTTCCAACTCAAGTTTCTATGGGTATATGAAAATATCCTCTGCCCTTTAATAGAGCGTTGTCTCACGTGAAAACAAATCACTCTTCTCCAGGGCAAAGCACTCACTTCCTAAGCACCTGCCATGAGGTATCTCAGGTTTAAAAAACATCTCAGTTTTGAAGATTATTTATTTGAATGTTGGCTAATTTTGAGTTCTGTGCTCGTACACAAAAAGCCTTTGGAAATACAGAATCACAGAATCACAGAATGGCCAGGGTTGGAAGGGATTGCAAGGATCATGAAGCTCCAACCCCCTACCACATGCAGGGCCACCAACCTCCACCTTTAATACCAGCCCAGGCTGCCCAGGACCCCATCCAACCTGGCCTTCAACACCTCCAGGGATGGATGGGGCATCCACAGCCTCTCTGGGCAGCTGTTCCAGCACCTCACCACACTCTCTGTCAAGAACTTCCACCTGACATCCAACCTCAATCTTCCCTCCCTCAACTTAAAACCAAATAAGTGGGCATGGACAGGTATTTCAGCTGCTCTCTGTACTTTATGCAGCCAACATGCACAGGGAGGAAAAACACCTCAGTGGAAACAAGATGACAAAGATCACACCTCCAATGCACGATGCATCTTGGGATCTTCCTGGCTTGTAGAAATGTGCTGCGAGCCGTAGCTGCTGCTTCAGATAAATCTAAGACAGAAGCAGGTAAATCAATATGAAAAGAAGCTTAAAAATAAATAGGACTACGGATTCTCCCAGAAGTTTTATTTATGTAGAACTCTATGGAGGTATTAAGTGGATTCTTTAGGGAGCAGTCCTTTGGTCCACCAGCCTTGCCAAAGACATCTGGTCTTTTCCCCCATGGTCAACCCCACAGTTAACCCTATGAGGGTATTAACTGGGTCCTTCATGGAGCAGTTTCTTGATCCGCTGGCACAATGGATCAGGTTTTTTTCCCCCATGCTCAAGGGCTGGAGGCAGCCTCAAGTCCAGGAGGCAAAGCAGCATCGAGGATGTGGTGAGTGCCCACAGATGAACAATCCCCTAGGCTGCCTCTGACACCAGTGGAGCTGCCACCCGAGCAGGACCAGCACCCTGCCCCAGCCTGACAAGTTAACAGAGCTTGGCCAATCTGCACAGACACTTCAGGCTTTCAGGACTGTGTTTGGCTTTATCCAGGTCACTTGCTTTTTAGGCTTGGCAGAAGCAGACACAGCTTTTCCTCTGCCTGAGAGCACCAGCTGTATTTGCAGTTGTCTCCGAGGAGGAAAGCAAAAAGTTTTACATCTCCTTTTTGCTTTCAGGGTCAGTGAAGTAAAACAGGTTCTCAAAAGTGCCCAGGAATTAGGAAAGGGTAAATAAACCTGTCCCTAATGGAAACAACAGTCTGCCCATTTTGCTTTCCAAAGGAGAAACTTCTCTGCTTTTTAGATTTTTTTGGACAGAGGGACAATTGCTCCCAATGGCTGGGAGTGTGTCCTGGATGTGAATTCGGTGTGGAGTAAGACACACATTTTTACCTAAGAAGATAATGAATGGGTCGTTGGCCCAAGGTCGTTTACTCTCAGCAGCCACAGAGCAAGGTGTGTTCTGTGTGATTCAACCCCCAAGGGCAGATCTGATTCCCAATGCATTTTTCTTTGATTCACTTGTATGTTTTCCCAAAATAGTGAGTAGTTACACCCCGTGTTTTCTGAAAGCTGCATTGCCCCTTTCCAGGACACAACAGCTTCACCAGCTCTTCATCTGCTGTCAGTTTTTCAAGAATGAGTACATCAGCAGGTCTATGTCTCATGGAAAGAGATTGTCAGCCTTTAAATCTCCTTCAACAGAAGTAAGGGAGCTGAGATCAAATGACACGAAGAACCAAGATTTGTGGCCCTTGCAACATCTGTGATTTATGGTCCACAGATACAGAAAAAGACTCTGTGCCATCCCACCCCCTGCTAAGCTCTTCCACTGATTGCTGTTACGTTTTGTCTGGGGTTGGTTCAGAATAAACACTTGGATCTCCAACAGCATGTTGAATAACATCTTTTCAAGAAGCATAAATAAAACAGATGCATGCCTTCAGCCATCTACACACAATCAGATTGTTTATATTTCAAGCCTTGGTCCAGTGAACTTTGAGACTAAATGCTTTAGAGAAACACATCAGACATGTGAGTTCCTTCACAACCTACAGGAGATGGTAAAATTGGAAATTATGACCCTGTGGCTGACACAAACATCACACCTTCAGGGAAAGAAAAGCTGTGACTGGAAGAAAAATTGTATCATAGAATAGAATCATAGAATTATTATTAAGTTTGGAACAGAGCTCTAAGATCCCCAAGTCCAACCCCATCCCACCATGCCCAATGACCACGTCCCTCAGTGCCACATCTCCATGGTTCTTGAAGATCTCCAGGGATGGTGACACCACCACTCCTTGGGCAGCTGTGCCAGTGCCTGACCACTCTTTCAGAGAAGGAATTTTTCCTAATATCCAACCTGAACCCCCACTGGTTATCACCTCTTGTCTTACCACTAGTTATCTGGGACAACTGTTTACAGTTACTTGGTTGGTGATAAGAGTCATTATTTTTGCAGAATTCAAGATTCCAAGAGATTGGTCTCCAGGTACTTCAAAGGGTAATGAACAACTGGCTGTAAGGAATCTTAATCATAAAATCATAGGATCACCAAGATTGGAAAAGACCTCACAGAATCACAGAACGGCCAGGGTTTGGAAGGGAGCTCAAGGATCATGAATGTCCAGTCCCCCTGCCACAAGCAGGGCCACCAACCTCCACATTTAATACTAGACCAACAGAGTTGGAAGGAAATCATCATACAACCAATGCATGTTCAAATTAACTTTTTTTTCTTCACTTCTTTTCATAAACAGGCAACTGAAAGCTAGGATGACTACTTGAAAAAGCTTTAGCTGAAGGATCAGCTTGCATCCCCCTCAACCTAGATGATAAAGAGCATAACACAAGGTTCAAGGCTCTTCATGGTGTTTTTGCATGTACTTTCAACTCAACTCAGAGAGAAGGAAATTCTCTGGTATGTATAAGTGGCATGCTGAACATGGGGCAGCTGTGCCCCAGAGTATAGTATTGATGCAAAACAAACAGTTAAACACTATAAAGCAGAGAGAAACCTGATACTGAAAAGTCCTTACATGCGCACAGCATATTTGCATCAATTGGCTTTGACCAGTGGACTTTGACCAACTGATTTTGGCTCAAAAATTGTCTCCTGGACATTCTATCAATTGGCACTTGTAGGTGATGTGAAAATAATTTACAGATACGTATGTATGTTTTCCATGAACAAATGGACCATCTGGAATGTTCTGTGAAAATTCGGTGATGAGATTTCCATTTTTGTCGTAGTTTCACTGTTGTGAACAGGCTGGTTATACGTAAGTGAATGTTGGAGCAAGAGAACAGACAAAAAAAATCAGTGCTTTCACCACAATTTTTCCGATTTGGGGATTTTCCTGTATTTATTTTCCCATCTTTTTGACAAATATACCAAAAACTTAAGGAAAATGGAATTTTTTCATCTTTTCATCTGTTTCTTGGCTGAGAGTGGAATTGCAGTGCTGGAGTTGATATGACCTGTGACTGATGGATTTTGCATGGAAAATAGGGAAAGATAAGAGAAACATCCTTCCAGTCCACCCACTGTATGAAGTGAACAAAGCAGAGCTGCTATGCCTATGAAGCCCCACCACCGTTCAGGTGGACCACAGACCACAGGTCTTTTATTATTTCTTCATTATCTTAAGACAAATTCTAACAGCTTTCTTGCATACAAGCCCTCCATAATTTTGCTTTGGTGATTTTGCCAGCATGCTGATTTTGTAGGATTTGATGGGAGCCCAATAGCACATCTCTGAAGTTCTTCAGAAAATTGCTCCATGTGACTGGGAGCTCCCTGTGAGGGTTTCTATACCCAGAGGCCCAGAAAAACTGCTGAGGCAAGCAGCAATTTGCAGCAGTTGCCTATTATAAATGGAGAGGGTTCACATAGAAGATGTAGCGTGAAAGCAACAGGAGTCTGACTGGGAAGACAAGGATATGATGAGCAGTTCCATAGATTCATGGGAAACAATTCAGGATGATCCATACCTGTCTCATTTCAGTAAAACATTTGTTTGATCTGATCTCTGACATTCAGAGATGGAATTCCCATTCTTACCCTAAAAAATTTTCTCCAGACCTCTACTATGTCAAATCTGAAGCCTCAGATTAGCATTTTTCTAAGTACTTTGCCAAGAATGTTTCATGCTTTTCTATTATCTGGTTCCTTTTCAGCCAAAAATACCATGTGAATAGCTTTTCTGATGATGCTGTGTTGTAGGCTTCACTCCTTTTCTTGAATTCACTAAGGAAGCAAAGTGGAAATGCGGACTGGGGAAGGAAATGAAAGCAATGGAGTATCTCCAAAGCTCAAAATAAATAAGGAAATGTTTGGGTTTGAGTTCTGGGCATTCATTCAGGATGGCTCTAATTTTGTTTAGACTGGGTGGCCCATTTCTCTATTTGTTAGGATCACTAAAATAATGAAGGCTTAAAGAGAAATGCTGCAAGAACAAATGCTGGGAAAGTCTTTTATGCATCTAATGACACTTAATTTCCATAGTAAATGCCTAATGTTTAACGAGTATTTTATTCTTTCCCAATTTACATATTTATAGTTAACTTTTGTAGCTGCTCGTGAGTAATTAGCCTTCTGTTTAAAGGGAGCCTGTGAACCATACAACCACATGCTCATTCTGGTGATCATAACAACAAAAAAATATATTTGGACTCCACTTTTAGGAAAATATTTGATTATAGGTAATAGAAAGAGAGAAAGCAAAGGAGACCAAGGCGTTGCATGATAAATAAAACACAAGGAGAAAAACATGGGACAAGATGACATTGAGTTTGAATCTGAAGAGACTTTCCTCAGTAGTGAGAATATTTGCAAGTGCTGAGGAATATGGAATGATGCTGTTCTTGTGTGCCAAGTCCATCACCTGTGCCATAGAGAAATTGTCTAATTTCAAAGATTAAGGGATTCTTGTCACTGCCTTGATGAAAACCTTAAAATCTAACTTTTTCGACCTGCCTTTAGTGATTGGAGTGATCAATTAAGAATGAAAATTAACAGTTAAAAACAGGTGTAAATGAGGTGCTTGGGAGAAATATTTGCTGAAACGTTCTGAAAGTTACTGCTGATCAACAACATTCAAGGAAAGTCTATGGTTAGGAATGGAACCAAGTTTCCACGCAGATAGTCAAAGTCATTCATGCTGGTTCGTAGATTTGCTACCAAATACAATAATTGGCTGTTTAACCTTTATCTTGATAGAATAAACTAGTCAGGCTCTTCCTTTTCTCAAGAACCGCCTATGGCAGAAGTCTGTGGCAAACTACAAATATAATTTTTATATACATGAATTCTGGATGTGCAAATATTCCAGGCACCCGTCATCCAGCATAAGACCAATGAAGCAGATTTCTCTTAAGTCCCATGAATCATCACTTGTAACATTTGAATCTGAAGATGGTAATAGAACTTAGCATATGAGATTGTGCTCCCCAGCAGTCTGAGTCAGTGTTTGTTTGTGCTTTAAGCCCGTGATGTAGGTTGGTTCATTGCAGCTCTCATGAAATAAATTGGGAGATCAGAGAGATTGGATTGGACAATTATTTATTAACAATTGGACAATTTATTTATTAACAATTATTCTTAAGGCATCTTGTCCGTGTTTCAGAGGAGAAAGGGCAGGACAGAGTGCACTAACAGTCAATAGATCCCATGAGATATATTTGCTTTTCTTCTGATTTTCCCCTTGGCTGTCCTGTCGAAGCGCTGCCATTTCTGCTGTTAAACACAGAATCTCCTTATTAGAGTACCTAAATTATTCTGGTCTTTGGAAATCACTCTGTGCTTCCCAACACTCCTGGCTACTTTTAGCATGACGGCTTACGCTTATTAGATCTGCTACAGAGCTGAATTAAGTTAGCAAGAGCTTTTGTGCTCATTCCAGAGGGCTTTGATATTTCCACACGTTGTCCTTGGCAATGCTACGCTTCCATGCTCCGTGGTCACATCCCAACTTTCCTATGGACAGAGCATACAATTGTTCTGCTGTGACCCATCAGCTCAATCCTGATCCCTTTGGAGCTGGAAGGGCATCACACTGAGGAGGTGGAAGGCAGAATCTCAAAGAGGTAACGATGGATGGGAGAGAAGAAAACCTCATGAAAGGTCTCCATTCCTCTATGGGTCCTTCTTTCAAATAGTAACATGTCAAGCTCTCATCTCAAGTGCTGGACGTGGCAGCAAAATAAATCTAAATGCATTGTGCTGCAGGTTCAGACCGTCAGTTACCCCATCCTGGGGTAGTTTAGGTGGTGGTGATTCCACGGATATTGAAGGTCCACAAAGTGTTGGCATATCTACGTTTCAGCTGTTGGAAATCACAACAAAAATATGCTCCAAATTCATCTAGCATTTGACCTAAATTCATCTGGCAGGGAGAATCAGCAGGACTTTTTCCAGTGACCTGTAGAACATTTTCTCCTCTTCTTTCTGGCTCATGCTCCAAATGACTGAATTTTCGAATGAGACATGATGAGTCTGCTATCAGGTTGGCTGAAGCAGGAAGGCACAGATTTAAGAGCACCGAGGTAGATGTTTAATAGCACAAGGGGGAAGGGTGGGTGGGTGGAAGCAAACAGAATGATTAGGACATCATCTGGTGACTTCTTGTCACCACTCATCCTCCCTCTGTGTGGGCATCAACCGTATGAGGACATCACCAGAGGCTGTTTTGAAATGAAGGCCATTCAAGATAAATCTGTCTTCATTTTAGGCTGGGTTTCATAGGGTCATAAGGAAGACCAAACCACTTTTCCCATGGAGCTCCATATTATAGCACAGCTCTGAGGAAGAAAAGGAACATTTGTGGTGAAGCAGAAGAGCGCTTGGAAGTGACAGCATGTCACTCACATTTCTCAAACTTTTCAGTTTGTTGCATTCCAGGGTCCTTACTGGAGGCATGAAGTTGGTGACTTTATAAGCATCTAAAAAGGAGAAGTTGAGGAAAGTACAAATGAGTTTCACCTCAGATCCAAGGACTATAATTTTCTCTCATAACTGTAATTTCTATAATTAATGGCTGCATTCTTCTATTGTTGCAGTATTTGGAGATGACACAAAATGAGCAAGTGTTTTTGTTTCAGTGACAAAAGAAGAAGGTTAGCTGGTTGAATGCTGATAGGAAATGCTTTGTGGGAGGAATAAGCAAGGAAGGACTGATAACAACTATTTTACTGGAAGGGAACTGCAGCAAGAGCAGTGATCTGATGGAATGCTGGAAGCCCCTCTATCCTCCTTGGAGCTTGGTGACTTCAGCACCTGGATGGACTCCTTAGGACAACTACATCCATCACAATTTTGGTCACATCATGAGGCTAATTTGAAAGGTCTTTGCTCAGATCTTAGCTCTTCCCAAATCTCACACCTGGTCATTTAAACTCTCTCCTTGGACACCATCCCATCAGTTCAAAGAATCCCTTCTATTTCCTTGGAAGGTGCCCAGAAAGGCTTGTGGTTTTCCCTGAGGTTTGCATCACAACTTGGCCTATGGAAATCCCAGCCTAGGTGGATTTTTGGTTTGTTTGTTTGTTAGTTAGTTTGTTTTTCTCAAAAGAAATCTCCACCATTGTTTGGTAACAATAGTAAAACAATAATCATCTTCATGGTATGGGTCAGCTTCCTGGATTCCTACCCTGTGATGCAGGAGTTACACATCCCAAGGCAATCAATACTTTCTGAACAACGTTATCTCAAATCATTTTCTGTTATCAGGTCGTGAGGCATCTCTAGGGTGCAGATGGCCTGGATGGCACTGCTGGCATGAAGCCTGCCTTCCTCTCTTCCTCACTCACAGAGATCTGTGGTTACAAAATCTTAATGAGCAATCAGACTTTGCTGCCACACTCTATTCAAATGGCTGTTTAGGTGAATGGCCACGCTGAAAAGAGTTACCTTCAGCATTCAGCCGGCTGGGGACTCACTCCATGTTTCCAATCTAAATTAACACCTCTCTAAAGACCATCTCATGAATTTGTTTCTGAGCCTGGAGGGCAGGGAGGTAATGAAATTCAGACTTCACCTGTAACCTTCCCAGATTAAAAAAAAACAAAGAATTCTTGCATACATGATCCCAGCATGAGGCCATCAGCTCAAGGAAATCTCTATGGGAAAACAATTTTTCTGCATTTAATGTATTCAGCTGGGGAAGGTTGAGTTTCACCTTGTGATGGTGATTTTTCACCCCCTTTTCTTTGCCAACTGATTTCTCTTTGTACATCCCACGTTGGCCTCAATGATCTTTAAGGTTTATTTCCAACCTGAGTGACTCTATGGTTCTATGATCACCCTCCACTCATGCTTTGCCAATGAGAGAGGATGTTGATGACTGAGTGTCCTTTCCATTCCCATTCTGGGACAAGGGACTCGACTCAATGCTTTTTCTTCCTTCCAGAGATGCTGCTTAAAACAGACTCCAGTATTTTACACTGCCAAACTGCACCTGTCAGAAAGGTTACAGAAGCCTGTCCAGATAGATGTGCCATGCTTTTGGCTCGCTCTCCCCATCTTTTACTGCCATATGTTTGTTAGCTGCAGAACTGGGAAAGAGAAATTTTTTTCCCCAGTGCTCAGAGATAGTACTCAGTCAATGAGTAAGAAACCAAATGTGAGGGTTTTTTCCCATCTAAAAATGGTCTTTAGGTATTAAAAATTTAAATCCCTAAATAATAATAATAAAAATGGAAATTAGTCATGAATTTTGTTATCTTCTGAAGATGGAGCAGCATGAATTCAGGAAGAGGGAACTGGCTTGCACTAGGGGGAATGAGAAGTGAGATGAGGGCTGTATATATTCACCACATCGTTGGTTTATCTGTTGGTCTTTTCCACATTAAACAAATTCCTCTCTATTTTCTATGAGGGATGATTCCACCCCTTGGGCTGGTGTGCTTACAAGTCCAAGCCAGAGAATCATAGACTCATAAAGGCTGGAAAAGGCCTCTAGGATCCCCAAGCCCAACCCAACTCATCGCACCATGCCCACTGACTGCATCCTTCAGTGCCACATCCCCAAGATCCTGAAACACCTCCAGGGATGGTGACCCCACCACTCCCCTGGGTGGCCTGTGCCACTGTATTGCTACTCTTTTGCAGGAATTTTTCCTAATATTCAGCCTGAGGGTGAAGAATATACTGAGGTCAGTTAGATACTGCTTCCATTTGGCTTTCTGCTCCCACCGAGTTTTCCCCATTTCTCTTAGATGTGACCCCAAGACCAGGGCTGTGGTGAAACCTTGTCCCACAGACAGGTAGAAGAGTCAGAGGACAAATCTCAATTTTCATGGCCACAAGATGACTGCAACCACAGTTCCCCATTGCAGAGAGAGGAGAATTAAAGTGTGTTAGCTCAAGCTTTACAAACAATTCCACCATTATTAAAATATGCTAAAAAATAAGAAAGAAAGAAAGAAAGAAAGAAAAAAAAAAAAAGCCTTTAATTATGGGTTTGGGTTGCATCAAACCTGAAATAAATCCTTCTGTCTACTTGTTTCGGCTTTTTCTAAAAATAAAGACTAACAGAGGTCAATTTTGAACCATCACTTCAAACCTTAAAAAAGGAAGTATTTTGTTCTGTAATTGGCAATCAAAAAGCATTTCATATCATCCAAAAATATATAATAATAGCAAAAAATAGAAAAACAGCCTTCCAAATTTGTTTTGTTTTGTTTTGTGCTTATGTTTTGCTGAGTCCACCCAGAATGAACAAGCATTTCTGGTCAACCTGAATAGATGTGTTCTTTTTCCCAGGGAGATAAAATATTCTACCAAATGTATGCATTTATTTATTGTGCATTTTCGTTGTAAATACAAATGCTGTTTTATGCCCACAAAATGCACAAGCTATCATTTAAAAAAATGTTTATATTAACACTGGAAGCTGGGCGTGCTGCCTAGCAGAGAAAATAATGTCAATTACCCACACAAATAGCTTTCCAAATCTCTCAGTGCCTGCTTTCTGCATGAGCAGTTAGATTCATAGAAATTAGAGATGGGTAAAGATCTTATTAACGTATTTCATCTACCTCACTGCTAGTAGAGTTTTGTCCCCCATTGTGCATCTTCTAGCTAGGTTTGCCCAGCCTAGATTTAAAACGATGGGACCTGTAGGGTAATTCTTTCTATATGTACATATATATATATCTATTATAAATGTATGTATCTTCATTAGCAAGCAGAAATGTTGAAATTCTGCAGAGAAAATGTGATGTGGAGTCATCACCTATATTGGCCTGTAGTCAGCAGAGAGTCATAGAATAGCTCAGGTTGGAGAGGATCTTAAGTACCATCTACTTCCAACATCTCTCTGTGGGCTGGTTGCCAATCACCAGATCAGGTTGCCCAGGATCTCATCCAACCTGGCCTAGAATACCTGCAAGGATGGGAGCATGCAGGATCTGAAAGTAAATGCTCCCCTGGGTTGAGTTTGGTGAAGTCACAGACCCTGGAGATGATGTTTCTATCAGCCTTGTTGGCCTAGCAGCACTGGATGGATAGATGGAAATAGAAGCTTGATCAGACTGGATTACTTCTCTTCTTCAAGCCTTTGCTCCATCTCCGCTGCTCCAGAATTGATAAAACACTTTCATGGTGGGAGCCCTCTAGGTATCCATTGGATTGATTTCTGGTGTCATTCCCTTGCTGATACTCAGTCTAGAGCAAGGCATCTTGGCTCAATTTAATCGTTGTCACTGCTGTGTCTTGCTGCACCATTACTTTCCACCTTGGACTAACTGCCATCCCAACAGCCCACAAACATGACACTGCAGGCTGCAACACCTGAGCCCAAAAGAAAGCCCAGCACGGTGATGCAATACCCAGGGATGTCCTCGTCCAAGCCCAACTCAATTGGTGCTCAAGCAGAGAAGAGGGAAAGCACACTAAAGCTTTGTTTACCTGCCAGCTCTCTCCAGGATCTCAGCAATCAGCTTTTAAATTTGATAGCAGATACATGCCTGTGGCTCGTGTCCAGCCAAAACCACTTTGACAGTGAAACTCTGACATATTCTTTTTAAAGGTCACCGTAAGTGAGCCGGCCTCCTTCTATCAACTTATCAGTTCTTTACTTAAACCAGCTTAAAGAGAAACTTTCCATGGTGAATTACATCCTAACAGTATGTTATTCTGTGATAAGCACCATCCATGGGACCCAAACCATTCTGTGCTCCAGAAATCGCTGATAACGGTGCGCCTTTTTCTTTCGTGAGGCACAAAGTTATCTGCTGTCATTGTAATGCACCTTCTCCTCCATCCAGACACTGAGCACATAGGCAACTGCTGGGGCAAACAACATTTCCCCTGCGTGATTTCTAGTTTTGGCCAAAAAAAAAACTAGCTAATTCGCTTCTGTTCTTAGGTAGAAGTGGCTGCGTATTCTTCAAATCTTGTTAATTCAGTCCTGATGATGCTGGATAGTGATAGAACAAGAGGGAATGGTTTTAAACTGAGACAGGGGAGGTTTAGGTTGGATATTAGGAGTGTTTTTCACTCAGAGGGTGGTGAAGCACTGGAACAGGTTGCCCAAGGAGGCTGTGGATGCCCCATCCCTGCAGGCATTCAAGGCCAGACTGGATGTGGCTCTGGGCAGCCTGGTCTGCTGGTTGGTGACCCTGCACATAGTGGGGAGATGATTCTGTGCAATCTCATGTGGGAATTAAACCTTGCTGGGAGCTGCTCCTCCCATCTCCTCTTTCTTTGTGGCTGAAAACGTTGCCAAACTTGAACAATTCAAACTGAATTTTTTGGCATCGCAGTATCCATACCAGGCTGTGTGGTCTTGGAAAGCTTTAACCAGAAAGCATATTAGAGAACATTTGTGCTGTTAAAAATAAAATGGTAACAGCAGTGATCCTTCCCGCATGGTGTGGGCAGGGTCCCAGCCTGCTCTTTCTGGGAAGGAGGGAACTGGATCGCTCCAGTACGAAGGGTGTGAAAATGTTTTGAAAACTGGATCTGCTCCTCAAAACATGAACTTTTCTTACCTTTCCCTCCCACTTCTGTTCCCAGAGCATGTCAGTGCCAGCCACAAAAGACAGAACAGATTTCCAAGCTGTAGAAAAGCCCTATAAGCACCTTGCTAAGATAAGCACGATGGCGACTCTTCCACCGCCTTGCTGTCCTATCACTCTCCAAAGAGAAAAGCAACCATCCCAGCCTCTCTCCATTGCTACATCTGAGTCCCCACCCGCACACTCATAAGAAATGGAGGTTGATGATGACAACTTCTGATGTCATTTATGTAGATGGGCCATGTGCACATGGTGATGTCATGATGCCTTTTTGCTTTATTGCTGGAAGGCCTCCAGGGTACAGCCATGCCCACACCTGATGGTTCAGGCAACCAGTTCTGTCCTCTTCCCACATATCATGCTTTTCACACAAGAGGGGCTTTGTACCTTCAGGTGTAAGGGCATCCTGAAGTGCCTGTCCACATGGGAAGCTGTTTCATTCTAGAGATACAAGAATTGACCAGCTGTTCCCAGTCCAACTTCTGGACAGCTGCAGGCTGGGTTGAGTCCAGGATGGGCCTCAAAAGAACAGTGGAATACCTCACAGAGGAATAAATGGGATCTTTTGCCAGCCTGCAAAACCTGAAGCCAACCTCCACAGAAATGAGAAACAACAGGGTTCCAGGGAAGCAGTAACTTGTCAGATCCCTCACAACTTCAACTCAAGCTTCCTCCTTCCCCATCTTCCACAGAATCATAGAATCACGGAAGCTTTAAGGTTGGAAAAGACCTCTAAGATCACCAAGTCCAATCCCAACCCACCCCCACCACAACCCTACATCAGCATTGAATTTTTATGAATGCAACAAGGGTGGGATTCTTCCCCTCACTGACCTGGCTGGCCATAACTCAATCTACATTCAGCCCATAGCACACACAGGTTATTGGAGGTATCAGCTGGTTTCTTTCGTATTACCTCTCTCACTACCCTTCACACCTCTGTGGATGCTGCCCCTACGTGGTCCTACATTACCCAGCCATGCACAGCACTGCACCAGAAGGGACATTACAGCTCCTGTCAAATGAGTCAACTGTTATTAAAGCTTTTGTTACCAAAGTATTGTGTAAGAGTGACTGACAGAAAGCTGGAATTCTTCCCTGGCCCCTTTGCACGGTCGCAGCATGCTTCATCTCCTGCAGTCAGGAAGCATCCCTGGGGCCAAAGGACTGCTCACTCCTTAAGAACTAATTAAGAACTTAAGAATTAATTTATTGCCTTTGCTGTGGACATTGATCCACCAGAATTTAGGCACTCCATTGGGAGAGAGGTGTGGGATCACCACAACCTGTCTAGATGAGACAACTAATGTATATCCTGCCCCTATCCTATGTCCTGGGCACCACCATTGCCCACTCAGCAAGGCAGTGTGTCCCTTTCCCAGCGACGTGGCCTTGGCTTTATCATGATCCAGCTCTTTTGGAAATAAAAGCCTGAACAGCTCCTGTAGCTCAGTGCCAGAAATGAATATGGCATATCTAATCCTAGGATCTCTTCCAATCCCAGGACCTCTCCTGTCCCTGGAGGCACTCAAGGTCAGGCTGGACAGGGATCTGAGCACCGGAGCTGTAGGTGTCCCCATTCATTGCAGGGAGTCGAACCAGATGACATTTAAAGGTCCCTTCCAACCCAAAAGATTCTATGGCTCCAGTCTCCTCTTGTTATTAATCTGCTAGGAAACCTTGGGAAATCCCTCCTTTCCTCTTCTCCTTCCAGCACCTGGCCTGACACAGAAAAACCTTGGATGGTTTTTAGGCTTTTCTGTAGGTAAAAAATGTGCCTCAGGCCCCTCAGAAATGCATTTGGATTTAATGTGATGCTGAGGAATTAACCACATAGAGATTCAAAGGTTTACTCAGTGATGGGGCAGATATTGCAACCAGCTGCCCTTAACTCAAAGCTGGCATTTCCTTTACATGGTCTCTTTTCTCCTCCTGAGTGTCCTGTGTACTCCATGTCTATTTGGTGCTTTGGCAAGACTGGAAAAGCAAACATGTCCCTCTTAATGTCATCTTTCCCTAGCACTTTACTTATTTAACATTGTTTGTGTTCCTCTCCAATTAATTCTGATCCCTCAGTTGGCTTCCCTTTTTAATTGTCTCCTATCTTTGTGATAACTTATAGCCTTGCTCCAGCGACAGTAATTGATCAAGGAACTCAGGGATAGGTGCATTTTTTAATAATTCATTTTATTGCTGCTCTTCATTTCTTATTCTCTTTCTGTACTGCTCCTCTGATGTAAACCAGGAGTGGATTTTCTCATTTCCAATACACACCTTGCAGCCAAGTTTCATAGACCTGAGAAGGAAAATAATTAATAATAATAACAACAACAAAACCAACCAGAAGTGGTAAGGGATGAAAAAGTAGCAGTCTGAAAGCAGATAGGTGGTCATTAATACTAGCTAGCACTAGGAGCTGGTGTCGTCCCATGGGTTGGTTCAAATGAAGATGCTCCATTGGACTCTGGAAAAGTCTTTATTAAAGCATTCAAATTTTAGTGTTTTTAGCCTCCACCTGAGCAGTTTTGCATAGTTGAGTTCCCAGAATCAACCACAAGATCTGATTGGAGAAATTTGGGCCACCAAGCAAGCATCTGCTCCAAAGTATGGAATCATAGAATCATGGAATCCAGGATCTCAGCCTGCAGACTTGCCATGGGGTTTCACACAGCGGGAAAGATCTACTGACCCCCAGCAACCTCCTCCTTCCTCAATGCATCATTATCCTCCAAAACACCTTCTGAATGTCTGCACTGATCTACAAGCCAGGAAGCCAACTTCCAGCATGGAAATGTTTACCATCAACCCACAAAATGGAGTGAGATCCAGAAGACTTCTTGCTTCTAAGTACAATGCAGAATAAACATGTCCACAGCTCCCTTCATATGCAGTGCCTCTAAAAGCTTTTCTGAAGCTGTGTCTGAGCATTGCTGGCCTCCCTTCTCCCTGCTGCTTCCTGAGAGTGCTACTAACAGGGTTAATACACGGGTGGAAAGGAGCCTGAAACATTTCTGAGAATATTGTAGGTACCTCTGTTTTTTATGGCTTCTATTATTATGCCCATTATTCTGCTCAAATGTGGTTATTGGTTCATTAGTATTTAAATCAGCTGATAATACGTGGAGAGATATTTCTTCTGACACAGCCTATACAGCTGGTTTCTGTAGTGTGGAAGTTATAATGGTGCCAGCTGATGCCATTTATGTCAAACAAGCTTTGATTTTCAGCCTGCAGCAAGTGACAGAGCAGGGCTGTGCAATTTGGTAAGCTTAGCATCTTGCCATCCACAAGGGGAGGATTATGGATCTTGCAGAGGGTGGCAAAAATGAATGGTGAGTGAGCAAAACCCAGTGGTTTGCTTTTTTATGGCCAACATATCCCCGTGGCAGTGTCAGGGTAAGGACATGAGGGATATGTTTTAAGCTGCTTTGATGGCTGCAGAGTCCTGTCTGGAGCTGGATTGGAGGCAGGAGAGTGGGAGAAGCTCACATGGAAGGAGGAGGCAAGAATCAACATAGGGAGAAGAGGACAGAAAGTGGGGAGCAAGAGAAGGAGCTGGGAAAGGATTGAAGCCAGTGGTGATCTCCCTCCCCACACCCATACCCTGCATTTAGACTTTGTTTAGGGCTGTTGGTGAGGAGAAATCAAAATAGCACAATGACAGCCTTCCGTTGTCCTTGGAGATCCTGCTGGTGATTTTGCTTCCTTTTGTGCAGATTTGGGATCTTTCAGGCTTTTGCTTTGAAAAAGAATGGAAAAAAAAAACCTTAGTTTTCTCTCTGGCAGGTATTTACAGTCCTGTCTGACTTCTTGTTTGAGAGATGAATACGTATATGTACATCAGAGGCATGTGGTATGCAGATTACATATCTGGCTAATTATAAATAATTCTATCCCTCTACCCACGGTTTAATGACAGCAGCCCTCTGTGGAAGATGGGGACTCTCTGGACCTTGTCTTGGGGACATCACTTGTTGAGTGCTACAACTCCAGATCATAATGCACTACAAGAGTTCAGTTTTGCTCTCTATCTGTCTTTCCCCAGGCAAAGGATCTGGGGGGTTTACCTGGTGTCAGGTTGGTGTTTGACTCAGGAACTTCAAAAGCCCTGAGTCTCAACAACTCAAAATGTTAGAAAACACCCCAGAATTATAGATTCCATTTGGTCCTCGGTATTGTAAAGCCCTAAAACAGCACCAGCTCATTTGTGCCCTCTGAAGCTGGTGGGACTAATTGAACTGGTTTAGCATTAAACGTGGAGGTTCGTGGCCATGCATGTGGCAGGGGGTTGGAGATTCATGATCCTTGAGGTCCCTTCCAACCATGGCCATTCTGTGATTCTGTGACTTGGGACTCATTGGGCAATCAGGAATTGCCTTCAGCAGCTTTGGTGTCCATCGTGAAGACCACTCAAGATGATGAACCACTTGGGCACAAGACCTCAGGCACGCACCTCAATTGGTTGAGAAGCATTGTGTGACAGTGCTAAACGGAGCCTTAATTTCACCCAAATTCTACACCAAATTTCATCTCCAGTGCTAGGAAGGTGCAGCATCTCTTCCTACCCCATGCACAGGGCTCAGCATGAAAACTCAACACTGCCTCTGTGCTAGAGAAAGGTTTCCTTACTCTCCACCATCATTCCCCATGGGGTGTGTGTTGGTAAAGGTGAGTGTGCATGATGTGCATGCAAACACCCCGGGGAAGAGACCAGGATCCCACTTGTTGCAGCTGTGGGACTCCCCCATCTGCCTCTCCAGCTAACGCGTCTGCCTCGGTATTTATGTCACGTCCCAGCCATTAGCTGCAAGCACTCTAACAGACTCCCTGAAAGAAGCACACATGTTTCCAGATGCCTCCTCCTCCAGCTGGGGAAAAGAGATGTGTACATAGAGGTAATAGAAGAAAACTATATTTTCTCCAGTGGCGTGGCTCCATGAGGGAAAAGCAAAACAGTGCAACGGCAAAAAAAATTTGAGCAAGAAAACAAACAAACCCTCCAACTCTGTGCATTTCTCCATTTCAAAACACAACATCTCATCTATGCTCATCTATGCTCCATCCCTGGAGGCATTCAAAGCCAGGCTGGATGTGGCTCTGGGCAGCCTGGTCTGCTGGTTGGTGACCCTGCACACAGCAGGGGGTTGGAACTGGATGCTCGTTGTGGTCCTTTTCAACCCAGGCCGTTCTATGATCCTGTGATTCTATGATCTATCCTGGGACAGCAAAGGACAGCAGTGCAAATGGGCTCTCTCCTCCCAGAAAACTCAGACAGAACTATTACTAAGCAAAAGGAAAAGGCCAATTTTTGTCACTGCCATCAGAGCCCGGAGGCATCGCGCAGTTCTCGGCCTTGACAGCAGTATGCTGTGCCACTGTGGTCACAGAGATGTGTGCATGTCCTTGTTTTATTCTTGCAAGGAAGGTACACGTCACAACTAATTACAGCTGTGATGGAAGGAGGCAGTTTCCAGTCATTGAGTTTGCTTCTGGAAAGAGTTTCTGTACCAGGAAGGATGATCTGCCCACAGCCTCTGCAGAGGGGCCAAGAATGGGGCCAAGAGCTGAAACCTGTAGAGTAGGTCTATGGATTTGCTGTAGGGCCTTACACTGGGTATGTTTGAGCATTTATCACAGGACAGTGTTGCTTCTGATGAGCCTTCTGAGCAGTTCCCACATGCAGTGGAGGATTTTTTTGCACAGAATTCTATTTTTGCAGCACCTGGTGCTTTCAGGTTGGACAGTGGGACCTGGGAGGTTCAGGTTGGATATCAGGAAAATGTTCTTCTCCAGGAGGGTGGTTGGGCACTGGAACAGGCTTCCTAGGGATGTGGTCATGGCACCAGGCTGGCAGGACTCCGGAAACATTTGGAGAGCATTCTCATATGTATGGTCTGATTTTTGGGTCGTCCTCTGCAAAGCCATGAGTCAGAATCAGTGATCCTCATGGATCCGTTCCAACCTGGGTTATTCTATGATTCCATGGTGCAGTGGAGCTGTCACTTTTCTGGAGACAACAAAAAAGGATGGGGATAGCTATGGAAATATATATAATCCTGACTCATGCCTTGGGGCAATTAGGAGATTCCCAGTAGCTGGGAATGCAGAAAGCCCCCAGTGCTCAATACTGCACCAGTGGAACAGTGCACTGATGGCAGTACCACTGGTCACTAGGCCAGTTCTCACCCATTCCAACCCTTCTGCACCCAAAGCTATCCTGCAGGTGTTAGATCCCAAGAATTTTATATCCTGCTAAGGAATACAAGGCTCACATCCCTAAAGACAGTGGGTCAGTCCCGGAATTACAATGATGGAATGAACTGGCACTCCCTTGGAGAGCATCTTCTGCTTCTCTCTGAGGTGATTTCAGACCCATCACCACACTGCCTTTCTGGGACTGTACCCTCTCTGCTGAAACTTATCAGCTCTCTGTGACTTTCTCATCCTCCTCTCTCCCAGAGAAGCTCAAGTCAGGCACGGAGCTAACAGAAACACTGATCAACATGGGCAATGCTGCTATAGAAATGCCTCCCCAGCTCCCATTACTTGCCCCATCTTTGGAGCATCCTCCCTGCATTGAAGAAAGGAGTGATTGCATCCCAACCTTGGAGCTGCAGAAAGATGGCACCTTGCACACTCAGCAGCTGTTTTTCCTGAGGCTGGAAGGCAGCTATCAGTCAAAATTAACACTGCATGAATTCCTGCAGTAAGGGTTTTTCACTGCTGAACAGTAACAGGACGGGGAAGGAGAAGGGAAGCAGCGTAGATGGAGAGAACAGACTCATGCAGGGGGCAAGGATGAAGGGGGATTTTCACCTCTCAGTGGAGAGATGCAATTTTAATGTTCCACGGTGGCTCTGATGCTGTCCCCTCTTTGCTGGGGTATTGCAAGGGGCACACAATCAGGAGCTGATTGACTCTGTATACAGGAGGAGAGGTAATGGGCTTAAGTTGCTACAGGGGAGGTTCAGGTTGGATACTAGGAAACATTCCTTCTTGAAAAGAGCAGTCAGGCACTGGCACAGCTGCCCAGAGAGTGGTGGGGTCACCATCCCTGGAGATGTTCCAGAACCATGGAGATGTGGCACTGAGGGATGTGGGCATGGGTACGGTGGGATGGGTTGTGGTTGGACTTGGTAATCTTAGAGGTCTCTTCCAACATTAGTGATTCTATGATTCATCACGTGGACCTAGAAAAAGCAAGCAGGGTCCTGTGGGGAGGTGGTGATGTGAGAAGAATTGCCTGGTTTCCCTCCAATTCCCCACAGAAATGTTCCTCACCTTGTTGCCATCACCAAAACAATGGTGTAACGTGCATGCTTAGCTCACAAAGTGCCACAGAATCCAAGCAGTAGCTGCAGCCGTGGTGTTCTGCAGAGACAGATATCTCTGGTGCACTGGTCTGCCCCAAAAAATCAGAACAACAAAATTTCTCTGTGTTCCATTCTTCAGATTAATGCTCGAATCCGAACCCTTTCCTATCTCCCTTTCTTTTTTTCCTTTTTTATCTGGTGATATATATTTTTTTCCCCTCTGAACACAGCAGAACATGTTCCCCTCTTCACTTCACTGCAGGATCTCAGCCGAGCATTTCAAAGCTCTTTCCTCTCCCTGGACGGAGCCTTAGCAAACAATATCGATGATCTAAGCTTCTCTCCAAAATGAAAGGAGGAATACACTCCCTGGTGCTCTTGTGTACGGTCTGAACGCAATCCCCGCAGAGAGGAGTTTGCAAATGAAATGTGACAAGTATTTCTCACCATTGCATCTCTTCCCTAATCACTTTTGGCTGCGTGAGGAGCAGCCGCCCTTCTCCTTCCTGTAACTCTTGCTAGGATAGATGTGGTCCCACTGTTGTCATAGAATCAGATGGGGGTTGGCCTCTTCTCCCCAGGTGACAGTGATAGGATGAGAGGTGATGGCCTCAAGTTGCAGCAGGGGAGGGTTGGGTTGGGTATTAGGAAGGATTTCTTCTCTGAAAGACTGGTCAGGCACTGGCACAGCTGCCCAGGTAGTGGTGGGGTCACCACCCCTGCAGGTGTTTAAGGAAAGGGTAGGTGCAGTACTTGGTTTACTGATCAACATTGGAGATTGGTGGATAGCTGGATTAGAATCACGGAGTCATAGGATCATTAGGGCTGGAAAAAAACTATCTCAGATCCCCAAGTTCAACCCACCCCCACCATGCTCACTGACCACATCCTTCAGTGCCACATCCCCACAGTTCTGAACACCGCCAGGGATGCTGACCACACTACTCTCTGGGCAGCTGTGCCAGTGCATTACTATTCATTACAAAAAGAAGTGTTTCCTATATCCAATCTGACCATCTCCTGGTGCAACCTGAGGAAAATTCAGTCCTCCCATTTCCTGAGCTGGAATAGGCTAGAAGTGTCTGGAGGGCTGAGGTGTAGTTCTGTGAAAATCAGATTTTCCCTGGGAAAATCTGAGCATGATGGTGCTCAGGTTGTTGGCTTCTGTGCAGGAAACACCATCCATAAAGGTGAGACATTGCTGGGGTTGGCTTCCATCATCCCCATACATCCCATCTCTTCCCATAGGGCTCTTGTGCATGCTGTGATAAGCACCTGTCAAATTTGATAACAGGGATTCGGATGAGCAAAATACATCAGAGGATGCTTTCCCCTCTCACTATGAGACTGGATGTGTGCAGAGACTTTCCTTTTTCTGTGGATGGAGGCGCTTTGGGTCACATGAAGGGTCCACTGAGCACTCCCCATAGATGATTCTTCCTCTCTCTGCAGCATGAATGATATGAATATGATTCTATGATGAATATGATTCTGTGATTCTATGAAGCAGCACTGCATCATTCAAAATGAAAAGAAAACACACTCACACACACACAAACCAAATCAGCAATCAGTTTTCAAGCTGGAAATCTACGCATTTTTCCTAAGAAAGGCTTGTACTCCTCTTAATTCTTTCTAATTCTATCTGCACTCCTTCCTATGCTGTGGGAAATAAGCTGTTCCATTTTAATTGAGAGAATTGCAACAATAGCTTGTTTAAATGCATTTTGGGTCCACCCAGAGCAAAATCTGAAGAATATAACCAAATTTTAAAATGCAGTATTGCCATTGCCCCTCCCTCCAAAACAGAGGAAAGCAGGATGCGCTATATTACTTTTTTCAACTCTCAAAGGGAAGGTTTCATTTTGTTTTGTCCCCACCTCATTTCGCTTGTAAAGCAATCACCTGCATTTTGCTAAACTTTTAAAATGGGCAGCACTGGAAAATAAAAAATCAAAACATTCCCTCTGACAAAGTTATTAAAATTGAAATGCCGTGACTCTGCTGCAGCAGATTAATTCTAAAAAGCAATCCGAAAAAAAAAAAAAAAAGAAAAAAAAGAAAAAAAAAAAATCCTGTAAGTGGCTTTTGACCAAATGACTGGAAAATGAGTTCATTGAGAGTTTCACTCCAGCCAAATCTGCATTTTGCAGCATAATAAACTATTTGACCAAACATCATTTCATGTGCTAGAGTGGCCTCTCTGCTACATATCAATAGGAAGGCTTGAAGAAAGAGCATGCCCAGCTGGGTGCTCTGTTAATGGGTCAATTTGTGGCTCATTTTCTGTTATCATACCGTATGGGAGACAAGCTTCTCCATGTTAACTGGGAACCCTGCAGAGACAATGGGTTTCAGCGGGTTTTATTACCCCATGGTCCTGAACTTGCCTTTGCCTCCTGTTGTTCTAGGAAATCTTTCTGAGTGCACACACTGCTTGCTTTTTTGTTCTTATCTAAGTGTGTAGTGGAGGTTCTAAGGGCAGTCAGCTGCTTTATCCTCGTCTGCAACCTCCCTTAGCCTCATACCTAGCCCTACCCATGACCATGACCATGACCATGACCATGCCACAGCATCCAAGATCCTCTATGCAACTGCCTCCTTCCTGTAAAAAGGGGCTGAAACACTTACAGCTGCAAAAAGTTTTTCCAGTAAAAGTGAGAGCATTGAAGTCTTGGTGGACCTGGGAACAGGGAGCTCATTTACTCATAGAGTCAATGAACTCATCTGCCAACAAGCAGGAGAATTTGATTGCCTCTGCTCCTACAGAAAGATAAAGTGAATAAAGCAGTATTTGCTCTTTTCTGCCCATGTACACAACAGATTTCTGTCGTGTTTCTTTTAATGGGGCTATATTCTAATTGCATTTGTTACCAACGTGGAATTTTAAGCTCAACATCATCTTTCTTTCTATTCCTTCTATTACACTGTGTGTGTGATGTTCTGCATTTCTGGTCTGCTCTCTTAAATAACCGCTTCCTTTGACATGATCTCAGCCAAGGACCAGACAACCCTCCCAAAATGTTTTTATCTGGCCTCCCTTCTGGAGTCTCCCCAGAGCCAAACACGTTCACAGCTCCGCAGGATCCAAAGGATCCTGATGACGTTTCATTAATGGAGCTCATCTACCCACGGATCCAATTTTGTCTGCTCATCAATGCTGTTGGCGTGTTGTGTGAACAGCATATGCCACAGCAGATGGCACAGACTCAATTCCAGTGAGCAGCACTGGAGTGAAATCGCTCATCTGCTCTCCCCTGCTTTGGATGAGCCAGGGGTGTTACTGGAAGAGAGGTTTGAATTGAAAGGAGAAGTGAAAAAATAGCTGAGCTCAGTATCTCCATTGCCTGAACCCTGCAATGTATTCAGGTCCTTTACATTGCCTTACTCAGACTATATTACTCTACCTGCCAAATTAAAGATTCCCTTACTGTGACTTCTGCTTTAGAGCTGACATTTACCCAGAGAAGCTGTGGGTGTCCCATTCGTGGGTGCTCAAGGCCAGGCTGGATGTGGCTCTGAGCAGCCTGGTCTGCTGGTTGGCAACCCTGCACATAGCTGGGGGGTTGAAAGTAGATGATCGTTGTGGTCCTTTTCAACCCAGGTCACTCAATGATTCTATGATTCACTGTCCTGTCCAGAGCTGCAAGAGAAGTTATTTTCCCTTGGCCACATGATTCTGTTGGTCTCTGATAGAATTTGAAAGCAAACTAATCAGTAAAATGGGCTGGGTCATTGCACTCTTTATGTATTCTCATTGGATTCCTGTGTGTGGCTTGGTCCAACAACCTCCTGGGACTCAAAGTCACTATCTGAACAAAATTGTCTGATGAAAATGACAAGCATGTCCCTTCAGTGACCGTTGCTGACCTGTTTCTGAGTCGCTCAGAACTTTCTCAGCCTTTGTTTTAAGCAGTTCTCAGTCTCTGGTGCTGATGGGTCAGAATGGTTTGGGCTTCTTACTTTACCTACATGTCATCATAATGGGTTTTCTGCTTTCCCAAGTGGAGGAACTCCATTTGGAATAGGCTTCCCTAAGAGAAGTCTTCCTGTAAGAGTTCTCCAATCATGTCTTTACTAAAGATCTTAGTCAAGCTCCTACCCAACCCTCCAAGGATTTCCTGCCTACAAGCCCCATTGCCATCAGCCACATGTGGTACAACATAAATCAGAAATTTATCCCACTTTCCACCATGGCTGGTGTGTCTACCTGCCATGTGATGCTGATGGAGATTAGCATGTGTCTTGAAAACATCCGTCATTTGGATCTTCCTCATTTTGCTAATTAGTTGGGTCAATTAACTTAGGAAGTCCCCTGTTTTCCTGATTAGAGCCTTAATCCCTGAAACTTTGGCACTGAGCAGAGATAATCCTGCTTTTTTTTTTCTTTCCATGAGATTTCCTTCTAATCCCACTTGGCCATTCTTCACCCACACAGCCCTAGAGATTGCACCATTTCTCACACCTGAGTTGTTACCTCCATACACCAGTTGACATTTCAACCCATTGCTACAGCAAAGCAAAACATACCCCTTGAGTAACACCAGCAGATAAACTTTTCTCTCCTTCCTGGGATTCGTAGATTAGTTCATTAACATTCTAAGCCAGGCTGGTCAAAGATTTGAATGGTGATCAGACAACAGTTCAACACATTCAATTTACAATGCAATTACATTTTAATACATCGTGACCCTTGAGGCAGGACCTACCACCTGTCAGCTGAGATCCAGCAGGTGACCTCATCTCAACCACAAATAGATGCTCTGCAGCTGAGGAGTCAGGGTGTAATAAAATAGAACCTCGTGTAGTCGTCCAACCAGACCCTTACTGTCTGACCTCAGCAAATAGAGGGAAACAGATGCCTCAATTTCCCTGCAGGTATAATTGGGGCCTTATTTCTGGCTTTGCAGTGATGCTGTAGAGAGTTGGGAAGTCCTTTGGCCCCCTTCCCCCTGCCCAGCGGGGAGGTAAGATACTTTAAAGGAAAGGGAAACGAGCAAAAGCCAAGTGTTAATCACCCCCATCTCCCACTTTGTGGAGTTGGGCTTAGAGCAGCCTCCAATGCACTTCAGCCATTCCTGACTGTAACTAAAAGACTGGCTGCAACCATAGTAATAATAATAAAAAAAAAAATCTATCCATAATCCCTGATGACAAATTCCTGAGAGGGTCAAATTCCTTTATGAGCATGAAACGAGAGGTTTTATGATCATGCTGCCTTATTATACCCAGCTCCCTGTAGTGTCATATGCATCCTAAGAACCAATTTACTATGTCTCTCCCTATTTCTCCAGTGATATTAGGAGCAAAACATCTACTAAATGTCCTTTCACAGCCATAGCTGTTGTTTTTTTTTTTTTCCAGTAAACATTTGCTTAGTGGTGCTTGGAGACCCAGTCCTTGCTGAAGAGCCAAAGGATCTAAGCATCCACTGAGGATACAAGTGGATTTTGGTGGTACTTTACAAGGAATAAAGACTGAATTGCTTGTTTTCTTTGTGATAGAAGAGGGCAGACAGTCTCCAGAGCCATGCTGGCTGCAGGCAAGGGTTGGACAATGCTTTTGCTTTATTTTTCTCAAGGGATATCAGTAAAACCTCTGGTTTAAATGAAGACAGCCAGTTGCTCCTAAAAGACAATCACAACCCAGACAGCAATCTCCCACACAACTTATTTTTCCTAGAATATGATTTTGGAGGAGTATTTTGGGTGGGGTTTTATTGGTATACATGTTTGATTTTCTCCTCCTTGAGCCAGAAGGGTTAACACCACTTGGATTAACTCCAAGTTACCACTTGGATTAACTCCAAGGGTTAACTCCATCTACTCACTGTGCTTTTGATCGTATCATCATAGCATCATTAAGGTTGAAACCTCTGTGATCATTAAGTCCAAACACCAACCCATCCCCACCATGCCCACTAACTGTGTTTCTTCTAAGTGTGCTGCTTTTCATGGCTGCTATGCATTATTCTTCCCTGGATGTCTTCAGCCCATAGAGTTGAGCTGTTCAGACACTGGAATCTGCTATGTCAGAGCATCTTTGCTCTCATCTCTGGCTATGGATGTGCAGAGGGCTGTTGTAATGGGCTCCAGGGGATTAAGCAGTGGAATGTAATGAAGAGGTTTTCTTTTTCCAAACTCTGGAGGAGGAGATAGGTCACCTGGAGTCAAACGCTGTTGTCCCAGGGCACTTCAGTGCAGCATATTCAGTTCACCTGTGAGTAAACCTCAAAGTCAATGCTGGGAAAGGACAGCAGCAAAAGCAAGAGACAGGGAGAGCACTGGAGCTCCTTTTCTCTGTATGACCTTTATTTCCATCCTGAAGCCCTTGGCACCTAATTTTCCTTGAACTGGGATCAGATGCTGTGTAGGAGAAGTGCATTTTTCCTCCCTTTCACCTGGACAGATACCCTCAAACAGCTCTCAGCAACCTGACTATGCAGATCCAATTCACTTCTCTTCTATTCCCTCCCTTTGGCTACATTTTCTTGTTTTATCCCCCCATCCCTATAGTTCTGAGCCCCCTTTTTCTTTCTTTTCTGCCTTCTTTTCTGATTCACAATTCCAAAGCCACTCTTAGCAGAGAAGAAGGGGAGAAGGAAGACAACCCCATGGATACATCTCTCTTCTTTATTTTTAATCCTTCAGAAAAGAAGCAGGGATAGGGGACAGGGGAGAGAACACACCACACTGAAAGCCCTGGCAATGCGTTCCTTCAGCTTTCCTAACTGCCAGGGGAGTGTTATCTGGCCTTGCACACCAGGAATGAGAGCTCGTGCCTTGTGAAGTGTAATAAGGAGAACAGCGCCTAATGGAAAAATCATTTGCTTGTGGCATTTAATTAAATATGTAAATTTATGAACGGCCCTGAAATCATCAAATGAAAAGGCAGAGCCGCATGAATTTTGATTTTATTTCCTCCATGGGCTTTCCCCTCATCCTCCCATACTCCCTGTATCCTTACCCAAAAAGGTGGCACACAGGGAGGCAGAGTGACTGCCAGGCTGTCCTTGGGGTGTCCCCAGCAGTGATGCACACACAGGGTGCTTTAATTCCCTGCACATTAGCTGCTGGGCCAAGCAGATGGCAGATGGGGCTGCGCCAGCTCCATCCATCCCCCTTTTGCACAGAGCATGGAGATACAAGTGGTTCTTGGCATAGGCCTGGAGCTTGGTGACATGGCAACACGTTCTTGGAGATGTCACCCATCCAGAAAACCACACTTTATGGAGGACGTCCCCTGCACACAGATGAAGGGACTGTGCAGTGTTAGCATAGTCACAAAATCACAGTATTGTAGAGGTTGGAAGGGACCTCTGGAGATCATCCAATCCAACCCCATCACCTCCTACCAGATGCACGATTCCCAGCACTGTCATGGACACAAAAGCCTCCAGTGAGAACACTTCGGTCCCTTGCTGTGCTCCAAAATCCACCTCAAGAGGGTTTAGAATAGCAGGATTTCACCAAGGCTTGCTTCTTGGTGCTATGATTCACATGATTTAGTACTATCTCTTCCCATAGATTCAAAGATGGGAGGCACTACCCTAGGTGTCCATCCTTGCTAGTCATAAATACTTGGCCTTGCTTTGAAAAACCAACTTCCATTTTCAGAGCTGGTGTTCTCAGAGAGAGAACTGGCAGGCAACCCAGTTGGCCTTGATGGTTGGACCTGATGGTCTTGGAGGTCTTTTCCAACCCTAATGACTCAATGATTCTATGGCTTTTTGAATTGCAGCCAGCCAAGTAGAATTTGGAGTTGCTTCAGACACGTAGACTCTGGGATATAGGGTGCACAGGTCCTGCTGATCCCAAGAAAGACTTTTTCTCAGAGGAAAACCACAGCAAGTCCATGACAGTCCATGTTTATTTCTAACCTGTTATTTGTCAGGCGGCTGCAATTAGAACAACAGTTAACAGTGTTAAGTTGCTCCAGGGGAGGGTTAAGTTGGATATTAAGAAACATTTCTTCTCAGAAAGAGTAATAATGCGTTGGAACAGGCTGCCCATGGAGATGAAGTCATGGTCCCTGGAGATGTTCAAGAGCTGTGGAGATGGGACAGCTGGGGACATGGTCAGTGGGCATGGAGAGGGTGGGTTGGGGTTGGATTTGGTGATCTTAGAGGTCTTCTCCAATCTAAGTGATTATGTAATAATAAGTGTTCAAGTGATAGAGAAAAATCAGCCTGCTTAGGAAGGTTTGTCCAAACACAGATGTAGGTGTAACAAAGATAGGAGAGCCCCACTGCAGCCAGAAGTGAGTGCTGAACACTAAAGAAGAAAGTAAAATAGAAAATGGAAAAGGAGAGAAAGAGAAGGTGAACTTTTTCGTGTACAGGCCATACATTCATGTTTGCAATGATCCAGCAGTAAGACTGGAGCTATGTCCAAGAGGATATGGATATGGTTTTCTTCATCACAGCACACATTACAGCAGGCACACACACTGCTCTGGTGTCACCTCTCACCTGGAGTGGCAGATGTGAATATAAGGTGGCCTCATCCCCAAACTCCCCCTCCCCAGTGCCACCTCTACAAGTGGACTGTGAGCCAGCAGCAAGGAAAATCCTATGACTTCAGCGAGTTTCTTTTGGAAGACCTCAGTGTTTCACAAAAACAGCTTGCCCTTCTTTCCAGAGGCTAACTGCAAGGCATCCCTGTAACGAGTTCATCAGTTCTTCCACCAGCTCCAGGATTTCCCCTTTCAGGTTGCAATGACAAACCCAAAGCAGAGAGTCACTTCTCAGGGGTTGCCTCAGGTTTCCATGGAGCATTTCTTTACCCCCTGTTTATGTTGGTGTATGTGCCTAGAATTAGGACATCTTTTGCTACCTTCCAGGCTGCTTTAGCTTTGGGGTAGAATTGGTCTTGAGCTTCAAAATCCATCTTGATTTGATACCAGCAGAGGAGACATGATGTGAGCACCACTCATGGCGTAAGCGATGCACGTCGCCTCCCACTCATGGATCTTTGTGGGAGATGTTTGCCAGCTCCCCAGGTACGCAGCCAACTGTCTGTTGGTTTATTTATACATCTGCCTGAAGTGGGAAGAAGAAATCTGTCATTAGTGTATGGGAGATGCAGGACACATTCATCCTGCTGTGATACTGCACTGATACACTTGGAAAATAGCAAGTGGAAAGGATGTCCATCATTTCAGCCTGCCCCTATTGCTGGTTCTCCAAAGAGACCAGGGACGGCTCCAGCTGTGCAAATGAAATTCAAGAGACTTAATAACATTTTAGTGTGTGCTCTTAGCATGGAGGGTTGGTTTTTTTTCTTCCCCTTCTCAGTTCCCTTTTGATGATTATAAATGGAGGGGATGTCATTTACTTGTACAGCTGCAAGGCCAGGTCTTCAGAGATGGTAAGGGAGGATGAGGGAGATGATTTTATCAAGAACTTGAAAGAAAGCATAAAACATATGCAGGTGTGCTGATTTCCCAGACAGGTCTAATGAGCTAACAATCTAATCTATCAGCCTGTCTCAGCAGTGATGAAAGTCTTCATGGCTCCTGGATGAAACTGCACTGCCCATCATCCCATCCCCAACACTGAGCTGCTCAGGTTATTACTGGAGGAGAGAGAAACCCAGTTATGAACATCTGCCCTGGAGCTGCCAGTGGGAAACATGCACCTGAGGCCTTTATTTTTGTGTGGTCTTCCTAGAATCACAGAATCATAGTCATAGAGTCATAGAGTCATAGAGTCATAGAGTCATAGAGTCATAGAGTCATAGAGTCATAGAGTCATAGAGTCACAGAATGGTCGGGTTGGAAGGGGCACCACAGCCCAACCAGCCTCACCTCTGTCATGAGCTGAGTGCCCCCCACAAGCTCAGGCTGTCCAAGGCCCCCTCCATGGCCTTGGGCACCTTCAGGGATGGAGGCACCCACAACTCTCTGGGTAAAGAATTTTCTCATAGAATCAAGAACAATTTGGATTGGAAATGACTTTTAAGATCATCTAATTCCAACCCCCTGCTATAGGCAGGGACTCTTCTCCCTCAAACTGAGCATCTCTGCAGTTCTATAGCTAGAACACTAGGCTAGAAAAATTTTCTTTACCCTTCAGATACCATTGATCTCCACGCAAACAAACATTTTCCCCTGCACTGAGCTCTCAGAAATTATATCATACTCATATTTATAATCCCCTCCTCCAAACAGAATGTCTTCCCTCTGTCAGTCCCTCCTGCTGTCTCTTCACTGTTCACTTTCTTTCCAGAGTTCTTGCTGTTCTGCTTGTTTGGAGAATTGCTGGATGGTGCCAGCAGAGTAAGATGACACCCCAGATGTCCCATGAACTCAGTGGAGAAACACTTTGGAAATGCAAGCAGCCAGCACAGCCTGCAAGGACATTTTATAACTTTGCAGCCAGATCTCTGAACATCTCTAAGTTCAGCCCAGGGCTCAGTTCACAACGTCAGTGTCTATTCCTCACCTCACATTTGGAAGACTCTTAATAGAATGCTTGGGTTGAGCCTTAGAGCAAGGTCTATGGGATGCATAGAAGCCAAGGAAAGGATGTATGCAGAGGCTGAGTGACTCCAGGCTTACCCCTGGGGTCAGGCTCATACCTGTCCTCATCCCTGCCTCCCTGGGAGCCTGGGTTTGGTGCAGTACAAATGGCTCCATGTGTTGGATTGTATCCTTAGTAGAATGGCCAAATTTTATGGCCATTGGCCAATTCCTTGGCCAAATGCCTTGGTGACCTACATTGCCTGCACACAAGAAGGTGTAAACAGATACCTCCCTTTTCATGGTGCCTTACTCATTCTTTTCTTTCACTCACCAAAATTCCCATCCTCCTATTTTCCTTCAGCTGTTCTTTCAGCTTCTGTTAGAGAAGTGTGAAGCACAAGAAAGAAGAACTGCTTAAAGAGTGACTCTCTGCATCCTTAAGAGATATTGACAAGGCGAAGTGTGGAGCAGAGCAGGAGCTGACAGCTCCAGCAGACACTGGTACTTTGGTATACTTACAGCAGGATGCTAAAACCAAGGAAGAGGTCTAAAATGTTCCAGTACTCCTCAAGAAGAGGCTTTTGGAAGAGCTGCCACTGTTAGTGGTCAGAGCTGTAGGGGTGCATAGCAAGCACAGGCTGGGAAGGATGGGAGATTAGAATGAGGAAAGCACATATGCAATGAACTCTCTGCCCCTAAGCCTCCCTTGACAGAACTTCATCCAGCTTCTTTGGCATTCAGAAGGAGGTCATGCAAGAACGACACAGCTGTGCCAAATCTTTCCTCTCTCTTCTTTCTTCCAGCCACCTCAGGGCTGGCTTGGAGCTCCAGGCTTTTCCCAAAATGAGAGCAGGCATGATGTGCCGAGCAGCTGAAATCTGGTCCTTTCTTCCTCCTGGAATGGCATTCTCCAGCCTAAGTGAAGCTTAGCTTAATGGCTACCAAATGTCATAAAGGCTACTCTAAAGACTTTTGGGAGCCTAAACTCCATCAAAACCTCCAGGAAATAGGATATCGAATGTCACCAATACAGTTTCCTAATTGCAGAGGGTGTCTGCTGCCACTGTCAACCCCTCTGCTTCCAAACCCACTTCTGAAGCCATCCAGCAACACGGGTTTCCTCATTTTGGACAGTGATCACCAATGGGATGAAAGTAGGAAAAAATATGTGGTTTTTTTTCTTTTTCTCCATCTCCAAAAAAAAACCACTCTCTCTGCTTCCAGCAAAGACAAGGTGGCAGAGGGTTTCTAATTCTGAAGCTGTCAGCTCATTTGTTATTGTGGCTGCTGGAGCAAGCCGAAGCAACGACGATCTGGAAATTGGTGTACCTGTGCCAGCAGTTTTTATCTGTTAATAATATTTGTAATTGGGTGACTTTAACAAGAAGGAGGAGGGGAAAAAATCTTGCCTGGAGATTTTAACTCGGTCAAGTACCAAGCCATCTTCCTTCATGCTTTTTTAATAATCCACGACCAGCATCACAAATTTTGCTGTGTCTTTCTCGAGTGCAGTTGTCTAATGAAATCAGTGTTTGTCTGTCACTTGGACACACAGGCACTGACTTGCTCTTGCAGTGGCTGTTGTTATTCTCGCTGGTGCTCAGGCAGGACAGAGTCACAGAATCAAAGGAGCACAGACGTTGGAAAAGAGATCTCAGCTCCCCAACCCCAACCCCAAACCATCCCACCATGCCCACTGAGCACATCTCTCAGTGCCACATCTCTGTGGTTCTGGAACACTTTGAGGGATGGTGATCCTACCACTCCCTGGGCAGCTGTGCCAATGGTTGACCACTCTTCAGGAAAATTCTTCATTCTTCAGGAAAATGAATTTTTCCAAATATCAAACCATCCCAAAGGTCACCAAAGGGAAGCCTAACCTCTTGTGTTGGCAGCAAAATGATTTTGTGTCCTCTACTAATCCACGTTTCTGGAGATGCTCAGTAGGGCAAGTTTTCTCTCTCTTTTTGTCAGGCTTGCTTTTTGTGGTCTTCTCACAGCAGCCTTGCAAGTGACCTCTGGCACAGCAAGGTGAGGTGCAGGTGGATGGGATAAAGGAATTCACCCCTCCATCTTCTAACCCTGCCTTTCAACTGCCTGCACTGGGCAGATGAGCTCATCTCAAAGGCCACAGCATCCTCTCCTCACCAACCAGCAATGACTGCGGGAGGCCCTGGTCACCATGCCCCTGAGTTGCACTGTGATAGGAACAAGTCCAGCACTGCCTGAGCTGGGTCAGGGAGAAATCAAAGGGAGTTGTGCTGGTGGGGAGCTTGGTAGTCACAAAATCCACTCTTTGAAGAGTATATTTAGGACTCCAAGGATACCTGCTGTGATGTTTCCTTGGCAACACAGCATCCTCTGCCCCCTAAAGCTGAGGACTCACCCCACACACCTTTCTGAGCACTACACACAAGATGGAAGGGCGACCTTGTCCCTGCCTGACTCGTAACAACCAGAGAGCATTCATTGCCCAGACCTCAAACTGCAAATGATACTAAAAAATGAGAACAGCCACAGTACAACACTGGGGGTGGCTGCAGATTTCACTGAGTCAAACTGGAAGGAAGTGTGGAAAATCCCACATCCAAAGGGAGTGGATCTTCATCCTGTGTATCCAGGGAAAAGGCATTCACCACAACTCTGGGCAACCTATGCCATTGCTTGGCTCACCTCCATCCTGTCTTAGGTTTGCTGCAGGCAGGGAGAGCCAGGCCACTTTACCTGGGCAAGCCCAAAGTCTCAATGACTACACAGTCTTTTCAGGCTCAGAGCACGGCAGCTGACTCTTTGCAACATCCTGGATCTCTTTTTGTTAGAGCTTTTGGGCCCATGTACTTGTTAATTTCTCATTAACATAATTTTTCTTTTAAGGGAGCTGAATAAGGCTGGCAAACAAAAGGATTTCTTCCCAGTGATGAAATCAAGCTGACAAGTGTAGGATGAAGCCTTACCCAGATGATGAAGCATCTAAAGGGATGAAGGGTTCTGTTCCCTATACATCCCAGCCCGAAACCCAACTGTATCTCCAACACTGGCAGATGGATGCTGTCAGACTGTGTGAGATGCTGCCAGGACAGACAGACCACCAGGACCAGACTGGAAGGGACAGTTTCTCTGCTGATCCATACCACTGTAGTATGTCAGGCCATTGGCTAGTTACCAGTGTCCTGGAATCATAGAGTCATTAAGGTTGGAAAAGACCTCTAAGGTCATCTAGTCCAACTGTCAGCCCATCCCCACCATGCCCACTAACCAATTTCCCTCAGTGCCTCATCTCCCTGGTTCTTGAACACCTCCAGGGATGGTCACTCCACCACCTCCCTGAGCAGCCTGTGCCAATGCATTACTACTCTTTCAGAGAAGAAATGTTTCCTAATACCCAATCTGACCCTCCCCTGGAGCAACTTGAAGCCATCACCTCCCGTCTCATCACTGCCACCTGGAAGGCCAACCCCCACCTCTCTCCAACCTCCTTTCAGGGAGTTGTAGAGCACTAGAAGATCTCCTCTGAGCCTGCTCTTCTCCAGTCTGAACAATGCCAGTTCTCTCAATCTCTCCCCCTAGGATTTGTGTTCCAAACCCTTCACAGCTTTGTTGCCCTTCTTGGACACCCTGCAGGGCCTCCAAGCCCTTCCTATCCACCAGTTTGCTCAGGAATTGCTGCCACCACATAGATCTACATGTGGACATCACATCTGTCCACAGGGATCAAACTGAGCATGAACCCAAAAGCATCTCCCTCCTGGGACAGTGGGCAAATCCCTTGGAAGATGCAAAACCAACGAAGAGAGGCAACTCTTCCCTTGTTACCCAGCGGAGCTGCACAGCTAGACACAAGAAGCTGTGGGTGAGACTCACACAGGCTAATTAAACACCAGACTATTCTTTATCATCGCTTGTCTTTGTCAATGACAGCAGCTGCCTGCAGTGGCATGGACCAGGTCAGTCTTAATTAGCCACAAGATGAAGTGATAACCTCGAGGGCCATGGCAGACCCAAACACGGTGTTGTCCTCCCCATCAAACCAGCAGCGTTTCAAAGGCTGTCAGCTGAGATGTGCAGAAACTGGGGAAAACAGAGTGACATCAGAGGAGCAGGGAGAGAAGAAGGGAGGGAGAGAAGCGTGGGGCTTCTTCCTTGAGATGTGCCAACAGGCAGTGCCTGGCTGGGGTGGGAGTGGTGGGGGATCCCATCACCCAGCAACAAATGAGCCTTAATGCTCATTTCCTATGGAAAACAGGCTGTGAATTCTTCCTGAATCAAGCTGATTATGTTTCAGTTCCCACTGGCACAGGAAGAGAAATTTGCCCGCCTTACCCTCAGCATCACAGCTATTTTAGAACTTAACAGCACCACCTCTGTACACGCACATGGAGACACACAGGAGGCACATGGAACTCCTTTCTCTCATGCCTTGCTCAACTTTTCCTATGCAGTATCATGCAGCCTCAGCCATGGGAAGCAATGCAGTGGCCATCCTGGGTGTCATCGTGCCAAATGGGAGCTCTGGGATGCTGTGTGCTGCATGTAGAAGAAGGTGACAGACCAAATTCCATCCCACAGTGCTAGAAATGGGGCTGATGCCCACAGCTGATCCAACCTGGCCAGCTCCTTTGCCTCCAAACTAACCTCAAGGACATGAAGAGGAAGAGCTCAGCCTGCTCCTTCAGGGTGTTTGGGCTCAGCTGCTTGGCCTCAGAGCACTAAGGATCCCTTTCTCCTCACTGAATAGCAATGAACTCTGACTTTTGGACTGACGGGAAAGAATCATCATTTCTCCTTCAGCCAGAACAGCCCGAAATATCTGTGATGCCTTCGAATCACTTCAGGCTCCCTTGGGAACAGCAGCAAAGTTATTCACCCTGCCATCAGTAAATTTGCTGGCTAGAAGAGATAACACCCTGCAAGCAGTGTCCTCCAGACACCCAGAGAGGAGAGTAGGAGACAGGATGCCTGTTGTCTATTTGATAACCCTGCTGCTGTCCCCCCTGGAGCTGCACCAGTCCCCATTGTAATGCTGACGAATGAGATACCCCAAATGCCATCTTGCACACTGACCTCAAGGCCTTTAATGAACTTTTAGATGTTAAAATCTATTCTCCAAGCCACATTTCACCCAGTCTCTTGCAACTACGTCTATACTGGTTTCTTATCCAGATGAGGCCATGGGAACATCTTTCAGTTATGCCCCTGACATGATTTTGGGTTGTTCCAACTGCAACTCCCCCAGTCAAGGCTCTGGTATGACAGAGGAAGCATAGAATCATAGAATATCCTGAGTTGGAGGGGATCTGTAAGGATCACTGAGTCCAAGCACCACAGATATCCTTAGTGATATCTCTTCTTCCACATGGAAGTGATGATTTGAGGGTGGTGAGGCACTGGAACAGGTTGCCTAAGGAGGCTGTGGATGCCCCATCCCTGGAGGCATTCAAGGCCAGGCTGGATGTGGCTCTGGGCAGCCTGGTCTGCTGGTTGGTGACCCTGCACACAGCAGGGGCTTGAAACCAGGTGATCATTGTGGTCCTTTTCAACCCAGGCCATTCTGTGAGAACCAGAGATGAGCCCAAAGCACACCAATTATAGTCCATGTAGTATCTACTCCTGGTCAATTGATGCATTCAATGGTGAAAAGTATGGTTTGCTTTGAGTCAGAAAAGAATTTGGCTCAGCTTATTGCCTCCCATGGCATCAAAATGAAATGTTGTTTAGCAAGATGTGTGAACTGGACTCTATTGGTCAAGTTTCCTTTTTTCATACTCCTCCCACGCAGCGATTTGTTCTATTGGGGATGTTGAGGGGAGCCTCTGCCTACTCCCTCTTGTTTCTGTTCATGCTGTCCATGAAATGATCAAATCTCTGGTGGGTTTGGATGCGCCATAGTGCTGATTATCTGGGAAGGAATGTGAGGAATAAGATGAAGTTGAGGCTCCTGTCTTCACCATTATAAACAAAGCCAGCAGCTCACCAAGCACTGTGCTCTCTTCGTGGTCCAAGAGGAAAACCATCCCCTGCAGAATCACCTGCAGGGTCCAGTCGAGCTGTGACACAGCATTTGAACACAATATGTTCCACCCAAATCAATAGCTATTTCTTTCTGTATGTGACCTCACACCCCAGCCAGGCTCAACTGCTGCTTATTTATGGCACGCACTGCTTCCCATTTCAAATCACAGCCTTTGTAAGACCCATGGGAGGAGGAGAATGTGAATGGAAGACAGAAAAGAGGGAAACTCTGCAAGCTATTGACTTCTAATTCAGCCTTCTCCAACCAGAAGCCAAAGAGGGATGGCAATTCCCACAGGCACATCCCACCCTCTGATACAAAGCTTGGCTTTGCAGCAGGCAGCTCTCCCAGCCATCTTAGTATGCCCCACCAACTCTGAATGCAATAAAAGCAGCAGGAGATGATGGAGAGCAGCTCACAAACCCAGGAACTTCCATCTTTGTCACCATCATAGTCTTGTGATGTTGTTGTTATTACTGCTATTAGTGGAAGCAAAATAGTGAAATCCTTCTCCAAGGATTAGCTACCAGCTACCAAGAGAGGAGTTAACGATTTTTTGCACAAGCAGTAGGGAACTGGGGAGGTCAGGTAGGAAGTGCTGCGTGTAATCAGACCCAGGTTCCTTGCAGGCTGTCATCCAGCTTTGAGAGCATTCAGCTGGAGATGGTTGAGAAAGATGAAAGAGCCTTTTTTCCCTTCATGGACATTGTGCAGACAGAAAGGATGCTGGGAGCAAATCCTTCTGGAAGCCTTCCTCCCTCCCATCACTCCTGTCTGTACCTTGCAGCAAAAGGCCAGTTTGTAGTGGAGCTGGGAACTGGTCCAAGACGTCGCATTGCCAAGCACCCGCCTTGACCATAGAATTTCCCATCCTCACCACTATCTCCACCTCTTGCAAGCTTTTTTTGTTTGCAAACCAGAACCAGCCTCCACTCAGCTGTGAGAAACGCAAGAAGGTATTTGTGGAAGGAGGTTGCACCAAAGAGGATGGAAAGGCTGTATTTAATAGGCACAGGCACACACAGAGGAGCAACAGTCTACTTCTCTACTCTCAGCTCCCAGAGCCAGGGACCCAAGGCAAAGCAACTGAGGGATTCAAGAGATTTTCTGCAAAGATTTTCACTTCAGTTGACCTTTAAAAGGCAATTCTGTTGCTTTTGTGGTTAAAGCTGACCGGGGGGGGCATTGTTAACAATTATTTTTCTGTTTTTAACTTGTTCCCCATCTTTTTTTCCAAAATTGCCAATTTAAATCCAGCCCCACCTGCATCAACTAGAAAAAAATGAAGGTAGTGACTCAGGTCTTACTTCCTCCATGCATGTGCTTTCGGCCCAGCTTCTCTCCAACCCCCTTGTCTTGTAGAACCATGAACACAGACTCCCCAGCCATTGGCACCTTTTCAGAGAATAGAATCACAGAATCATTTGAATTGGAAGTGACCTTTAAAGGCCATCTTGTCCAACCCCCCTGTAATGAGCAGGGACACCTACAGCTCCATCAGATTTCTCAGAGCCTGATCCAAGACCTCCAATGTCCCCAAGACCAACCCCAACCCATCCCACCGTGCCCATTGACCACGTCCCTCAGTGCCACATCTCCACAGTTCTTGAACACCTCCAAGGGCAGTGACTCCACCACTTCCTTGGGCATCCCGTTCCATTTTCGTCATCTGCTCTTTGTGCTCCGATAGCTGCCTCCTGGCCTTGAAATTTCACCTTCAGATTTCTTATAGCCTTTTCCTCCTGCCATATCCTGGCTTATGGAGCCGTTACCCTTGGCTAGTGGAGCCTGTTCTGCAAAATCCTCCTCATAGCAGCCCACAGCACAGCTTTGTGTGGTTCAAAACATAACAGGGGAACCCCTGACACAAGAAGCAGCGAAGTTTCAAGACTCCAGTTGTCCTTCTGTCAAGGATTACTGCCTCCCACTGATGCTTTGAGTTCTTGTTCCCCTCTGACAAGGACTGCTTTGGTTTGGTGACAGCACCAGGTCACATGCAATGAGAAGGCTTGAGATGTGGCCTCACTGGGGATGAGAGAAGATGCACACCAGCAAAATCAAAGCAAACCACAGGCTTGCCTTGCCTGGTGGCCAGCAGCTGGATTCCAAAGGAGGAACAGGAAAACCAACCTGCACAGAATGGGAGTTCCCACATTACTCTTTCTTTCCACAGAAGTGGTGCTTTCATTTAGTTTCCTACATCCGATGGCTTTTTTCCTTTTGTTTACTTCTTTTTTTTCCCAATGACCTGCATGGAACACCCTGGCATCTACAACATCCTATAGAAGTCATTGCTTCAGCTACCTGCTGTACAGGGCCACATACATTGTATGTTCAGAGGCTGCCACTTGTTACATCCTGGTTTTCATCCTGTAAAAGACATTGAAGAACCACCATCATCCATCTCTGAGTGTATCCTGATTTTATAGACCATCCTCAGTACAGTCAGTGTGTTTATGTGGATAGCTGTGCCTAAAATTGAAGGAAATACACCTGCCTTATAGCCTAAAATGCTCTAAAAACAGTTACTCACATCCCACTGCTTTGTTTGCATCATACCTCTTCTAATGAATTAAGGCTTTAAAAGACTAAAAGGGCAGAAGTATTGCCACCAAGTAAATTACCTTATCTTCCCCAGCTGAGAACAGTGTAAAATGGGCACAGAGAACAGGTGAGCTGTGGAAAACCACACAAAAGGTGCATCGATTTCTCTTCTTTCTTCCCCCTCCCTCTTTCCCACCTCCCAGCTGGTGCCAAAAAGGAGATATGAGCTGCTGGGACTTCTAAGGGGATGAGTCACTTTCTTTCAAGCCCCTGCAACTTGACTTAAAATAAAAAAGTCAATGAGAGAAAAGCCTCAGCAAAGTGAAAACTAAAGTCAGTGAAAGAAAAGGCAGCAAAAAGTGAAATCTGGAAGATCCTCTCACCTGGTGCAGAGGGGGAATTATTCGAGGAAGATCTGTTAATAGGAGCAGGGAAGGGAGGTAGGTTTCTATTTTGTGGAGATGGGGCTTCAAACTCATTTCTGCTCTAACCCTGGATCAGCCTCGTGGGGTGAAGCATCCCCATAACACCCTCTGACCCTCTTGCAGCTGAAAGCACAGAGCATGAACCAGGGCCATGTAGAGCTTGACCCCTCCTGAGCAGGATGTGAGTGCTTTCTGTGTGAGGAGACTCAGGGAGAAGGATGGATCAGGTTTGCAATGGGAAGCAGCCAGCCCCAACCAAGGCACCCTCTGCAAGGCAGTGAGAGCCCCGAGATGAGTGCTCTGTGCCTCTGCTGCAAGGGTAAGGCAGAGGAGAGGTGACCAACAAACATTTGACTCTTCCTGTGTAACAAGAGGTAAATGTCTTCAGTGATTTGCAGGGAGCTTGCAGAAAAGGCTGCCAGCCGAGAGGACGTGGAGAAGACATTTGTTCCCTTTGCCTTCTTCTTCCAACACTTTGAAACCTCCCAGTGCCCATTTCATCATCAGCACTGACTCACAGGCTGCTCCAAGGAGGCATTTTCCCCAAGAGACACTTCTGGGGGCTCTGGTGACTCACGATGTCCTTTGGGCATGCTGGCTCCCTGCCCTGCTCTGCCCTTCAGGAAGGGCAAAGAAAGGATGCTGCCTCCAGCCTGTATCCCTCATGCATCCCAACCCGTGGTGACCTCTCCGGTCCTCCTCCTGCTGACCCCCAGCTGCTTCTCAATGTCCTATTGCCAATTCTTCATGACTCTCATCTGTCTTGACAGCTGCCCAAAGGAGAGTGCTAGACACCACAGATCCTTGTTAAAAATCACCCACCCTCTGCAGCATTGCTGATCTTGGAATCATGCATCCCAAGCTGGAAGGGACCCACAAGGAGTCCAACCAAGTGATGGTCAGATCATGGCTCCTCATCCATTGCCCTTGGTGTCCTCATTGCCAGGGCTTGACCCTACAGGTCTCCCAGGATTTAGTACTGCTCTGTTAGAGCATTCTTCCTCTTTATGTACACAAATGCTTGTGTCGTGATACAAACCTGACAGAGCTGTAGAGCTGTAGACCTGACAGACTCTGTTCATGGCAGAGGATTTGGACTGGATGACCTTTAATGGGTCCCCTCCTACTCAAACCATTCTATGATTCTATGAATTTCAGCCATAAACGCTGTGTCATTTCCACCACCTCCTGAAAGCTGCACCTCATTTGAGTTTGCCAACTGCTCCACAGGCAAACCTGATGGCTTTCCCCCTTATGCTGAGTGCAGCACCAGGGTTTCTGTACCATGTCCTGCCTATACTCTGCTGTAGTTATAGAACAGTTATAGGGCACATATTCATCCACTTGAAATGAGGATGGGCACAGACATGCCAGAATTTTTGGTTGTGTATCTGGGAAGAGGCTCTAATCCTTCTCCGAAACAGAGCACTGGATTCCCCATGTAGGCAAAAGAAAGGGGTGGAACATTCAGATGACCTCAGGATCTGATCCCATCTTCTCAGTTAGACATCTAAATAAAATACACTGATTCAGTGCCTTAATCATGGTCTTCCTAGCAGCGCTCATTATCACAGCATCAGAGTATGTCACAACCCATTAATTAACTAATCTTTGCATCCTTTGAGTGCATTATCCCTACTTACAAATGGAGAGTTGAGGTTCAAAATGCTTAAAAACAGAAGTTTCCAGGAATGCTTGGTGTTCTGTTTCATGCCTGCTCAAGACCACTTCCCCCTGCAGGAAGAGTGCTAAAGGGTTCACAGTGGAAGTGATGCTGCCTTCTACTTTTTGTGGCACTAATTATTATATTCCCCAACTCATAGAATCATTAAGGTAGGAAAAGACCTCAAAGATGACCCAACCCGTCCCCACCATGCACACTGACCACGTTCCTCAGTGCCACATCTCCATGGTTTTGGAACACCTCCAGGGATGGTGACTCCACCACTTCCCTGGGCAGCTCGTGCCAAGGCAACACTACTCTTTTGGAGAAGGAACGTTTCCTAATATCCAACTGGAACCTCTCCTGGTGCAACTTAAGGCCACTACCTCCCATCCTATTTGTACCCTTTCATGTGTTTCTTTCTGACCCTTTTTCTATCCACATCTACACGCATTCAGTGCCTTAGAAATACCAGTGTCAGGCTCCTGGTTGGTTCAGGTCCATCCATGGTCATGGATGTGACCTATGAGTGACACGCTCATTCCTGCTGAGGAATTCCTCTTCATAGGATGACCTAGAACTGGTCACAACTGCTCTCCTCATCCTGTTCGTATCTGCCAAACCCACAGATAAGTCCTACAGAGGATTGTTTGGCTGTGAAATGAGACCCACAGCTTCTGGGTAACAGCAGAGCTGCTCCGAGCTGCCCCACTCATATTCACTACAGACCTGAGCATCGCTTCCTCAGGTGAGTTTACACCCCACGAAGGTGGTGTTATCCAGTAGCGATCATCAGCTGTACAGCTTCAATTGACTATGAAATGGAGAAATTCCCAAATGGGAGTGCAATTTGTGAAGCGCTTTTTGATGGATGTTTAATGTGAATATTGACTATCTGGGCTTTTCTGCCTAATAGGTGGAGTGGATTTATGTGAAGGCTCATTGTTCAGCTTTCAGTGTCATAAAGCAGCTCTGTTTTGATTACGGTGATTTATTCTGCTCCGCTGCGCTGGCTGTAACAGCTTAAAACTGATTCAATTGACTATTACCTTTCCACCCCCCCTTCCACCTCCCCAAACAATACAGCTGCGTTGGGGACTTCATAGATTTTTCAGAAAAGCACAAAAAAAATCCATCACGATCATTTTGCTGGCCTGTAAGCTTTGGGGACTAATTCCCACCTCAGATCCAATACCTGTGATCAGACAAGTATCTCTTCTTTAAGCTGAGCACAGCCCACCTCGGTACAAATGTCACCAGCAATAGAGCCTTTATCTGCTACACCTGTGGTCAATTATCCTCTTCATTAAGAAGGAAAAAACACCTTTTGCTGCGCTGATTTATCTAGCTCAAGCTTTCATACGCCGACTCTCACTGTGCCAAAGATCCTCTGCCACTGATTTCTGCACTTCTTACAGGTGTTCATGGGTTGTCGTAAAGCCACCCCCTAATCCTGTCTCTTTTAACCTAAGTGCAGACATATCCAAAGCAGGTTCCCAATCTTTTAGGTAAGTCTTGGCTCTTTGAACCTTCTCCTGTTAACTCTTGACCCCAAATTGGACACACTCTTCCCAAAGCCTTTACAAATGCTACCAAAGCGGAGGTGTTGTACCCTCCTTTTTTTCACTATAGCATCCTTTTGTCACACATTGAATGAGACCACCACTTGCAAAATCACCAGAGATCTTCCTTCCTTCCTAAGGGCTCAAGTGCTTTAAATCATTGAAACACATTTGGTGTCTTCAATTTCTAAAAGTCTACTGGGAGCGTGGGTCTGTGGCTCAACATGGAGGAGAGCAGTGCACTGCTGATGCAAGAGTATCACTTGTTTTCTTGACCAGCCCAACTGCAATTTGAGATATCACCCTATGGTTCCTGAAAGCAGAATGCAAACTCACTTTCAGCCTGCTTTTGCACATCGTTATATATAGATGTGCTTCCTAAGTTCCCAGCTGGATTCCCCTCTCTTTAATTCTCAGTCCAGAAATAAACAAAAGTCAGTAGATATATAGAATCATAAAATGGTTTGAGCTGGAAGGGACCCTTAAAGACCACCTAATCCAACTTCCTGCAAGGAACAGAGATACCCACAGCTTCATCAGGTGCTCAGAGCCCTGTTCAGACTGCCCTTGGCTGTCTGCAGGGATTTTGGGGCAGCCATCACCTCTCTGGGCAACCTGTGCAACACCTGTTCTGCATCTCCCATTTTCTGAAGCCCCACTCAATCAGGACCCATTTCCTCATCTCTACTGTTGCAGATAAGGTAGTTGGGACCTCCAAAAGCAATCTTCCCAAAGAAAGAGCTACATCTCTCCTTAAGTCAGTAGACCTGGGAAAGAGAGTTTCAAAACTTGGCTCTGCCTCAGGCTGCTGATGTGATTTTAAGCAAGTTACATCATGCCAGAGATTTCAAAGAGCTCAGCTCCTGTTAGAAAACCAAAAAAAAAAGGAGCCAGATTTGTTCCTGACCACAAGGCTGTTGGCAGTTCCCACTGTGACACGAGGAGCCAGATCTTCAAAAGAGCTGGTCGAAATCCAGCCTGATTCACCCCAGGGCTTCTCTTTCTTCCTCCAAGAAGAGAATGCTGTCTCAGATCATGGAAGTGTTTTGAGGCCAGACTCACTAATATCCATGAGCAGCCTTTCAGCAGTGGAAGAAAGGGCAGATAAGATTATTTGGCTGGACAGATAGAGTGATTTTCCACTTCTCTTTTACAGTCCACATAGAGATGGCTAAAGAATTTTGCTCTGAACAAGAAACGTTCCTCATGGCTGCAGCATCTTTTTTTGTTGGAATCTGCAGGAACTTGGCAAAACTGTGACAAAGGCTCTCCTGCCTGCAGTCCCAGTGTCCATCCCATCATGGCTTCCTCATCCAGAGCACCTGTGCTTTAACAGCCCTCAGTGCATCTCTTCAAAGAACATCTCTGGTCACCTATTCCTATCAGCCAGGTCCATTATGGTGGGACCTGCCAAATGGAGACCAGTCTCTTGCTTGTTGCACTGTGGGCTGCCATCTCCATGACAAATCAGCATTTCAGGTTGGATACTGGGCAAAAAAAATATTCTCATTGGAAGTGGCAGAGTCACCATCCACCATCCCTGGAGGTTTTCTAGAACCATAGAGACGTGGCACTTAGAGACGTGGCTATGGGCATGGCGGGGATTGGGTTGGGGTTGGACTTGGGGATCTCAGAGCTCTTTTCCAACCTTAATGTTCCCCTGGCCATCAGGATGGCATCCTGCAGCATGTTGAGGCTGTTCCTATCACAGAACAGGAAGGGAAGTGAACAGGACCTGCACAAGACACAAGAAATGGTCTTGTAACGTTCCAATTAAACTAAGCTCGGGGTTGATGGAAAACAATCAGAAATCACTCTGTTTCAAGGATCCACTTTTGGATTGCGATTTTGCCAGTGAAGAGCTGCTTTAATGAATTCTTAAACAATTCCTGACGAGCTCAAGAAGTTGATATATGCCTTGTAAACACGGCTTTTTATACACAGAGCAAGTACAAATACTTACAGTTCAGACTGTCTGACAGTTTTCACTACAAGAGCTTATTTACAGAAACGAACAACTCTGTAAAGCTGAAACCAGATAGTCTAACATTTTCTAGGCAGGATGCTTTACCTCAGATTGACCTCATCTACAGAAATTGTTTCGCTGTTTCCAAGAACAGGGTTGAGGGGCTATCTACTGGTTTGCCTGTATTCATCAATTTGTGATAAGGAATTCTCTTGGCTGGTCTCTCTGCACTAGGACTAATTGGAAAAAGCAGTGTGTGATCAGAAGCCTGAGTTTACTGGTGGTTAGGGTTGATGGTCAGGCTTGATGATCTTCCAAACCTTAATAACTCTGTGACACTGTAACTCTGTATATTGTATGTATGGTGTTGGGGGGATTTAGATCACACAGCCCACCTCACAGGCAGCATTTCCCAGGTTTGTGTTTTACAGCTTTATGTTATTGTGGATGCCCTTTTCCTGGAAGCACTCAAGGCCAGGCTGGATGGGGCTGTGAGCAACCTGGTCTGGTGGGAGATGTTCCTGCCTGTGGCAGGGGGTTGGAACTGGATAATCTTAAAGGTTCCTTCCAACCATTCTATGATTCATCTGTGGAACAAGCTTTCTGGAGAGGTGGTAGGTGCCCTATGCCTGCTAGTGCTCAAGTGAGATTTGGATAATGGCTTTAGTAGCATGCTTTAACTCTTTGTTGGTTCTGAAGTAGTTGGGCAGCTGGGCTCAGTGATTTTATAGGTCTCTTTTAACAGAGCCATTCTAATTTGGGGGGGAAAGCAGTAGTAGAAGGGGAAAGCAATGGGTATGATATCATAGAAGGTTTGAGTTGAAAGAGTCCCTTAAAGGCCATCTGGTCCCGCTCCTCTGCAGTAAACAGGGACACCCACAGCTCCATCAGCTGCTCAGAGCCGCATTCTACCTGGCCTTAGGTGTCTCCATGGGGCACCCAACCCCTCTCCAGGCAACCTGTACAACACATATGAGCCCTGCTGCTGATAGCATCATGGCACTGTTCTGCTCCTACCTTTTAACGTTACCTTTTAATGCAAAATCTGAGAGCTTTGCCTTGGCAAGCCTAAACCCTCTCGCTGCCCTTGGCTTCCTGCAGCATGCTACAGGTCACATTGCAGGATGCCAGGTCCCAGCCACATGCTGGGGCTTTCACAGCAAGCCAATGCGTGCATTGCCAACCTGAGACAAGGAGGCTGCAGACAGCCATGCTGGCACTGCTGTTTGTCCCTCCCTGCCGAAGCAGCCTGCCAGCAGCTGATGCCCAGGAGGCATTTCTTCTCCCTGCAGTTGGCCACCTCTGTTTTTTTTGTGTCAAACTGTCATCGTGCTGTTTTGATGGTGTTTTGTTTTCCTCGCCTGCCAGGTCCTACACACCAGCCTAATTTTTGTTGTTCTGCATTCAAAAACTTGGATGTGAAAGCCTCTGTTTTGGCTGCTGATGCTGCTTTTGTGTCCCTGCTCCCTGCTTTTTGATTCTTCTTATCTTTCTGCAGTTTTGCCCACAAGCAGCAATGCTTGTGGACATAAGATTTCCTCAGGTCTACCAAACATCCTTCCCAAGCACTCAGTATCTTTTCACTCATACCATCAATATTTATGCTGCAAAGTGGAGAAGCAGGCAGGATTTCTAAAGGAAATATAGAATCATTCAAGTTGGAAAAGACCTCTACGATCCCAAAGTCCAATCCCAATCCATCCCCACCATGCCCACTAACCATGCTCCCAAGTGCCAAATCTTCACATTTCTTAAATACCTTCAGGGAAAACACCCTCTAATCCACCTATATGAGGGTTTCCAGCTCTGTGTTATTCAGCAGCCCAACTCTCCCTACCATGGGCACCTCCCATGTGGAGGCTGAGCACCAGAATAACTCCCCTCAATGCACGAGAGCCATGAAATAGTGCATTCATAATGGGAACAGAGAGAAAAAACTGCTCCTGTCAGAAACAATTCAATTGCCCTTCCCATCTTCAGCAGCCCGATGCCAAACTAAAGGTCACCACCCAGAATGAAGTCGCCAGAGATGCTTCACCACAAGGAATCTCTCAGCGGGGATATAGCTCTCAGCAAAGGAAAGCAGAAGACAGGACTGTGCAAGGAGCTGTAGGTCAAGATATGGTGGCCCTGGGACAGGCAAGATGAGGCCACAGCTGTTTGAGGCTACTGGGGAAGAGAGATGGCAATAGTAAGGGAGATCAATTTCCAGCTTGGATTCAGGAGAAGGTTCACATTTGATCCAGAGGGTTCCACAGAGCACTCGCTCTATGTCCTTAATGATGTGGATCTCAAATCCCAAATCCCCTTACGTGTTCTGCCATCTGAGAGGAGTTCCCCACAGAATCCTGGAATGGTTGTGTTGGAAGGGAACTTAAAGCCCACCCAGCTCCAACTCCCACTGTGGGCTGCTTGTCCCCCACAGGATCTCCTCTTCTCCAGGCTGAACACCCCTGGCTCCCTCAGCCTGTCTCCATAGGAGAAAAGCTCCAGCCTTGTGATCTTGTTATAACCTCTCTTTCCTCAGAAGAGCCCAGCAGATCAGCTTGAACTCATCACATCCTCACAGTGGGTGGGAGGAGGTACATCCACACGCTCAAACAAAACATTCATTTATCCAAAGCCTTTATCATGTCTCCCTGCCTGGCTGTTGGGTTGCAGCTTGGAGCAGTTACTGATGGAGTCCCATTAGTCTCCATGGATCAACCATGCTCTCTATGCAAGCTCCAAATCTCCCCATAAGCTACTGATGCAATATTAAGGAGAATGCTGCAGGGCGGTTGGAACTAGATGACTTTAAAGATCCCTTCCTACCCAAACCATTCTCTGTTTCTAACCCAAACCATTCTACAACTCCAACCCAAACCATTCTATGATTCCAACCCAAGCCGTTCTATGACATCATACTAGCCCTATCCTGTAGGCATCTTCTAGGCATCAGTTTCTGGCCATCCAGTGGACAGTGATAGGCAAAATATTTGGTCCAACCCAGAACACTTGTTCTCATCAGAGCAGCCAGCATTGACCCTTTTCATGCCCAAAACCTCCAGCCAAGCCACCTACAGAGGACTCGTTGTTACAGGGCAGCTCTGTTGGCTTGGAGAGATAGCTGAGGATTTTGGATGCTATTCAGAAGAAAGCTCATTCCTGGTAGCTCACATGACAGCTAATTCAGTTGCCTTTTCCCTTGAAGCACTTACAAAAACAGCCATGACAAAAGACATCCCAACCCAGCCATTTCAAAACCCTGCTCTCTCATTGCCATTAAATGAATGCCTGAGAGGTCTGCCTTGTGTAAAGGAAAGAGAACACGGAGACCAGATCCTCAGGTGGTGTAAGAGGGCATCCCTCCAAGGGAATCAAATGGCTCTCAGTGATTTTCAGCCCAACCAAATGTCTTTGAAACTCCATAGAGAAGATTGCATTGCTATTGATCAGATACCAGCTATCACCAATACAGGGGGAGATTTGTGCTTCCTGGGAAGCAATAGAACAGGCTCCCAGATCCTGCTGAGAGAAATGGCAATTTAATAAGAGTTGAAACATGCTGTCCACTGAAAGGAAATGGAATAATCATAGAATCATAGAATGGCCTGGGTTGAAAAGGACCACAATGATCATCTAGTTTAATCATGCTCGCTGTTGAGAAGCAGGACATGATTCCTACGGAGGAGAGGTTGTTTTGTAAGAAGGGGATTAGCAGTCAGAGTCTGAATCCCAGTGCTCGGCTTTGGAGGAAGAGCTCCTACCTGTCACACATCTCCCTGTGCTGGGTACGGAGTCATTTAAAACAACATTCGGGCAGCAGCATCCACACCAATTTGCCTGATAAAGCCTTGATCTGAATCTTAATAGGAGCCGACAATTGTTGTCATCACGAGTGAGCAGCTCCGAGCTGCAGCCGAGAACCTGCTGAAAGGACTGAGCTGCACCTCCTGGAGGGCTTCTTAAAGTGTTGGAAACAGGTACGAAAAATCGAGGGTCCCCATTCATTTCCATGCCGTTATCTGCAGGTAGTGCGTGAAGCTTGCCTACGGGGATGAGGCTGGGCAAAGTCAGGAGACCTTCCCAACCACTTCTTCCGGGCCTGGTTTGGCACAGAAATAGTATTGCAAAAGTCTGATGGCCGAGAGAAAGAGAAATCTCTGCACTGGGGTGGTGGATGCAGGTGCAGCCTTCCAGCTCCATCGCTGCCCTTGGAGACAAAAAGAAAACACAAGGCAATGGGTTCAGCTCCTGCTCTGTAAATGAGCATCTCTCAGCATAATGAGGTGTAACACTGATCTGTTCGTGGGCTCCTATCACCTCTATTTCTGTCTCACACCTCTTATAACTCCAGATATTTACCGCAGACATCCGTTTGTCTCAAATCACTCTCCAGGCTGCAATTCGTCTTATTGCAGATAGACACTGGAAAGTAGGTCATATTAACCCAAATGTGGACAAATGGATCCTACCCTAAGTGACAACTTCTGTCATGTGCAATTCGCTCCTTTCTGTCACAAACAGAGTAAGTTAGAGCATTCAGCACAGTGTTACTCTGTAGGATTTATTTTCTCTTTTTTTTTTTCTTTGGCTGTCACTGGTTGGGCATTGGCACAGGCTGCACAGGGAGGTGGTGGGCTCACCATCCCTGGAGGTGCTCCAAATCCATGCAGATGGCACTTAGGGACATGGTTAGTGGGCATGATGGGATGGGCTGGGCTTGAGCTTGGAGATCTTAGAGGTCTTTTCCAACCTTAATGATCCTATGATTCTATAGATGCCGTAGACAAGGGCCAGCAAAGTATCTTTTCTTATATCCACAGGTCATAGCATGTAGACCACAAAACAATGCTACTTCTTAATGACAAAAGGCCATCTCAGGTCTCAAGGAGCTCAAGGACCTTACAGAGTCCTATAAGGTCTGCAGTCCATCCAGAGACCACTGCTCCATTTGGCTGCTAAGTGAGGATAATGTTGGTAAATCATTTGGGTAAGATGGGACCCTTTGGAAATCACCAACCTATGGGCCTGACAACATCTTATCCAAGTCCTGGACCAGTTTGGTCTTACCAGTCCTTGCCTGTAAGTCCTGTACTGATTTATCCCATGCTTACTTATCAAGTAGTGCATCAGGATATAAGGAAAAAGTGGAGAAGCACTGGCACAGGTTGCCCTAAGAGGTGGTGGGTGCCTCATCCCTGGAGACACCCAAGGTGCCATGCACCTTTCCCAAGTGACAGGAACCACATTGTAAATACTTTCTTGCTTTGCTCTGTACAGGACTGGCAAAACAAATGGAAAAGGTGCAGCAGTATTCCCTTCAATCCCTTTAAAAACATTTGGTGGCAAATATTCCTACCCCATTTGGTCCTCTGTTGGAAGATTAACAGCTTAAGTTTGCACATGTGCCTCCCTCTGCCTCTCAGCCCTCCTCCTTTTCATGACAAACACCAATTGATGGTTTTGCTGCAGCATTTCCAGGCATTTTCCTGCCTGTTAAAGCCAAAAAATGACCAGCATAGACTTAATAGTGTTTGTGGGCAGGTCTTACAACAAACGTCTGAACTGCCTTCACACTGTGCTTCAAAAGGCTTTCAGGGGTGGCACAGTGGGCTTTGCAAAGGCTACTTAAAAGCTTAGTGCTTATTACAGTATTACTGCAGTGATGGGTAACACCCACCTTTGCATCACAGCCTGGTCAAAAAACTTTCCAGTTTTGTTTTCTTTGTTCTGTGAATTGCTCCCTGGAATCACTGATGCTGCACAGGACGCAGGCAGTATTGATCTTCAGGCTTTCCTTCCCATCACATCCCCCAGCACTGTTTCTCTGCTTCAAGTGTTCCTCTAATTACAAAATAAGCTATTACAGCATATGTCCTCTTCACACTGCACAAACGAGATGCAGTAAGACTTCAAATCCCTTTTTCCTAAACCAGTATGTATGAAGTGTGTGCACACAACTCCTAAATAAGAAAGAACCAAGCAGGCCGTGTCTGACCCCATACCTCCCCTACATTACCAGCTTTGGGTGTTTTCTATTTCAGCAATATCCAAGCACATTCTTCTTATCAGTCTGCTCTTGCTTGAGGTCTAACTTCCCAGCTTTCCTCCACAATTAGAAGAGCTTTTACAAATTAGCCTTTGAGAGGGAAGAGAAGAAAGAGCATAATCATGCTGCTCCAGGAACTGGGACTCCCAAAGTACATCAAAGGCCAAGATACTGGTGCTAAACTATTGCCACCTGAGGGACTGCTACTAAGATAAAACTCTGATCAGCCATGCCTACCTGGGTTGGGGTAACACTTGAATTCCTGAGCTCCTCTGCCTTACAGCCTCTATGCTTGCCCTTTGGTTCTTGCCTGGCCAAGCTGGATGCTCGCACCAGTGGCCGTGTTATACTCACTCATTTGTGTTTTTCTGTCATTCTTACTTACACTTCTAAATCAAAGAGTATTGTGCTGGCTTTGGTTTTGTTTTCAACCTTTGGGAATTGCTTGGTTTCTCTCTGTCCACGTGTTTCAACCCATTTGGACGGACTCATCAAAATTACTGCACTGTGGGGGACTCAGTCTACGGACAGAGAAGATGTGTTTGTCTAAAAAGCCCTGAAATTACACCAAAATTACCACCTGGGAGAGGGCAGTGAAATCAGTGTAGGAGGGTGGTCAGTACTGAGAGTAATCAAGAGGTGTCAGGTCACATTTCCTTACAAAGGGACATGGATAGGCAGAGCTGCCACATACCAAGTCAAGAGGGGAGAAATGAGTTGGGGGACAGTGAGAACAGAGAGACACAAAGAGCTGAAATGTAATGGGACCTGGGAGGAGGAGGAGGCTGGGGACAGAGCAGGGCTAGGAAAAAGCAATTTGTGGGGGCTATAAGTTATATGGCTATATGGTGGGGCTGGGAACATGGCAGGACCCATATGATTATAGAGCTTCGTGTGGCCAATATTAAGTGCTTGAACTGTGCCCAATTAGTGAGTGCAGAGGGACCACCTGAAAGGTGCTGTTTGAAAAGCTCTGATCTGAAATAACCAGCAGCCTCTGGTAGATGCATGTGGTACCAGCAGCCTTTCCACCAGCAGGGTTGATTTCAGTTGTAAATGGGCTTCAGCTGCCCAGATGGCCAGGTGAGCTGCTCCTCTCATCTGCTTGGGATGGATGGATGGATGGATAGGTGTAGGGCTTCAGATAAACAGGGAGAGCAGGAGTTGAGGATGGATGGCAGTGGCGGCTGTCCCTGAATTTGCTGTATGTTGTGAGTTGGCTCTGACTCAAGGTCATTTGCAGGTGGGTTTCTGTTACTATCCCTACCTCCCAGTGGCTGGCTGTTTCTCAAGAACCAGCACGCTCCTTGATTTCACACCACTGTTGGGTCAGATGATGGAAATCACGAGCAGCTCGGCCTCGTGCCAACAAGCTTTCTGGCTTTGGTTTTCATTCCCCCTTCTCACGCCTCTCTTCTAGAGCTGCTCATCTGCCTTCCTGCTCATGGATACCCCAACATCTGCTGTGCTGTGTTCAATCCATTTCCAGTTGTACTGATGTCTTCTCCTGGATGGTTATTTTGGCGGTGAGTGAGGGAGGGATTGGAGATGTGGCCGTACTTGTCAGAAATGTTTTGCTCCAGATTAAGTTCTGTTTTGGTAACTGCATGCAAAAGTCTGGGTGTTGAAGAGCCTTGCAACAAAATTCAAATCACAAGGTAGGAATGTGCCCTCTTTGGAAGCTTTCTGTGTATGCTCTACCATCAAGCTAGCATAAGGCTGGGGAAGACTCAGTTACCCTTGCTTTTCTTAAAAACAGTGCTGCTTATTTAACATATTCCTGCAAGGTATCAGATTTTCTACATCACAGAGCTTTGATGGATGTCTAGGATGAGCTGAAATGAATATGGCACACGTTAAGGGGATTCAAAGCCCTTGGCTGACCTCAACTTGTGCCAGGAGGCAGGAAATGTTTGCATGGAAGATATGGTGCCTGAGGGATCATGTCTAACATGACACACATGGAAACCCCAAACCACACCAAAGAAGCCTTCAGAAGAAACAAGACCCTAATTTTGCATGCACAGGGCTGCCTAGATGACATGGTGAGAAGAACAAAGGCAGACAGCGAGCACGCTGATACCATCCAAGGTATAATCAGTACAGAGGCTCACAGAGTGATGTTGAAAATTGTGTGGGTTTTTGAATGCATAAAAAAGGGATTTTGGAGGGAGAGATCATATTCCATGTCTGAATATAGCAGTAGGGTCACCAGGACTGGGACACTGCATTCTGTTCTTGTATTTACCTTGAAAGCAAGAGAGGAATGATTGGAAAGTCTGAGTTAACCTGAGAGGACCCAGGAGTTCAAGTTGTTTTGTTACGAAAAAGGAAGGCCGAGGGGTGGCTGGAGCACAGTCTGCCATTCCCCTCATTAAGCACAGAAAGCTGGCATCCCTTGTCAGCTGTCAGACAAAGAGATAACAAGGTCTTGAGGACAGATGTTAAGGAGAGAAAAAAATCAAACAAGAAATTACGTCCGCTTGTCCTTTTACTTGGAAAGGTAAATAAAAATGGAACCACTTATCAATGGCCGTGCTGCCAAGAAAGACTTTCAAACCAGTCCTAGGTGAGTTCTGTTCTTTTACCAACTTCTACTGTCATTCCATTAAATGGGAAGTGGGCAACATCTTCCTGGCCTAATGAGACATCTCCAAAATCCGCATGGGAGCTGTGGGGCACTTTCCACAACCACTGCAGACCCCAGGAAAGGAGAGAGAGCTTCAGAAGTGCCTCCAAGGCAAGAAGATGCTCCAGCTTCCTGGGGGCCCTTCTTTCTTTTGCAAGGTGAAAGATGACAGGATTGCAAGATGGAAGGCAGATCACCCTTAAAGCTGCCTGTCCTCAATCCCCTTTTGTTTTCACAAGAAAGGAGGAGGTCACCAAGATCCTCTTTTCCTGATAGCAAGGGGGGACAAGCCAGAAGACTTCACAGGGCTCATTACAGCAAAGGAAAGCCCACATGTGAAGGGAGCAGATGCACAGGAATAACCCAACCATAGACCTTTGCTCAGATGCTTTCCAATCCGAAGGAACATCCTCCTGTGTCTGTGCTTAGCTACAGCGGCAGTAATAGTGACAAAAAATGTACAGCTGAAAGAGGGAAAGAAAATACAGCACCCCCTAAAATCAACGAGCCCTTAAATAGGTAATGGTAATTTCCAGATTAGTCTTAAATATTTAATTAGAACCAAGTGAGGAGGGGAAGATAAAAGTAAACCATTGATCCGGTGTCCAGAGCAGCCATCTCTGCTGTTCCTCCCCAGTGCTGAGGGCACAGACAGGAAACTGGGAATTCCTAGAGTTCCTAGCCAGGATATTTTTCACTGAGTTGATCTAAGAGGTAGGACCTTACCCAAAGATGGATAAATGATGTAGCAGAGGTGCCAGTCATTCCCTATTGCCTGTCCCAAGAGTCTAGGGAGCCATGCTTATGAGTTAGAGTCAGATGAGAGAATCTGAAACGCAGGGGTTGGATATGGTCTTTATATCAACCCACAGATGGTGTAAGCCATCTCAACTCAGAACTCATCCACAGTCACACGTGGTCCTCAAAGCAGCCATCAGTGTTCAGGAAAGGTCACAATGAAACTTGGCAGCCCTGTGGCCAGCCATGCCCAGCCTGCAGACCCAAGCAGAGTGGTGTTCCTCTAATACCACTTGCTTTATAAACCAATAAAAAGCAAAATCCAGGTTCTTCTGGGGGCATTTTTGGAAGACCATCACGAGCTCCCATCAGATCACAGTGGTATGCCTTCTCATTAACACATCGGGCACCTCCAGAGAGCGTCATAAAAGCAATTTATTTTCCCTCCAAGTGAACACAGGTCTGAATATTGGAACGAGATGAGGAGGTTGGGAGGGAGCGAGGGGTGTAGTCTGCAAGCAAATCCCCATTGGCTCTGGCTGTAATGTTGAATTGGGCTGCATCTGTCACATCTGATTAGAGTATGTTGTCCTTTTTTATCTCCCTGATCTAAGCTATGATTCTTCTGTTTTTATGTGACATTTCCTTGGCAATATAACTGCTTGGATTATATATTCACAATGTTTCCGAAACCATAAAACATCCAGATTGCAAAGGGTACTTATTTGCACAGTTATGTTTTTGTTTGGATTTTTTTTTTTTTTTTTTGCATGTTTGTTATGTTTTGCTTTATGGATTGTTATTTTTTAAAGTCGCTTTTTTATTATTATTTATTTTATTTTACAAGTGCTGATGCTACTTTCAAGGAGGGTGCATGCAGCTTTTTGCATTGATTGTTTTTAATTCAGAACAAAGACGCCCATGTCATACTTGAGTAAGAGTGGGACCTTTGAGCTTAAAGATCACTGTTTCTCTTCGGTTGACCTGATGTGAGGGCAGAATAAATCCGCTAAGCCTTTGGATCAACAAAAGTTTAAGAGAAACAAGAATCTCACCCAAAATGGTCATATCTACACTTTATTTTGCTGGGAAGTGCCTGGACTGCATCACCACTTGTGCAATCCATGATTGCTGGCAATGGTGACAAACGCAGAAACTGGGAGCTGCTGCTTTTCAAGACATGATGTCTCCAAGACCTATGAGTTACACAAGGGGTTGAGTGAGTGTCAGCAGAATGAATATCCCAGATAATTCTCTTTCCAGTTGTGTGTATCCCTGCAAGTCTGAGTGCAAACAGTGACAAACCAGACCATCCAGAGCTGGAAACACGCTTACTGAGCCCAGCACAGTTCATGTTGGGTGTTTCTACACTATTTGGAAGAACTCAGCCACTGTGCTGGACCCATTTAGCCACATCTGGTGTCCTGATCGTGACCCAGATGCACTACCCTTGAGAAGGCACAAGGAGGAGGCCAAGGGTGAGACCTTTCTCACCTATCCCTCTGGCACAGAGAACCCAACCCTAGCTACTTCTACTTGAATAGTTATGCTCCAGATTGCAACAGGACCTTAAAAACACTTTAGTCCACAAATTAAGAAAATAAACTGCTCCAATGTCATCGTGTTTTCATAACTGGATGATTGCTTCCAGGATTCTCTCTTCTTGTTAGCTCACACACCCTACCCTATGAGGCCTCGCTAAGCTCCTCAGTTAGATGACCAGCATGGCTGGGATTTTATGACTGAATCACTGTGATGACCTGGAAAGCCTTTTGGTCCCGTTAAATGGCTCTTGGGATACCCAAGGATAAAAAATGATGGGTCTCCAGAAACAGACCAAATTCGGCTCCAGGTAACCTCTGGAGTTCTCTTGATGACATTCATGCTTCCTCCTGGTAGCCCACAAACACAAAAGGTGGGGGAGCAGTGAGCAGAAGAGATAGTTATCAGGAGAACGATGGACCCAAGTGGTCCCCACACCTCCCAGCTCTCTCAGGGCTGCAGACCCCGGTGCCAAGTCCTGCAAAAAGCATCTGACACACCTGTCCAACAACCAGACCCTACTAAATCTAGGCACACCTTTGTGCCTACATAATCTTTCCTCATTTTCACCCGTTATCGGCAGGGTCTGAAAGAATTCTATTAAGAAACAACCTTGTGCATGTGTATGTGCTCAGAAGATAAATAGAATCACTGGCACTGATTGACTAATAAGCTCCTTTCTAGAGTCTGCTGATTATTCCTATGGAGGCAAAACCATGCTGATGAATTAGCAATGGATTATTAGAGTAGTCCTGTGTCCTGTCTGCAGGGCTAATTTTCCTGCTGAGGTAACGTGTGTTTATTCAGCCAAATATACTGTCTTATCTTTGTCTTCTTGTTTGCAAGAAAGTAATTCAGAGCTTCCTCACTGAACTCTGGTTGTGGACAGGGGAGTGATTGAAGGGCTCTGCTGTTTTGACAGACTGGAAAAAGAGGTTGTGTAAAGAAATGTTTCCCAGCTCAAACACAAGTCATCTATTAAATAAACTGACAAGAAAGACAAACCATCTCACACAGAGCTCGAGCTCCAGCTTTGGTTACTGTGTTTACCAAGGAGACCTCGCACACGTAGGTCAGAATAGTCACCTGGAAACCTGATACATAGGTAAGAAAGCACAAAACCACGATGGGAGCTAACGAAGGTGATACTGAGGTCATTGAGGAAGTCATAACACAGCCGAGGGAACAAGGAACCACAGAACAGGATTCATACAGAGGTGAGCCCTTGGGACCAACACCACCAATGCTACCTTCTGAGAACTACAGGCTCCTACAAACTCTTTGCACTTGCTCTTCCAGCACAACAAAGTCGGTGGCCATGTGTGGGCAGGATCAGAACAGCCACAGGGACAGGTCTGAGAGGGAAATGAGCTGAAGGTTTAGAATCATAGAATCATAAAGGTTGGAAAAAACCTCTAAGATCATCAAGTCCATCTCCACCATGCCCATTAACCATGCCACTCAGTGCCACATCTCCATGGTTCTTGAAGATCTCCAGGGATGGTGACTTGACCACTCTCCGGGCAGCCTGTGCCAGTGCCTGACTGCTCTTTCTGATTAGTTTTTTCTAATATCCAACCTGAATTATTTGGCAGCGTATGGAATCCTTGCAGAATCATGCAAAACAACAGTGCAAAACCCACAGCTGTCAAGTTCCTACTCACACATGGACTCGAAGTAGAGTTTCTGCCCTCAGAGAAAGCAGCCCCTGCTCCACTTCTGGGGATGAGCAAAGCAGGGGAAATTCAAACAACTCCCACTGGAAAATCCCTCTTTCTGAGCAATGACTGACTCTGAGCTCACTGTATTGGAACGGCCTCATGGATATTGTGGGTGAGTTATTGAAGTGAGGATCGCTCACACAGGGTTGTTTTCCCACCCAACAAGGTCGTAAATCCCTGCTGAACCCTTTCCATTTCTCTTCTTGTATTTCCAGAGCACGCTGAAAGCTTCCCAGGCTGTATGCCTCTCAGTCTTAATCTTGTCATCAATGCTGCAGTGCTTCAATGCCATGTGGGAGCACCTGGGCCTATCATCAGTCAAGCGTTACATAAGACAGTGATGGGGCCAGACTCAATGGCTCAAATCACCTATGGCCTGACATATGCCTGAATGCCAAATTCCTCTTTGGCATTTTCCCTCAGCCTAGTCTATCAGATCTGGAGTTTGGGAAAGATCCCCAAAAGCAGCAGAACTAACAAGAAGACAAACGATTGGGAATATGATGAGTGGTGCAGCTGTGTAACAGCAGCGTGAATGGCCCTTGGACCACACTCCCATTCTGATTCTGGGTTTACAGAACATGCTTATGAACAGGCTGTGTGGAGGGAGCAGGGATTCAGGCTGCTGAGCCAGGGGATGCACCCTGCCCTTGCTAGCCTGTGAACACAACAACATTTTGGCATTTGCATTTAGATGAGAACAGCTATGAACCAAAATGGCCTTTTGTCACCACACAGCTGCTGCACGCAGCTGATGCTTGAAGGAAAAAGGTCCCTTATGGCAGTTTCACATCAGGACCCTGCACAGTCCTTTGGTGTCTTCCTCCATTCATCTGCATACAGAATGGAAATGCCAGAGAGCAGCGAGACTTCCCTGCAGTATCCTCTCATTGGTCTCATCCCAAAACCTCCGTGCCTTCTACCACCTCACAAAGCACTGGAGTGGGAAACTCTGCCCAAACATGATCTGGGTGCTCAATTCAGCTTCCTGGAAGACACCAGCAAGTAGAGAGGTATCTGCATTCTCAGGGTATGACTTGAGCTGAATCTCTGCCGGAGTGATTTTGCCATCCGTGGTGAATTCAGATTTATCCTCTGTGATGTCCAGAGGTTTCCAACAAGACGTAGGACTGCAGGATTTGTTACTGGTTTGTTGATCTATCCAGCTACCTACACCTATCTATACTTATCTATTTTCTGTCAACGTCTACATCTATGTCTACACCTACATCTATGTCTATCTGTTTGTCTATCTATATCTATCTACTTATCTACCTATATCTACCTGTTTGTCTAGTGGTGGAATCAACTCTCACCATAAAATACTGACTCAGTGCAATTAAAGTGTATTTTTTTTTTTTTGCAGGAATACAATGTTTTGGGAGATGTCAGTGACACCTAGGGATATGGGAGCTCACACTGTCCACTCTTGAGGTGGAAGATGGGGTCAGAGCTGAGCTACTAACATGAGTATTTTGTAAGGCCTATGAATTCTGTGGGTTCTCCGCAGTATTAAAATGAATCCCTGATACTGTGAATTCAGGAGGGTTGTGTTTCCAGCTCAGAAGCTATAAAAAGGTGAGCTAGACTTAGCAGAACCAATATTTAAGAAATTTGGACTTTGGGTGCAGTTACAAAACCACAATAAAGAACTCATCTGAAAGTCAATGTTTTCAAACAAGTGAGTTCAGCTGAAGTTCTTCTAAATATGAACGCCTTTCTATTCTGGAAACTTAAATATTCGTAATGGAAGATTTCCCCTCTCTAAGAAGTGTCCCCCTTTGCAGATGTACCATCTATTTGTTTACCAACCATATTTTAGAACTAATATTAAACCAGTATTGCTCTCTTGGCAGGAATGTTTTTCCCCCTCAATGGCGAAATTGCATGTGAATTCTGAATTTTCCAGTTAATTGAGCAAGCAAAGCACTGGCAATGTAACAAGCCCCTGTAATGTACATATGCTCTATTCTACTTTTTCTCAGGGGCTCCATATTGAAGTAGACATAAGGAAAAGAGAGGACAAGAAAAGGGAGAGAAAGGGAAGGGAAGGGAAGGGAAGGGAAGGGAAGGGAAGGGAAGGGAAGGGAAGGGAAGGGAAGGGAAGGGAAGGGAAGGGAAGGGAAGGGAAGGGAAGGGAAGGGAAGGGAAGGGAAGGGAAGGGAAGGGAAGGGAAGGGAAGGGAAGGGAAGGGAAGGGAAGGGAAGGGAAGGGAAGGGAAGGGAAGGGAAGGGAAGGGAAGGGAAGGGAAGGGAAGGGAAGGGAAGGAAATTTTAAAAACTTGCACAGTCACTTTTTGGAGTGTCTCTGAAACCCTTTTCAGCTTATTTTCTCTGCATCTCGGGGTTTATCTCAGGATTCCTAAAAAACAGAGATGATTCTGTCAGTGAGAGTTTTAAGGGGAAAGATCTGATCGGTGAAAGAACTCTTGCTCAGAGGTAAAGACCAGGAAAATGATCATTCTGGGATGGAAACTTCACCTTCCCCATGAAGCTGGGTCAGGTTCAAGAGTTCAAGTGCAATTCTGGCATCCCCAGCTATGGAAGGGGTGCATGGCAATCACAGGGCTTGGACTCGAAATGGGATAACCCAGAAACCCCTGCCCAATGCAAGCAATCTTTTTGGCTGCCCTGCCACAGAGCCAGCCCCATTCAGAGCAGGATACAACCCATCAGCTCCAAGGCAAAGCGTAATTGGGGCACAGCTCCTGGTATAAAGCCCTGTGGCTCTACGAACACCCAGCAGCAGGAAGCCAGTAGGACAGTGCCAACTTCCAGCCAGCAGAACGCTGGCCCTGTATCAAAACACGCATTAAATCCCCATTTGGGAGACAGGGTTTTACTTAACATGTGCTCCTCATTGGCACGGTTTGTTTTCTGTAAAAACAGGATCATCATCGAGAGCAGCAGATGTGTGAGGGCAGCATGCTCAGCAATGGGTCTGCACCCAGGACTGGTTAAGCCCTTGGACTGAATGTAGTTCCATGTTTTACAGAGGGGTTCGTGTTCTCTTCCAGGCTTGTATCTGAATTGCCAGTCAAAATATGAGTCAAGTGTGACTGCGCTCCTGGCGTTAGTGCAGGAAATTCCTTCCCTTTCACAAGACAAAAAACCATAATAAATAAATAGTATACATTTCCCTCTGTTTGGAGACAGGGGCTTTGTAGGAGCTCTCTTTCCAATGGGATGAAAGGCCCTCTGCCTTTACCAGGCTTGGGATATCCTTACAACAGAGACAGTCTCATTTCCAGCCCCTCAGTTTTGAGTCTTAAGACCCAGAGAAGAGTTCTTACACAAATGCCCTTAGGGTTCCCAAAGCATTTCTTTCTTTCCCTATCATAATTAGAAGCCAAAATTTTGGTCATTTCCAGGTCTCCACAGCTCCTTTCCTGCTTCACACTGGAGATGTGGCAAAGCAGCTCCATTCCATCCCTTCACTACTTTCTTGACCAGCTCTCCATGGCATATTCCACTGACTTTTACTCCTGATATTCCCCTAATTTCCCCCTCTTCCCATGCAAGGGTTAAGAATAAATCACTTCCAAATCATCCCAGAAAACCCTTTCAAGTGAGACGTGCTGCCAGTGATGGAACCTATTTGTATCCCACTGTTCCCAGCCATGTGGCAGGTGATTCTTAGTCACAACGCATTTGCTTTGCTTCTGTAGGACTGTCATCTACTGTTTACTCCGGGACCACAGGAAAAGAAATTGCTGGTTGAAAACAAGGCTTGTACACAGGAACTACTCATTTACCATCTTGCGCAGGGTGTCATAATTTTATTAAAACTCAGACAAGCCTGACACCTCGGTGACAGAATATAATTTCCCTAACCAAACGCCTTGACACCAAAAATTAGGTTAAATCGCATTATTTTAAAGGAGCAGATGGGGAACGCTCAACATTTACCCAGGGAAATGCTGAGATTGCCACAGTCCATTACTGCCACAGCATGGCAGGGTACCTAATGGCCTCCATTAGCAGAAGCCACAGGTAGAAGTCCATCCTCAAGAAGACATTTTCCTTTGCAAAAAATAGCTTTCCTCCCCCTCCAAACACAGCAGGCCTGGAGCTGCTGGGGGAGATGATCAGGTTTATAGTGAGGTTGTAAACATAAAAGAGTAGGGGTTAAAATGTGGCTCAGTGAGCATCTCTCCACCCACAGCAGCCCTGCAGCAGGAGTTGAGGATGACTGCTTCGTTCCCTACGCTTTCAGAAAGCTCCTGTTTGCCATCAATGGAACCCTTCACAAATGAACCCTGATGGGCAGCCAAGATCTTGACTCACAAAGTCTACATGGCTTGTGTTCAAGGCAGGATCACAGAGCACCCTCAGGAAGGAGCATTACTGCCTTTCCTGGTGCCATTTGCATTGTGTGGCCAAGCAGCCATGCCTGCGTCCTTGTTCCAAATGTCAGCAGTCCCATCTCCAAACCATCAGGATCAAGATATGGATTTGGAAGCTGCGTAGGGGCAAGAAAACTTACATAGAATCACAGAATCATTTGAGTTGAAAAGACTTCTAGGATCATCAAGTCCAACGCCCAACCCATCACCACGTCCACCATGCCCACTGACCATGTGTCTATGAAGGAACTGAGTATTGGGCTGTTTACACTGACAGATGAGAAATCTGGATTCCATCTTCTCTGCCCTGCCAGCTTCAGCTGGTGAAATAAAACATGGGAGAGATACCAAACTCCCCAAGAAAGAAGGCAATTACTATGATTACACCTAAATGGAAGGGAGATAACTTCTGGAGGCTGGCTGAGCATTTGGGATCCTCGGGTCTAATCATCTTAAACCACGACACTGGCTTTTGCAGGAGTAACCCTCAGAATTGCCCTTTCCTGAATTAGACCCCATCAATAGAAGTAAGGTTACGTCCTTGCAAAGCTAAAATTTCTTGCAGGGGGAAGGTTTTATATAGGGAATATGGAGATGCCAGTCTTGGCTTAGCCAAAGTGTGTGACCACGTCCTGGATTCCACTGGTGGTGTCATGGATATGTCCCAGAAAAGGCCATACAGCCAGGAAGCAAACCAAGCCTTACACACACGGTGTTTACATCCTCACATTGTCCAACCCTGCTGGTCAGCAGCCAAAAAATCAAACCTTCACATGTGGGAAGGAGCAATTCACTTCTTCATCTCACCCCCTCCAATTATCATGGATATAGGGAGTGCAGATGCAGATCAGTCCAAGCTGGTTCGTCGTCTGGTAAAGTCAGAGTACCCAAAGCTTCTGTTTCCTGCAGTGTCTCTGGAAAATTGGGCTCTCCTTGTGCCTGATGACAGATTTGGAAATATATTCATGGAAAAACAACATTCCATCAGGTCAACATCAAGGCCACATTTCTGTTCAGGAAGGTCCTGTGTTACAGCTAATGGGGGCAAAGAAAAGAGGACTGGCTTGCCCTGATTTGAGGACCATGAAATGAGCCTTTAGCTGGCAGTAGCAGAGAGGCATGGTCCCTGAGGGAAGCAATAGAGGAAGGCTCTCTGCCACCAGACCTACAGGTTTCTTTCTGAAGGCATAGCTGAGCACCCCGTGTCTGCATTCAGCACAGCTGCCCAAGCAAGGTCTGACCCAAATTACAGCTTAGTCTGAGAACTGCTGAGCATTAATAACCCGAGAAAGCTGCGGTGCTTGCCAACTCTACTTCATTTCTGCCTCAGAGCTGTCTTGCAATTGGCTCCAGTGATGGACACAGTGAAATATATGTTGACATGTAACCCATGTCTCCCTCTGTAGAGCTCCCACAAGAAAAGCAAGATGTTGCACAAATATCTCCTCGGTGTTGCTGGGCCAGAAACACTTCCAGGTGCTGGATGGAGGCATCAAAGCAATCCACAGTTCCCCCAGTACACTGAAAAACTGGAAAGCAAGTCTGCTACAGCTCAGACCTGTCCAGTGGCATTTCTTTGAATGCCTTCCAATTGGCCATTGTGCTTCTTGGATCATAGACTCCATGTTCACCTAGCCATGACAACAAATAGCAGAGGAGAATGGCATCTTCACATCTTCCTGGACCCCCTCTCATTTCACATCCACAGCACCTCAGGGCTGACTGCCCCATCCCTCAACTGAAACACCATCAGCTAGAAGCCTCTGTAAATATAAAATAATCCAGAACATCCAGGGCAATTTCTAGAAATGCAAACCTGAGTCCAAATTGGAGTAGATTGGACCATTTCTGCACACTCTGAAAGCAGAAATGCAAGGAGCATTTAAGGAACAGCTGGGGAGAAAGCAAGCAAGAAGACTGCAAAAGAAGAAGAAGAAAAATAAAGAAGTAGTAAAAAAAAACTTTGGTGTGCTGGAAACAGCAGTGGTTTAACAGGGAAGGGCCCCCCCAAGAGAGCTAACAGATGATGTTTTGAGATGGTGGAGGGTGGGAGGAAGCAGCCTCCAAGGAAAAACACATCAAAAAGGTCGAGATGGAGAAAGAGCCACAAAACAAGCAGAGAGAACACAAAGCAATCCTTAATTAGAGGAGGAAAAAGAAATAATGTGCAACAAATTGCAGGGAGCGCTGGCAATTAGCAGCAAGGAATCCATTCCCTTCTGCACACAATAGACGCCAGATAAGAACATCCATTTCTGGATGTTTTGCTCAAGTGTGGCTCGGGGCAAGAAGTCATACCCGTGTGTGCTGACACTGCCTGTGCAAAAGGAGGAAAGATTTGTCATGAGAGGATGAGGGGAACCCAAAGCGATTGGAAAAATGAGGATATGAGAAAGGCAAAGGGTATAAGGAAAGCATTTCTGTTTGATAGTGATCTAAGTAAGCTGAAATATTGGGTATTTCAGACTAAATGACATCAGGCACATGAATGGAGACTGCACTGGAGCTCATGATAGGTGCCCCTAAGCCTGTTTTGGCATCTACAGCAGTGACCTTCATTGCATTAAATGATTCAGGGTGAGGCAGGATTAACTACCTATATTCCCACTGGAATTAAATAATTCCGTAAATAACTTCAACAAGTCCCTTGTGCTGAAAATCTACAGAGAATCTGAAGGAACTGGTTCTTCACCCCAATGGCTCTTGAACCAACCCAGCATACTTTTGTTGGATGTAGAGCTCTCTCTATGCCTGTGACTCAGTGTGAGCACACTAGCACTGCTCCCCAGTACTGCCAAGATCAGCTCCTGATGGGTGGTAGCCCTCCAAAGCAAAATAGCTCCATTGTTTCTGATTATGTTGCAAGGCATTGTTTTTTGTTCAAGTTTTCTGGAAGACTCCCAGCTCCGTTAGTCATTCTGGCCTGCAATGGAAGGTGGAGATGATGGGATGGGTGTTCCTTCACTTCTTCATTAGTAAAACGTTCTTCACCAGAGGGTGGTTGGGCACGGAACAGGGCTCCCCAGGGCAGTGGTTATGGCACCAAAGCTGCCAAAGTTCAAGGAGCAATTCGGGCAATGCTGTCAGAAATATGGATTTAATCTTGCGTGTTCCTGTGTGAAGCCAGGAGTTGGACTCAGTGACCCTCGTGGGTCCCTTCCAACTCAAGATGTTCTATGAAGCTGTGATTCTGTGATCTCCTGCCTAACAGAGGGATTGCCAAGTTACAGCTCCGAATCTAAACATGGACAGGCAAGTACAGCTCACCCACCGCAGGTGGGATTTAACTCATTGATTTCAATGCCCACATGCAGATGTCCCCATGTAGGTGTCCACACATGCACCACATACATCAACGCCCACTGACTGGTCACCACTGGAATGCCACACCACTGGTCAGAGAAGGAAGTTTAAATTCAGGGAACAAGTGGTTCTGTGGACCTTTGGTGATTTAACAGGTGCTCAAATACTTGTTGGATGTTTATGTACCTAACTATGGCAGCTGAAGGCCCAGTGCTCCTGGAGATGCTCTTGGATGTCTCACCTGCCCTCCATCTTCTACTCCAAAATGAGTCACTCCTTATCTTATGTCCTATTTGATATCCTAGAGCAGAAGGCTTGGAAATCCTACAGAGCCTGAATGGTGGGATGGCTTGGGGAATGGGGAAGAGAGGAATGGGGAGGTGGGAGGGATGCAGTGATAGAACAGGTTGGGTTGATGATACACAAGCTACACCTGAAGAGGGCAAAGGTATCTGGAGGCAATGATGTGCTATGAGTGTAATGGGGCTCTGGGTCTGAGAGGGAGCTAAGAGATGGAGGAGGGGGTAGGCAGTCCTATATCCCAGAACCATCATCTCCAAACTGAACATCAGTCTGACAATAACTCACCTCCCTCACACCTTTCAGTTGCATTCAGCAAGCTGAACACTGCTGGAAGCCATATAGACCTGGGAAAGCTCAATAAAACCCTGAGTAAAGACAACAGTGTGGGGACAAAGACAAGCAGCCTCATTTAGAAGTCTCACCTTTGAAGACATCTCTACTGAGGTATTGGGAGGGAAACACCTCTTCCATCCTGGGACTTTTTTTCCAAAGGCCATCACAGAAAGTTTAATCTGTGAGATGAATGGTAGAAGATGAGGGTTGGGGAGTGAAGGGAAGGAAGGAAAAACAGAGTTTGGGGGAGGAACTGGTGGGAGAATGGGCAAGAAAGGATGCCAGAGATAGAAACCCCCCGAGTTCCGAAATGTGCCATGGGATAGGCTGAAATAATAGTGAGGTTGGGGCAGCTGTGGTTTATAATGGGTAGGCAGGAAAAGGCTGTGGGTTTTTAGCACAACAGGGCATTTCTGAATGAACTGACCTAAGGAGGCTGAAATTTGTTTGAAAATAAGCACAGATATGCATATTGTCTGGGTTTTTCCTTCCCATTTTAAAGAAGCTTTTCACTGGCTTCCAGCAGTGCAAGCACAAGCCAAGTGCAACCTTCACTTCTTGCCATGCTGAAGCAAAACAAGCCAAACAAATCAAGAAGTCCCTTTGAAACTCATTGATTTGTGATAAAGCTGAGTAAAATATTTACCATAGGATTCCTCCCCAGAAAGAGGTAAAGGGAAACATGAATGGAAAGAAGGGGAGAAGAGCAGGCACAAGATCTGTCTGTGTGGTAGAGCTGAACAGGATTTTAGGTACAGATACATCAGTGTTTGAAAATAAACATCTCATTGCTATTTTATATTCTAGGGAAAGCTCTCCTATTTCATCTTTCCTTATTCTCATGCTGGGAATTAATGAAATATCCAGGAAAACTCTTGCATTTCAAATACGAGTCTTAATGCCTTCATCTTTCCAAAAGAAAAAAGAGAGAAGAGAAGAGAAGAGAAGAGAAGAGAAGAGAAGAGAAGAGAAGAGAAGAGAAGAGAAGAGAAGAGAAGAGAAGAGAAGAGAAGAGAAGAGAAGAGAAGAGAAGAGAAGAGAAGAGAAGAGAAGAGAAGAGAAGAGAAGAGAAGAGAAGAGAAGAGAGAAGAGTCGAACCATTTCAACAATTAAAATCAAGAAAAAGGCAACTCAAGCCAAATTGAAGTACACATCTTATTTTGTTTCTAAATTTCTTGGCAAAAAAAATCAAATCCTTCCACTTAAAGCTTAATTCTGCTTTTGTATCAGTGTTATTCTGGGAAGACAGAGTGTTTGGGAACCAGAATTCTGTTAACCAGCCACATGCTATAGGGAAATCATTCCTCCTGCGCAGCTAGAGATGTACACTGACACTTTCATACATTAGATATTAGAAAATGAACCTCATGCATGTGTCAGATATCTGGTTAGCATGCGTCGTTTTACCTCTTCTCTTGAATTTTCCAGCTCCTCTATCAGAGATGCCATTCACTTTTCAGCTAAATATTTAATTCAGGAGTAAAGGATTCTTTTTTTGGATAAATATCTGTCACTACCTCCTATCAGTAGTAATTAAAGTCATATGATGCAGCCTTCAGCATCACAGGTGATGAGCAGATCGTGGCTGTTGTTGATGGGTAACAAGTTCTTTTGGGGAAGGAGCTGACAGTCACTGAGCTGACAGTGATCACCACCAACTCCTGGATCCCCGTGGGGCACAGAGGTCACTGGGACACACCAGCACCATGATCCCACTTGCACCATCAGGATGTATGAGTGCTGGGGCTGGCAGTGCAGCCTGGCTGCACCTCACCCTCAGGGCAGTCTTTCTCCAGCTCCAACCTCCTTTACTCAAGTGCTGAGCCTGTAAAATCTCTTTTTTTCCTTTGCCAGCTCCACCTTGCTGACTTCCCACTCAGACCACCTCATGCATCCCCGTGATTGGATCACAGAATCATTCAGGTTGGGAAAGATCTACTCCATACCCCAACCATCCCCACCATGTCCATTCACCATGGCCCTCAGTGCCACGTCTCCATAATTCTTGAACACCTTCAGGGACGGTGACCCCACCATCCCCTGTGCAGCTGTGCCAGTGCCTGACCAGTCTTTTGGAGAAGAAACGTTTCCTACTATCCAACCTGACCCTCCTGGTACAACTTGAGGCCAACGCCTCTCATCCTATTGCTGATACCTGTGAGAAGAGGCCAACCACCACCTTCCACCAACCTCCTTTCAGGGAGCTGCAGAGAGTGATGAGGTCTCCCTTGAGCCTCCTCTTCTCCAACCCAAACACCTCCTCATGCCCATGCTCCTTACCCCATCACTCTAGCTTGGTACTGAACAGGGATTTCCCCAAACCTATCCAGTAAAAGAGCTCCATTTCCTTAGCTACTCAAGCAGACAAGTTGGCTGTGACACCCAAGCATTACATCATGGTTCTGCCCACTGTTTTCCACCATGTCCCAGTGATGCCCAAGGAAAAATTAAGCCCCAAAACTTCCCTTACTTCCTAATAAAAAGAAAACCTGGACATAGCTCAGAATCACCGCCAAAGCCCCCCCCCAGCTCTTCTTCCAGCACGAAAGCACAAGGCAGAGCATCAAGATAGAGCAGCAGACACGGTGCTCCTCATTTTCATTCCAATTTAGTTCAGCATCCTCAAGAAGCAGAGCCACGTGCAGGCACTGATAGTGGATTTCATACAAAGCAATCAGAACGCAATAATATTCTCCCCAGTAAACGTCCTGGCAAAAGCCTGGGAGACGTTGACATTATTTGCATCTTTATTGTTCCTGAGCAATAGAGCAACGATGTTGCCGTGTTTTGACTAAATAGACGAAGAGAGATGTTTTGTTGCTTCTTTGAGTGTGGAAAGATTAAGCCCAATTACACATTCGCTCCATCTCCTCCCGTTCACACATACTGATTCCTCCTTTGCCAAAATTGCAGAACCGCCCTGCGAGTTATTTAAGGCAGGCATTAATGGAGAGTGAATATCATGGGCATGAAATGAAGGGGAATGCCACCCACTGAGCTGGATTATGGCGATTTCTTATGGATGGGTTGAGAGTGGAGGTGCTTGGGAAGTGCACAGCTTCTCTGGGGAGGGTATGGCAAAAACTGGGGCTGGCAGCTGGAGAATAAGCCTCCATCACCAAACTCGCCATGTTCCACTGCCAAATCTCCTGCTTTCCATCCTAGCAGAAAGGCAAAAGCTGGCTTGATCTTGATTTTTGGTACGAATACAGACTGTGAAATCGGGGCCTCATGATCCTTCTGACTTTTTGGGTCCCATCCTAGAGGCAACCGTGATGCTCCTGGGCAGACCAAACCCCCTCTGCAACTACAGCGAGCCTTACAAAGCAGATCCCATCCTCCCTTTCTGCTGTGTGTGTCCTCAGACAACCCAGACCACTGCCAGGGAGAAAATTACAATGTCACTTTGGCTGTCAGGATGCTGGCTTGGCATCAGCAAATGTCCAGAGAAGGAATAGGGAGGGCAAGAGGGAGAAGAGGAAGGCGAGCAAAGGCTTGTGCAGTAAAATGGGCACAGCTGGTGATGCAAAATAGGAGTGGCAAGGAGCCAGGATGGGTTTTGCTCTCTGGCTTTTCCATCTGGAGATGGGAAAGAAGAAACCATTTCTTGAAGGTCTGGAGGAGGAAATAAAAGTCCAGGTGGGGAGGCTGACCAAAGGCAGCCCACATCGATCAGAGGAAGGTGGCACCTGGACTTTGACAGCTTGCTAAGAATATTGTCCATCCTTAAATTTAGGCTTGGAAAGTGAAGATGGCAGAGCACTGCCCACACTGCATTCCAGTCCTCCAGGCAAATTCCAATCTTCCAGCCCACTGGGAAATGGGTTTTGTAGCTTATTGGGCATGGTGGTGAAGGGTTGACAGTTGGACTAGGTGACCTTAGTTGTCTTTTCCAAACCTTGATGATTCCATTATTCTAAGAAATAAATGTTAAGCATGGCAATAGCTGTTACTTTTTCCACATCTGGTTTGGATCACATCCATGGTTTGGATCGCAAGTCATCTTTCTGTTTCTTCTAGATGTTTCCAACCTACAGATTTCCTAGGGCTTTTCCAGGGGGAAAATGGTGCCCAAGAAAGGTAAGCTCAGGTAGGATGGCCTTACGGGTTTGCCCTTTTATTACAACACATTAAGGCTGGCTCCACAAAGGAAAATCACTGGAAACCACAAGTGTGGTTTATTCCTCCTTTATTCATATACCTTGAAAAGGCAGGGACTTCAGCAAAACTTCCTAATTCCATTGCAGGTTCCAACTGCACCAACTCTGGACAGCCTGGTCTAGTGGTTGGCAATCCTGCACACAGCAGGGGGGCTGAAGGGGGTTGAAACTAGATGATCATTGTGATCCTTGTCAACCCAGTCCATTCTATGATTATATGATTCTATGGGTGATCCCGTGTGGAGCCAGGAGTTGCTTTCAGTGATCTTTATGGGTCCCTTCAAACTCAGGTTATTCTATGATTCTATGATGGGTTCACCTTCTCCTTACCCCTCAGGCATTAGCTTGGCTTCTCTTCCTCCTTCTGCCATCGTGGTACCCAAGGGAGGGAGGAAATAAAAAGAAATTCAAGAATATTCCCTCTGATTCCTCCTCCAGACCTTGGTCCTATCTAACCCTAACCCTACCTCTTTTCAAACACCCTGAAGAACAAGAAGAAACTTCATTTTCTCGGGGTGGGAGCCAGCTTTGTAGGCAACAGCATCCACTCTTTGCTTCACCTTGGTATGAGGAGCCAAAGACAATTAATGGCTCTCTGGGCAGTGTGGTCACGCACTGCAGCGTTACTCCATTTCTTACTCTCAAGTCTGGAAGAACTGAACTGCCACCAGCTAACACGTCCTTTTCTCACACTTCCCGTAATTTCAGTAAGAGCTGGAGCAGATACCATTGGGTTTGTTTTATTCCCAAGAGAGAGTGTGACAAACCCTCCCGATCACAGTCACGTCCAGAGCTTGGTGAGCAATCTGATTTTCCAGCAGTGCAGAAGGAAGATGGTTGGAAATGCAGAGAGAAGCAAGGAAGCGCAGAAGTTTTAGTTGCTGAGCATGTCATCCTCTTTGTAATGAAAAATAACAGTTGGGTAATGTTTATGGGGATGGCCTTGGCCTCGGGTCTTCTGAGGGTCTCCACCATTGAGCAGTGTGTTCCCAAGAGGGAAGGGACAGACCTGAGCACAGAGCTGGCGAGGAGCCTGGAATGGTGATGGCTGGAAATAGCCCAGCGAAATAAATCCCCCCATGGTGCAGGGGCAATTATGGGAGAGAGATATGCTGCCCTGCAATAACTCACCCTGCAGGGTGGGAGAACTTAAAGAAAAGATGGGTGATGAGAAATCCAAGCAAGGAGCCAATGGGGATGGTAGCTGAGGCAGTATTGGTGTGGTGGCTTTGGCCCTCTGCTTAGCTGGGATACTTTTGTCAATCTTCTCAGGTGAAACTCATGGCCAAGGGAAGAGCCTGCATCAGACCTGCACAGTTTCAACCTGATTTTGAAGACAAGTGCAGCAGCAGGGTCTCCCACCACTGCCTCACCATTATATTTTCTCCAACAGTGAATTTCTAAGCATCTGTCCCATTTGACCCAGGGCACAGCCACATGCTGCTGCACAAGAGGTTTTTAAGTCCAAGCCTAACAGCTCATCTTCCCTTGAGAGATGTAAACAGTGATGCTGCTAACAGCTCTTCCTGTATCTTAGCATCGTTAAGGACTAAAAGATGCCAGTGTTCTTAGAAGCAAGAAAAAATAACTTAATCCCTATCACCTTTTCCCCAGTAGGGAAACTGATTCACTGGCAGGTGTTTAGTGGGCATGGTGGGGATGGGATGATGGCCACCCTTGATGATCTTAGCAGTCTTTTACAACCTTAATGATTCAGTGATTCTATGACTTGCCTGGAGTTAGAAAGGCCAGGGACAGTGCTGGCAGATCATTAATTTATCTATGCACTCCTGGGACTTGCACAGGTGCAAACTGCATTTGCACATTTCACATGTTATCCCCAGGGAGCAATTTTAGCACCATACTCATGGCTAGAATTGAGCCATATGTGCTTATCTACCTATAATACGAGGGCTTGCAATGCTTTTCCAACTCCAGATGCTTGGTTTGAGAGATGCATTTGGCTTTGCACCCCCCGAGTTTGGATACCTTCCTCTTGGAAGCATTTCTTATCAGTAACAATGGCAAGGAGACCAATGATATCTGTGCTGTGGTCCTTGCAGTCCAGCATGGTCAGACTCCAGTCATCCCCAAAGCAACAACCTTGGTGTGACAGCTCCCACGGGGAGCAGCATAGATAACTGCCCACCTGCTTTGGGGCTACAGCCCAGAAATGTCCCATATTTTTGGATAACAGTTTCACACAGTCGTTGCTGCACTTACTTGACAGCTAGGACAAACCCACCTTGCTTCAGGTATCTGGTTCATCCATACCTCTGCTGAGAAATGCTTATTTCTCCTCATTTAAGTGGAGGTCTCATAGATTCTTGAGACACTAGAGACGGAAAAGCAACCACAAATCCATGGGTTGGGTGAAGACACTCTAGAAGGAAGCCCACCCCATGCATGAAAGCTTATTTCTGGTTCCCAGTGAGACACGGTAATAGGAGAACTCATAGAAGTTCTTACTTAGATAAGTTGTGGATGCTCCATCCCTGGAGATGTTCAAGGTTGGGTTGGATGCAGTCCTGGGCAGCCTGATCCGGTGCCTGACTTAGTGCTTGGTAACCCTGCTGATGGCAGGGGGTTGGGACTGGATGTGCTTTGAGGTCAATTCCAACCCAGGCCATTCTAAGACTCTATGACCTCACAACCACCTCTGTGCCTTCCAGACACATTCATCTCTCTGTAGGAACTGATGGGTATCATGTGGATAGGAACTGTGTGTATCATGGCCTTCTTTTCCTGGCCAAAGCCAGGGCTTTTGCAAAAGATTTTCTTCTAATTGGCTTTCAGCACAACGCCATCCAAAGCCCATTTGGGCACTCTGGGAAAAGGATTGTGAAACTCCGGGCTCTTGCTGGATCTGAGCATCCAAGCACATTGCCCTAGAGATCAGACTCTGCTCAGATCTCTAAAAATTGACTTGGTTAAGACAAGAAAGATGAGAAAATCTTTCCCTGCTGAAACGTGGCTTAAATGGCAGCATTTGTGCTCTTCTCGATGGCATCGGGGATGGTGATTGTGGGGTAGGGGGCAGGAAAAGCTCTATGATTAAGTGATTGAACTGAAGAAAAGCATTTTTGGACCTATCCAAAAGGTATACTTTTCGTTTTTTTCCTCTGGAAAATCATTTGAACAAAATAAGCCCATTTTGTTTACTTGGGAACTTATTTCCATTTAAAATAAATACGTTTGTGTTTTAACTTGAAGCGAAGAAAGTGAAATATTGTTTCAAAGGGAGATATTAAACCGTTTGAGGGGGGTGGAAACAAAGGTAAACGGAATCATTTCTTTTCAAAATTGTCTGGTTTGGTTATTTGGACCCAAAGGATGAACCAAGATTGATATAAAACCCCAGCATGTTTCAGGTGACCTGAAAGTATTTCTTTCCAGGCAAAGAATTCCAGGTAAAAATGCCTCCCTGCATCTGGCAATGATTGTTTTGGGAGTAGAATTAGGATTTAAAGCTTGGGCCACACAGATTAATCCGTTCCCTCCAAGCCCAGCCAAATCCACTTTGAGCATGGCCAGGGTGGAGGAGGAGGGGGAAGAGACAGCTGCTTTTGAAGGCTCTGGCATCCACTTAGCTTGAAAATGAGAAAGAAAGCAAAGTAAGACCAGGACAATTAGATCCTGGGCAGCACAGACCTTTCCAAAAATGAAAGACAGCAAGGGGAATTAATGGGCATAAATGCAACCCGGTAATTAATTGATAAATGGCATTAGAGAGTTTTCTAAAGGGGAAGAGTCCAACGTGACTTATCTTCCCAAAGGCAGAAGACAATTTCTCCCTCCTTTCACCTTGCAGATAAGGGCAGAGAGGAGGGATCTTTCCATTCTGAACCTTCAGAGGAATCTGGAAGTTGATGTTGAACAGTGGGCTGTTATAATTGACCGAGCTGTGGAGGCTGGAGGAGCGCAGTGTGCAATTATTTGCCACTGAATAATTCCTCTCTCAAGGGTGGGAGCAACATGGGAGTGGGGACAAAGCTGCAAAGGCAACAGGGTTATTCCTTGTGGAGTTGCAGGGGGGACTGGTTGGGTTATCACAGAATGGCCTGGGTTGAAAAGGACCACAATGATCATCTGGTTCCAACCCCCTGCTGTGTGCAGGGTCGCCAACCAGCAGACCAGGCTGCCCAGAGCCACATCCAGCCTTGAATGCCTGCAGGGATGGGGCATCCACAGCCTGCTTGGGTTGTTCCTCCAGTGAAACACCTTTCTGCACAAACCCCCCTCTCCTCCCTCAGGCAATGGGGCAGTGGGGTGTTGGGGGACACTTCTCTTTGCTACAGTCATGGTTCCCCTGACAGCCCTCGTGCACATAAAATCGGACTCATAGAATGGAAGGGACCCTTAAAGGCCATCTGGTCGAACTCCAGAACAGGGACACCCAGAGCTCCATCAGGTTGCATTGTCCCTTTGGCCAAGCTGAAAGGTCTCACCTGTGCTTCAAGATCCTCCACCAGCTCCTCCCCAGCTAACCTGAAGCATTCACCACCCCAAGACAGCCTGCAAGCAGCCACGTCACCACAGTTCCCAACAGCGCAGCAAAGATGTTTTCAAGGCTGAATAAGCCTGAAAATTGAGACACTTCTCTCCTCCCCTGCTAGACACATTATTAACAATATATTGAATCCCTCGGCAGAATTAGCAGATAGATGGAAACACATCAGTTTCAGTGCCAAAGTGTAGGCGTCTACACTCCTACAGCCACAGTCAAAGGAGACCAAAGGCTCTCTTTCATTTGCCTGAACTTAAACATCTTATGCCCCAGAGTATGGAAGGCACTCTTTCTTTGGGAGCAGGAAGACTGGGCAATGGTGAGGCCAAGCCAGACAGATCATGAGGGAATAGACCAGAGCCAAATTACCTTGGCACCAGGGTACAGCTCTTTGATTTGCACAAAAGCCCTTGATTTCAGTATTTAAAGAGAGCTCGTAAACAATCATAGAATGGTAGAACATCCTCAGTTGGAATGGACTCGTAAGGATCATGGAGCCCAACTCCAATAATAGGGAAGGACTTTTTAGACCACAGTGGTAAGACAAAAGGGGAACGGTTTTAAACTGAAAGGCAGAAGGTTTAGACTGGTGCTGCTGCTCAGAGCTGTGGCTGCCCCATCCCTGGAGGTGCCCAAGGCCATGGATGGGACCTGGGCAGACTGAGCTGGTGGGGCAGCCAGCCCACAGCAGTAGATGAGGCTGGGTGGGCTTCAAGATCCCTTCCAATCCAAACGTTCTGTGATTCTATGATACCTCTACAACTGAGCTGTCTGGCTGCCCTTGCTTCTAAATGGGACTCTTGTCTTCCCTTTCTGCTGCTAACACTCATGCAGGGTTCACCTCTGAACCATGCGTGAGTCTTCTCTCCAGATGGGGCAGTGAGATAGCACAGTGCATGCTCTGATCTCACTCCTATGTGGATGACAGGATTCAGCTAAGATGTATTTCTTCTCCTGGGACCAGGAAGACCTGTTTCTCCAGCCCACAGACCATCTCTGATCCACTTGGGATAGAGAATCAAAGACTATGACTGGAAGCCCCTAAAGTATTTATTTGATACCCCGACCCTTCGTGGAGCAGCTCCTCAGTCCCCATACCCACTGGGTGACAGGCAGACAGAATAGCTCAGCAGCTATTCATTCTTGTCATGAAAACAGGTGCAATCTCCAGCCAACGTGCCAAGTCAATTCAGCTAAAACCTGCACAATTGCCCTGAGTTGAATCAATAGCCCCCAGCTTCATCGCTGGAACAGGTCACCAGCTTATCAAGGGAGAGCTGAAATCATTCATAGGATGCTTGTGGTTTCTCCGTCCTTGTGATGGCTTTCCTGAACTCTGTCCAAAGCAGAGACATGTCATTTAGATTCTATTAAAACAAAGCCTTCCATTAAAGGTGCACGTACACACACGCAGGGAGAGAAGGAAGGAAGAGAAACGAAGGAGGGAGCTGGGTGTCCTTGAGGTCATGCAATCTAACAAATCACAGCGAAGCCATTAACACCACGAAATGACAGGAGGCAAAACAAGGCAGAATGTTAAGCGCCCAGTGCTACCAAATCCATCAGCTGCCCCCATTATTCCGATGGTGTGTCGGTGCAGCGTATAATCATCAAAATTGGTATTCTGCTGCAAATCATCTCTCTCCTGCTTTCAGTCCAGGATGAGTTTTGCTGGTCATCAGGGATCAAGGAGAAAACATGGAGCCCACTCATCAGAGTCTTAAGACTTCAAGTGTGATGTAGTTTTGGAGGCTGGTGGCAGTGTGCTGCATCTTCAAGGCTGCAGGGCAGGGTCAAAGCAGGGCTGTGATGGTGAAAAAGTGAACCACCACTATCAGAGCTGGAACAGCCCCACTTTAGTAGCTAGTGTAACCCACATGTATTCACTTACAGCTGTCCTCAAGGGACAAGGGATGAAAGGACCCCCAGGGTGTCCTGGCTGAAACCCAAAATGAAACCTGATTTATGGGTCTTCTTCCTCCTTCACTGAGATTGTAGAATCATAGAATCACAGAATCATTCAGGTTGGAAAAGAGATCCCAAGCCCAAGCCCAACCCATCCCACCGTGCCCACTGACCACATTCCTCAGTGCCACATCTCCATGGTTCCTGAACACATCCAGGGATGGTGACTCTCCCATTCCCTGGGCAGCTGTGCCAGTGCATCACCACGCAAACCATCCTGAGTGTCACACAGCTCTGCAGCACCAGAGATCCTGCCTTGGGGTGGCTGCCAGTCACCCCATGGTCATTCTCTGTCTCTCAGGGAGAGACCAACATTGCAATCTCTACTTGAAACACCTCCAAGGTGCAGGTTGGCAAGATCCTATTTTCCCCTATATTCAGCACTCGTCAGGCCGCACCTCGAGTACTGTGTCCAGTTTTGGGCCCCTCACTGCAAGAAAGATATTGAGGCCCTGGAGCGTGTTCAAAGAAGGGCAACGAAGCTGGTGAGGGGTCTGGAGCACAGGCCATATGAGGAGAGGCTGAAGGAGCTGGGAATGTTCAGCCTGGAGAAGAGGAGGCTCAGGGGAGACCTTATTGCTCTCTATAACTTCCTGAAGGGAGGTTGTAGTGAGCTGGGGGTCGGCCTCTTCTCTCGTGTCATTAGTGATAGGACCAGGGGGAATGGTTTCAAGCTACGCCAGGGGAAATTCAGGCTGGACATGAGGAAGTATTACTTTTCAGAAAGGGTGGTCAGGCACTGGAATGGACTGCCCAGGGAGGTGGTGGAATCACCGACCCTGGGGGTGTTCAAGGAAAGACTGGATGTTGCGTTGAGGGACATGGTTTAGTAGGAGCTATTGGGAATAGGTGAACGGTTGGACTGGGTGATCTTTTAGGTCTTTTCCAACCTTAGTGATTCTATGATTCTATGATTCTATGATCCAGGTAGCGGAGTCCAGACCAAGTGTGATGCTGCTGTCATTTCACAGACAGAAGAGTCAGCAGGTATCAAAGTTTCCATCTAAAAGCTGAAAGAGGATGAGCACACAGCTGATGGGCATCCGAAAGGACAATCGTGCCACTTTCAGTTGTGTTTCAAGCCCATCTTCATCTATTGCCAGTGCACTGCAGGACATCCAAGAGGGACAGCATCACCAGCATCATTTGGGCAGCCTGGTCTCATGCCAGATCTGGAGGTTGGCAGCCCTGTCTGTGGCAGGGGGGTAGACTTTCATGATCCTTGGGGTCCCTTTCAACCCAAGCCATTCTATGATTCGATGAGCAAGATGATTGGGATAACCCAGCTCTGGTGAAGATCCTGACCTCCTGCTGAAAATTCAGCAGAGCTCAATTTAGCTGTGCTCAAGGGCCCTTTCCCTAACAAGACAGATCAGAAAAGCCATTTCCCATACCAGAAAATGATGGTTTTTTTTCCTGAAGTTGAGTGGAGAAAATTCTCCAGCCAATTGTTTTGTGGTCTTTTTTTAAAGCTGTTGTGCATGTCACTCAGTGCCAAGGATTTCAAAGTGTGTCATCGCTGATTTTCCTTTGTCATTAACTGCCAGGTTTTGGGGGGTGGTTCAGAGCTGAGCTGGAGGAATATGGGAAGCAAAGCTGACTTGATTAAGACTGTGTTTTGAAACCTTTCTGCATCTTGTTTAAATTGATTTTCTTCTGCTTCTATTCTAAAAGTGGAAGGAAAAAAAAAAAAAAAAAAAAAAAAGAGCTCCATCCAAGGGAACATCAAAGGGTATGGAGTTATTTTCACTGCTGGTATAAAAACGAAGAACACGCAAAGACCAAACTGCATGAGGGATGCTAATAATGTGCCCAACAACAGAGCCCCACAGAGATGGACGTTAATACCTTGATTCAGACCTGAGATGCCTGCAATACAAAAGCCTCACGCCTGCAAAATCCTCCTAGGAAAGCCTCTGTGAGGAGACTGTGTGTTGGAAAAAGCATGCCAAGAACGATTTGAAACTCAAAGAATGACTGAAGTTGGTCTTGTAGTCAGAGCTTTTCTTTATGGAAAGGGCAGGCTGGGAAAGAAAATCCAACAAAATGAAGCAGAAGAAAAAAAAATGCTTGCAAAAGGTAGCTGTTATTTTTATGCCCGGGGGAAAATGAAGCTGTTTATCCATTGTGGCTCATTTTGGATTTGCTAAGCAACGTCAGCAGAATGGCTCAGCAGATTGGATCCATGCCTTGGAGTATCTCGAGGACTACTTGGTGCTCAGTCATGGCTTCATCCCAGTGTCCAGGTGTGTTGTGGATAACTATTTGCTGTCCTGAATGTGTCTGACCTGATGCACGGTCATCCCTATGGCTGAAGACCTTTGGACAGCAGGAGTGGTCTTGATGGGGAGCTCTATGCCAGCACCTCCATGGCAGGTGCTGTTACCCACCTCCCACAGCAGGAAAAATGATGCTAGCAGAATTGTGCTATAAAACCAGGGGGGTAAATCCACACCTTTCTAAAAAAAAAGAGTCCAAAGGCTGCACTGAGTTGATTCTTACTGGGAACGGAGACGTGGTTATTCATAAAGTTCATCCAACGGTGCTAAGATTTTCCTGTTCCTCCACTGATTGCAGGGATAACTGCTTTTTGTGGTTAAAGATGTTGGCACCAGGGGATTCCTCATCTAGGCATTTAGAGGTACCTCTCAGATCAGCCTTTTCGCATCAGTGTTGTCTAAAATGACCGAAAGACTCCTTTGTCTTCATCCATTCTCTTCTAATCAAAGCCAGAAGGAGAAGGTTCAAGAAGGAACCATCACTGGTTGAAAAGATGAAGATAAAGGTTCAAAAAGGGACCACTCACGGTGTAAGAAATGAATATAAAGGTTCAAGAAAGAACCATCCTTGGCTGAAGGGATGGAGTTACAGGTTCAAGAAGGGACCGTCCTTGAAAAGATGAAATAGATTCATTTCCAGCCCAGTCCCAAAAGCTGTGTCTATAGTAGTGAACTGAACAGTGCATTGAACTCAAGCTGCTGAATTGTGAGTGCCTCCTGGCACACATTTGACTTTCTCACAGCCCTGTATGATCCATGCATGGGTCAGTCACTCACATGGCCCACGAATTGGCTGACTTTGGGCACTCTGTTCTGCAGACAGGACAGTTTAATTACACAGAAGATTGCTTCGTGCCATTGGCCTCGGGACCTCCAAAACTGTCCCAAAGACATTTGAGCTCTGAGCACAGACATGACCAAACCTCCTTGATCTGCAAAGCTTAGGGATCACAAAGTGCCTCGTTCACTGGAGGCAGTTTTAGACCAGTTTGCTCCAAACATTGCTCAAGCTTGCTCTGCTTCTTCATTTATTTCTCTGAGAAATGGCTTAAAACAGACGGGGAAGCTGGTGAGAGGAAGCTGCATCCTGCTCTGACGCTGCTGACACAGAGCTGCTCCATCTCTAAGCTCACTTTGTACTTCATAGTGCTGGGACTTGAAAGATGCTTCTTGAAGAAATACTTGGAAATTAGTGAGATAAGGCATCAACACTTCAGTGACAGCACTCAACAGGACCCCGGTCTTTAGCATGCATGTATAATATTACAAATTTATTTCTTTCCGTATATATCTAGAAATGTTGATGCAGTGAATTAAAATCAAGCTGTGCTGCACACTTTCATTTGTAATGGGGCCATTCTTGGTTCCAAAGAGGGAGCTATCAGCCCCCTGGACAGCAGGGAGGGATGGCATGCACAACAGCCTTCTGCCAAAGACAAACAAAGTGAAAGAAAAGGTGCTGGAAAATGATGAATTGTTCAACTTGCTCAGCTGCAGGAGCCTCTTCATTAACTGCTTTACTGCTTTTTTTCTTCTTCCTCTTTTTATTTTTTTCTTTTACCCTTCGGTTCCCTTTGGTGAATGTGCCTGCAGCTGTGTGTGTCCAGAAGCACTGAGCATGGCTGCCCAGTCCCACTTTGAGATCCTGTCCCCCCTCATCTCAACCATTCCAGCACAAAACAAAAGGGAGGTGAGATGCTCTCATACTGACAATGCCACCTCGTGCTGCATGCCAAGGAGCAAGGAAAAGATGCACCCTGCAGATGGTGCACCTTGAAATTCAGGCTTCAGCCAAGAAGGACACTTCTGGTCCTACTGAGTTCTCCAGTATATGGAAGCCTTTGAAACATGGGAGGCTCTCCCCTGCCCTGCTGGCATTCTGCCCTCGAGGGTAAGTGAGCAAGAAAAGACACGGGTGGGACAGCAGCAGACGGTTGCATTTCACAAATAAGGGGAACTGAGGCGTGGAGAGAGGCAGTAACTTGCCCAAAGGCAAGGAGATCGTCACCGCTGGTGTGGAGGGAGGCAGGACTTCTGAGCACCCTGAGCAAGCTGTAGATGCTCTTGTTCATTGCAGGGGAGTTGGACAAGATGGCCTTTAAAGGTCTAATTCAAATCGTTCTGTAATTCCATGATTCTAATCCAGTGCCACTGTCCTGGCTATGTCTACCTGTGACCATCAGTGTTGCCGCAATAGAAATGAAGCCAGCTGTAGCCTCCTCTCTACCTTTACTTGAGATTTTCCCCCTACAATGTCACTCTTCCTTGGCCACCGCCAGGAGTAGAACACCCCTGAATTTGTTAATGATGAACTTCATGATCTAGGTGGTCTTTTCTAACCTTAATGATTCTGTGATTCCAAATGAGCCCTATCAGCTCATCATGACCTTTCTCTGAGGATCATGCTGTGCCTGTCATATCACCTGGATGTTTCATTCCAAGGAGGGCATGGTGTCAATAGGAAGATATTAAGACATCCACATGCACACTCCTACAATCCCTATTCAACCCTGCTTAGAGTGAAAGCATCTAGGAAGCCCACTACTTTCATAGCAGGCCGGATCACAAACTCTCAGTTCTACTGTTGTACTGTTCCCTGGTGTGTAGGGATCCCAGAAGAGTTAACAAGAATGTTAATGGGGATGAGACCAGCAAGGGAAGAGCAGATGTGCAAGGAAAAAGATGGCTCAGCCAAGGTAACCCAGCTCTGCTTCTCACTCACTTCATCTGCGCAAGATCTGGAGCATCTCAGGTTGGGTATTATGCAAAAATTATTCTCTGAAAGAGTGTAATGCATTGGCACAGGCTGCCCAGGGTGGTGGTGGGGTCACCATCCCTACCATCACCATGGGGTGGTGGGGTCACCATCACCATCCCTTGGTGTCCAAGAACCATGAAGATGTGGCACTGAGGGACGTGGGCAGTGGGCACGGTGGGATGGGTTGAGGATGGGCTTGGGGATCTGAGAGGTCTTCTCCATAATTAACGATTCTGTGAATTCTATGATCTCAGTGCAAGAGGAGGAAGACTCATAAATGAGACCAAAACTGGAGAAAACATTAGGGACCCAGTAGGAAGACGCAAAACCCTGGGTCCTCCACCCCTGGACAGTTGAAGAGCACAGTGGCAATTACATGAATCAGAGCAAAGAGCTGACACTAGAATCTATCAGGGCTCAGGCTACAATCTGAAAGCAGATGGGTTTTGTTCCACATCTCCCCTGACTGCCTTTGGAAATCAAATACAGGGTAGGTGAACCCATGGGGTGGCTCATACTGTCTTCCAATTTGCTACTGGAAAGTAAGAACACGATTGCTCCCTCCAGCAGCGTAAAGCTGTTGAATTTGATGTAGACATTTCCTTGTGAGCAAGTCAGGATGTTTTGTGTTTGCCATTTCGATCTTGCAGTCTTGCAAGGCTCTCCCACATGGTAAGCACAACTATCAGGGCACAGTAAGTGCAGAAGGTCTGCTCAAGTCACTGCTCCAGCGTTAGTCAGAGCCTCTCAGCCTCAGCCCTGACTCAAGTGCTTTCTGAAGGAGGGGAGATCCAGCACCTTTCCATAACCACAGCCTCAGGTTCTCCCTGGTGGAGAAACAGCCAGGCTCGACCTTCCAAGAGATGCAGTGTTTGGTGGATACTTGTCCTGAGAGACATCCACACCAATGTCAAATAATGCAGTGTGACATTTGAGTTGGATGATCCGGCAGGAAAGGTGGGATAAGCCCCACAAGCATCAAAGGGATGAAGGTAAAAAAAAAAAAGGGATTTTTTTGGTGGTTTTCTTTTGCTTTCTGCTGCCATTTTCCAATGAAAATGTTGAACTTCGTGCTCAGTATGTCAGCAGAGCAAGCTGATACTTGCATATACTTCTAAAGGGACTGCAGATCATGGGGCTGGGGGAGAGAACAAGGGGGAAAAACTGCTCTTGAAGCTTTCATCCCTGGAATATCCCAGCAGCATTCAGACGAAAGGCTGAGCACAGGGTTTTCCTGGTCATCTGCTGCCACCTAGTGTCATCCCAACACCCCAAAACCCTCCGTGGATGCATTAATTTCTCTAAGCAGGACGCAATTCCTGCCTGTCCCATGAGCCACGTGTTATAGCTGTCGGTGCATCAGGGTGGACATCATCTATTTGCACTCCCTGTGACCATCTCAGGTCGGTCAGAGCTACCAAACAGATTGCCACGCGCCATCCCCAAATTACAACCCCTTCTGATGGTTCTGCACCAGTCTGCATTGAGGAAAAGCCATTGGTGCCTGCTAAGACAACTCCCAGGGAGGTAGATGGTCTTTGAGATGAGTGAAAACACCATTTGCTGCTGAGCAGAGCCCTGTGCTATCATGACCTTGTAAGACCCCTGAGATCACAAACTGAAGTTTCTATCAATCGCTTCCCAGCCTGAATAACTTAAATTTAATCCCTGAAGGTGCATTTCTTGCCTCTTCAATGCTGGTGAGCTTTGGGCAGCGGTAGAGGTCGAGATCCCCATTGCTCCCCACCTGCAACAGGAGGAGATAAAGGGAGTGGGATGGCACTGAAAGGCAAGACTCCAAGGCAAGGGGCATTGCACCAGCTTGATGCAACCATCCAAGTGCCCCCTCCAAAGTAAGGCAGTTTTCTGACTGCAGCATCCACATCTCTCACTTTGTCATTAAGCTAAATGATCCAAGTAATTAAGAAAATGTTTTCCAGTCCCTTCATCATTGCAGTGACTTCTCCAAACACTCTCCAATTGTTTAACCCTCTTCTAACACCTACACAGAGGGAAGGATACAGCAGCTGTGTGGGCTGGAGATCACAGAAAAGAACAGGACTTTGGGCAGGTTTATAGACCTGCTCATTTATTCCGTCCTCTGGAGGTCAGCTGGGAATGGTCTCAAGATGTCTCCCTCAAACTAAATGATTCCATGAGGCTGGATCTGGTATGGAATGATGTGAATCATGTGAAGGTACTTCAGACAAGACCAATAAGCACGAGTAAGTACTTCAAAATTAAAAATAATAATAATAATAATAATAACCATGAGAGAAAGGATGTTTTAGGTTGACTTAACCACAGCCATTTTATAATACTGGGGATAATGAAACAGCAGAATGCTTTCTTGAGGGCCGTCCCTGAGCCTATACCATGAGCAAGGCACATGGTCATTGGTTGGACACATCCCAAAAAGTTTAATCCTAGGCACAGTGGGATCTAACCCAGGTTTGTCGATGCGTTGGACCCGACAACCCCAGGTTTAAGCCAATGGAGGGGCTGCAGGGATGGCTGTTTGCAGTGGTATGGTGGGAGAACCAGAGTTCTTGATGTCTGGAGGGCTGGGGGACTTGTGAGCAAGAAAACAGCCGGAGGAGCCGGGGGACTGTACTCTTGTTCTCATTACAGACCCTGACAGAGCCGCGTGTCAAGTCATAGGAAATTGGCACGGAATAGTACTGTGCAAGTCAAGAGCACCTTTCATTTGAGGATTGTAAAGCCCTTTCAAGACATCAGTCCGTCAAACCTCACAACATCCCTGTGAGGTAGGCATTACCCCCCATTTCACAGGTGGGGGGAACTGAGGCACAGAGAGACGCAATGGCTTGGCCAAGGCATTTGTGCAAGCCAAAAGCACAGGCAGGATGTCTTCCCGCTCTCGTTCCTGGCTTGTGGCTCCTTCCCACTTCAGACAGCAGTGATAGCAGCTCACAAACCACTTCTGGGCTTGTCCCACGAGTGGGGAAAAATGTAACATATTTGAAGAGCTCCTGAGCCCCTTGAAAGCACCAGCTGTCACCAGCACTGCAGACATTAAACCGTTTCCCAGATGGCTTCTCCTTCCAGGTGTGGCCCCAGGATTGCCACTGTTTGCTCTTGTGCAATCAGGTAAGGGGCCAGGAGGAGCCTGAGAACTTGGATCCTTCACGGATATGTCTCAGCACCAGATGGCACAGTCCAAACTGGCAACTGTTTTTGTCTCATGGCAAATGTCTCTCCGGAGACAATGCCCAGCATTGAACTCTGGTGGCCATGGGCGGTGGGGGGGGATCTCACCATGAGTGGAGGAGAAGGAGGAGGTAGCTAGAAGGATATTAGACAGCTTTTGCCGTTGTCAGCATCTTTCATCAGTGTTGGATGTTCAGTTGACCCCAGGTCACCCCAACCAGCCCATGTGCAACGTCAATAAGAAATCAAAGCTGGTGGGTGAACTGGCAAAGAAGTGATGGCAAGAGCTGCGGTGGAGTTTCCACCATGGTAACCCCACATTGCAACCCTTAGTTATACCATGGTACCAATTTCCCCTCTCTTCCCCCCACCACTACTGTTTTGTGCTGAGTACTCACTCTGTCTTATAAAAATAGTCCTCTGGTATTAAAAATTAAAAAAAAAAACCCAACAACAAATAAAATGAGAGGAATAAAAGACCCCTGTCGCCAGCAGCAGTGCAAATCGGGAGAGCCAGCTCAGGAAGGATGGGCTTAAGGTGTCCTTTGGTTTGTCACTTCTTCAAGGGGAAGGAGGTTGATTGGACTTTGATGGCTGGGACTGGCCTAGAGCAAGTAAAAAGAGAAAGGAAACAATTCAACAGAGAGCAGAGAGACCAAGCATCCACCATCTCCATCACAACCATCCTTTCACATCTCAGGAAGGGAAGATCTGCTGCTGTCTACGAGATCAGAGAGGATCCAAGATTGTCCTGGTCACAGACATCCTCTCTCATTTTTTACAGTCCCAGACTGTATTGCTTTGAGGTGCTGGCCTTAGGCATATCCTCCATACGTTGACAGGAGACAAAAGCACATGTTGGCACCAGGCAGTAACCAGTGGTGACACCTGGGAGCCTACCTGCTGCTGGAGAGATGTCCCCCAAGGGGTTCTCAGTTTCTCAAGAACAACCAAGGCGGTTTGTGCACTACCAGAGATGTCACCAAGCCAGCCTTTGTGAGAAAGACCCCATAGTCTGAGAACTCATGAAATTTCTCAGCTCAGCCAACCAGGAAGGACATTTCCCTATCTCTTACCACGCTGGTAGTGCCTAGTAATGAATCAGGACTGGGATATGGTACATCCCACTTCCCAGCACATCTGGCCCTGCCAGTCTACACTTCCTGAAGCTGGCATTGGTTCAGAATTGTATGGCTGAAAACAGCAAGGGCAAAAGTGCTTTATCTTGGAGGGAACCAGGTCGAGCTGCAGAGATGTGCCAAACCTTTCTCTTTTTGGACCAGAGAACAAGCTTATTTTATCTGCTAGGAGAGACAATTTGTAGAGATTGAATTACATTGAGAATTCTGGGGCACATTCAGCCTCCTTGTGGTGGTAACCACAAAGGAACACGGACCTAAAATAGTTCAAGAAGATCAAAGCAGTAATTAGACCGTCTGGGGATGAGGGTCAACGTTAGTTCAACATGGCATCTTCCCTACATGGCTGGATAAGGCCTTGGCTACCATGAGGGGATACAAAAGTGCCCACTGACCCATTTTCATCGAATTCAGCAGTACAGCACGAGTTGAAAGGAATTCATCTATGAGATTCTGGGAAGGGAGACATTTAAACTCCAGCTTGACGGGTCAAAACCTAGTGCACTAGGTCCCCCATATTCCTGCATTCTGCAACTCACCTTTGAGGTGGCATCGGCCTGTAGGGAGGAAAGATGAAAGAGACCATCATTGTCCATCTCTCCACTGTCCCCCAGCAGCAAACCAGAAGTCCTCACGCTCCAGGAGGCGAAACCACATGCACCCACCAAAATATGGTATTCCCCTTAATCCATCACGACCCAACAGGACCAAAAACTCAAACCCTGGTCACCATTGACCAACCTTGGCCAAACCCCTCAATGTCCAAGCAGGTGGAGGCATGGCCACAGATTCTGAGCCTGTGGGTGCTCTAACACACAGGCAGGCTTTTCTCCTGCACTATGGGCATGGGGTTGATGGTAGGGTCAACATTTGGGTAAATTCTTGGCTTGCAGTTGTTCCCCACATGGCAGGATTTGGGGGATCAAATGATTTCCTTCCTATTTGTTGCTGTTGCCCCTAGAAGCTGGGCACCAAAGCCATTTTCCAGGTTCCCTCAAACCTGGTGGGCTTCAAGTTGCTCTTCAGCCCCAGCAGCAGGCACAGATCCCCAGCACACCAGACATATTGGGGAGGACTATGAGAATCATCGAATCATGGAATCATAGAACAGCTTGGATTGGAAGGGCCCTTAAAGATCATTTAGTTCTGACCCCACCTGCCATGAACAGAGTTACCACAAAATGCAGGCCATGCTGTAGATGAGGGAACTAAAAGCAAGCCAGGGCACACCGTGCTGAAATTTAGGACGTCCCACACAAACATGACCCATGAGACCCTGCTGTGTCTGCCTGCATGGCCCCAGTGTGCTGGGAAGTAACTCAACTCCTCCTTCAACTTACTTGGATGGCCTCGTAGAGTGGCTCATGGCACTTGTACCAAAGGCCTTGAAGTTGGTAGGAGGGACCGTGACCAGCAGGGTCTGTCCATGTGCAGGAGGCAGCTCTTTGGCCAGAAAAGGACATCCAGGCAGTGGCCGACGTGGTGGCTGGTGCTTTGGACCTACCTGGAATCACAGAATGTTTAAGGAGAGACAACGTCCTTAGGGAAGCCTCCAGTGATGTTTTACAACCTCTTTTGTAGAGCTGAGGTAATAGAATCATAGAATACCCCAAGTTGATAGGGACCCACAAGGATCATCACGTCCCAGTCCCTGTTGCATGTTTCAAAGCATACAACTGTACCCAAAGTACCCTAAAATATTCTCACCATCTACCGAGCTTTCTTCAGCACTGCAACAGATTCATCTCTTAGGATGCCATGGCAACTCCCCAACAGTGTCCACTCCAACAGAGCCACAGGCAGCCAAAAATAGGGAACTCTGGCAGGGAAGACCAGCCAGCCAACACAACTCACCACGGGGGTCCTCACAGGGCTGGATGGAAGAGGTTTCTTAGGAGGAGGCAGCTTTGCTTGAGAGACGACCGTTTTGGTGGGCACCAGGGGTGACTTGCCAGCTGGAGGAGGTGGCCTGGCAGGCTTGGGGTCCCTTGGGCGTGGAGGGATGGAGTGAGGAGGTGGACGAAAGGGATGGACAACATTGATGGGTTGGAAGCCAGGTTGGCGAGGGCAGGTTTTGGGGGGGAATGAAGCCCGCGTTGCCTGCAGAGATGAGAAAAGGAAAAACCTAAGTGCATTTTCCTAGGGAGACAGGTTCTAGGTTCTTGGCTTGGGCGATCCCAAGGCCACCAAAGATGCAGCAACCACCAGCAGAAGTGTCTGCCTGCCTGGAGAAACAGTGAGAAGCCATCAGCTTCACTCTGACATGGGGATGGGGTCAATTCCCTGCAGAGTATCCTAGAAGTCAGTGAGATCTTTTGGGGCATACAAAGCTCAAAAGATCCTTTTTTAGCAGGAAGGCTAAAAGGGCTCACACCATAGACACAAGGAAGAACACCAGCCCCATTGCTAGAGGGAAATGCCACACCACAATATCGTGACCAGGGAGGAAAGCAAACCTGGATGCTGGGATGTTACTTACTTTGTTATTGTGGCTGGAGGTGGAAATATTCCGTAAGGTGAAAGCAGCTTTGGAATGGCCACTGGTTGTTGCCTTCCGACCGAAGGCTGTGTTCCTGCCCAGGATCATAAACATAAATCACAGAGGGCAAAATAAAGCAATCATCTTTGCATCAGCTGCCTCCCAAAAGGCTGCATATCAGCAAGGTCCTGTCTTTGGGAACAGACAGGGAAATGCCTGGCAGGGCTAGGAGGGCAGGGACAACTAGTCAATCGTGAGTAAAGGCATTTATGAAATCACTAGGCATATAAAAAGGCACATGTCTGGCTCTGAGTTTTCTTCTCAAATGCTTGTATCTGAGATATGTGTGTGAGCCCGTGCTGGGAAAGGAAATAATGAATACTCAAATTCTGTGTTCATTTAGAGCCCTTCCAGCTCTTGCAGCCTGCTAGGAGCAGATGGCAAGGGAGATCCTTGCTACCAGGCTGCCTTCATCATCACTCTCTAGGGTCACCCCGTCCAACAGATCATTCCTGTCCTCTGCACAGGAGAGAGTTGAAAGCCTCAGACCGTCCCCAGGAAGAGCTCTTTCCATCTCAAAGCAATCTCAGATCTTATTAAAGCTGGTGCTGTGCTCTATCCCCCACCCATCCTACCAGACTGGCTGCTTCCAATAAAAGGTTTCTAACTGGGCCCCCAAGAGAGAAGAAATGTAGGACATATCACCCACCTGTATGTCTCCCGGCTCCTCCTCCTCGCCTCCTTGATCCATTTATTCAGAAGCGAGTTCTCCCGCCGGTACCAGAAGTAAATGCTCCCCACCAGGGCCGGGAGGAAGAGCAGGAAGATGAGCAGAATTGTTACCAAGATGGCTTCATGATCTGTCAGGGAAAGCACAAAGATTAACGCGGGGCCAGACTAATCATCAGCCTCTGGGTTTGCTTTGGTAGGGGCCAAATCCAGAGCATGGCTCCACTTGGTCTTAAGGACACAGCATAGCGGGCATGGCGATGACAGGTTGATAGTTGGACTGGATGATCTTAGTGGCCTTTTCCAATCTCAAGGATTCCATCTCCACCCCACTGCTCCAGCCTGCACTCACTGTCATGCTGCACGGGTCCGCTGTCCACGCTGCCCCCCAAGCCCGGCTTCTCGCAGTATGGAGGAGCCCAACCTGCATTGCAGTGGCAGTTCTTGTTGCTGTTGCAAACCTGTGGGGAGAGAAAGAGGGCTGGAGACCAACAGGAATAGATGAAAATGAAGATCCATAGGACAGGGCAGAAATCAGGTGCCAACGGCAGGAATCTGGGCAGGAGGAGCTTAACCCTGCTACCATTCACCCCTTGGACATCACTTGGATCATGCCAACTTTGCCCTCAAATCTGTGATTGCAATGTACAGACATATTTTCCCGCTGGCAGTACTTTTCCTGCTCTTTGTTGTATAAACCCTGCAGAGAGGTATCTCATAACTTCAGTTTTACACTTAGTGCTTTGTGCCTCGGTGCTTTGTGCTAAGCCAGAACTTCATTAAACATCTTCCCCTTGGGGTATGTCCCCCCAGTTCACAGCATTGCTGAAGCAGAGAATCCAAACCAGGAGCCTTAACTAGACTGAGTGTTGACTGTTTTACCTATTACCCTTTTTCATAACCAAGCAGCATTTTGTGTGTTGTTTCTTTACCTGACAAAGCCAATGGTCTAAGCAGTCCTCATCTGCAGGCGCCGCATTTTTGCAGCCTTTAAGCTTTGGACAAGAGTGGCTTTTTTCTATTTGCTAAACAATTTCCCTGCATTTTTTGCAGTCCCAGTTGAGTTTCTGATCATTGCTTTGTTCTCAGAGGGAACAGACACCTGCTCCGAGCTCTGAACGCCCTCCAGTTCAAACCATACCCCGATCCAAATTTTGCAGATGGACATTACAGCAAGAATGATTTTCTCCCTCTCACTTGGACGCAGATAAGCAAAGACCTCAGCTCGGTCTCACCCACAGCTGACCTCCAAGTGAAGAGTTATGAAAAGCAGATGCCCGCTGTGTCGCAAAGCTCATCCCGGTGGGAGATGACTTGGTGTTGCGTAAGGATCTGAGCTGCTGTAGGTTTCAGATGGAAACTCACCCCATGGCCGTTGCACTGAGAAACGCACTTCTCCAGCTCAAAAAGGGAGGCATTCTGGCACCGGCGGTCTTTGCAAACCTGAGAGAAAGAGAAGAGAAGAGAAAAGGTTAGGAGAGGCTCAAGAGATGGAGCACACTGATGTTTTGGCTTCACAGACAGGAGTCTTCTGGGAAGACACTGAACGTACACAGTGCAAGCTGGTTGTCTCACTGTCCCAAGTGAATGTATTTCACTCCAGCTTGCAGCACAGCCCAGGAATCTCCAACAATTCCCAATCCCATGCGGCTCAGTAAAGACACACTCCACCAGTGCCACCTCCCTCCCGCCCTGACGGCCCACCTGGCAGCTGCTGGAGAAGGCACATCCCATCCAGCCCTAAAAGCTGGGCACCAGCCAAAAAAAAGCCAATGCTGGATTTCAAAAACAGCCATCCTTTCTCATAAAAATGTCAACATTTTGGCCTTCCATCGCAGACTGGGGTGGATATTTCACAAGGAAAATGCCAAACGGTGAAGGCTGTATCTCTCCAGCCAGCTCTGTCTGGCATGCATCCCTGCTATCATGCTGTCTACCAGGCTTCTGCCCATTCTAAGCTGCACTGACCCCGTGTAAAGTACTTAGAGATGCAGATGCTGTAAAAGAGACTTGTGCTCAGTTAGCAGCACATTTTGTATCTATCCAAATAGGTATTTTGATTCCTAACAGTTTTCCCACTGGAAATTAGTTAGTCATAGGAGGCAGAACCCATTCATCAAGTCCTAGGGGATGGATCTCTTGCTGGTATTGCTTGACTTTTCATTAAATGGGAAAATTAACACAGAGACCAAAGAGAAGAGGACTTGATGGCCTACACATAAACATCTGGTGATGTGTGGCCAGAGGTCAGGCTGGACAGGGTTCTGAGCACCTGATGGAGCTGTGGGTGTTCCTGTTCATTGCAGGGGAGTTGGACCAGATGAACTCTGAAGGCCCCTTCCAACTCAAACTGTTCTATGAGTTGCGATATCACAGTTGACATATCATCAGGGCAATGCCCGTAAATGTGGAGGAAACCACGGGTGGGGGGCTAGTCATCACATAGAGAATTGTCATTGTCCACAGTGGAGCTGGGACACGAAGCCTGGTTGGCTCCCAAGAAAACCCCAACCCTAAGAAAAGGCACTCACCATTCCATCTCCACATTTTGTCCCCGTCATCACCAGCCCAGGGTCAGAGAGGTCTTCTTCATCATCCTTGGCAGTGTACATGTAGGTGCCCCGGCACTTCACCTCCCGTCCATTGAAGCGGATGGTCGTGTCAATGGAGACTGTATTGGTCCCCTGGGGCTTCTTGGCTGAGCTCTGGCACTGGATCTTGCCACACATGGCATCTCTAGGAGCAGGGCAGAGCCAAGATGAAGGCAGGTGAAGACTGACTCATCCTTGCTGCCTCATCCTGCTGCCCGCTAGCTCACCTCTCTGAATTTATGGCCATTGGAGGCTATGATAGAAGAGGTTCAGAAAGGCTTAGATCAACTATGGAGAGCACAAAATGATGCTGAAGTGAACAGGCAGGGGGTCCCCTCTAAGATCACTGACTAACTGGGAATACTGGAGAGCACACGTTCCCTAAACGGGCTCTCCTGTAGATGCCTGATTTTCCCTTTGGGCTGGGTGACCTCACAGTAATGGTGGAACTAAGCCTGGGAAGGACCTGATGGCTTCCTCTGGCCCAAAACAGTGATGTTGAAGGTGGGAAACAGCCTGCCAGCCCCACTGTTGGGTAGTGGGACCTACAGGTGATGGAGTACCTGCACATATCAGTGCCTCACCCACCTCTTGTCACACTTCACGTAGCGCCCTTGGCTGTCTTTGCCACAGTTTCCATAGGTGTTGCCAGCCATGTTCACATCCTGGAAACAGGCGGCTGGGGCAGGCCAGGCTCCTGACGGGGGAAAAAAAGTCCTTCATAATCAGCAGGATGGGGAAAGCAGGGAGAAACACCAGCACTGCAATTAATGGATGGATGCTCATGGGGAAAACACCTTGGAGAAGGCTCTAAGGTGGGTGTTGGGTCAAGGATAAGACAAGAAGGATAAAAGTCCCTTTGCTCTGGGGTCTTGCAGAAGGTGCTGGCTGTGGGAGAAGGTTTCCTCCCCTTTATGCCTGCTGCAGCTCTTCTGGCCCTGGGGTTGGCAGTGTGCTGTGTGAATGCAGATATGGAGCTGTGCCCTATTAGGATGGAAGCTATGGGATAGGAGCAAGATGTCAGGGATGTTGGTATGGGGAGCACAGTGTGCAAAGGGGTGAGGTGCAGCCCAATGCAGCACAGGGGCCATACAAGCTGCATGTAATGTATGGGCTACCTGCACTATGGGGACCATATGCAATGGGGTGATGGTTGGACTTGGTGATTGTCTTCTCCACCTTAATGATTCTATGATGAGCTATGCACAGTGTAGGACCAGGCACCTGTGATGTGCAACAGCAGCATGCTCTGCCCTTCACACCCCAGCCCCACAGACACTAATCCAACCCTGGATGCAAACACAAACACTTTCCATTCGTTACACCCTACCCCTGTGAGCAGGGGGCCTAAGGACTCCACGGAGACACAACACAGAGACCCAGCAAGGTTCCTGCTCCAGTAAGGGGCCACGAGGATGCCTGTGGGATAGGACTGAGGCTCACCTGGTCCCCAGAGCTGGACACACTGTTGGTGGTGGGTCATGCACATGCCATTGTTGCAGTATGCCTCACCATAGGCACAGGACGAGCCATCCAGCAGGTACACGTTGGCTGGGCAGTAGGGTGAGGCACCCGTACAGTATTCAGGGAGGTCACAGGATCCTGCTGCTTCCCTGCAGATGGTCCCAGCCACCTTCAGCTGTCACAGGAGAAGAGAGAAGCATCAACACCCAAAGGCAGCAAATGGGATCAGCTCAGATGGATGCGACCTTCTGGCATAGCATGGGGCATAAAGCATCTATAATGTCCCCTCTGGGACTGTAATGGGCTTTGATGTATAAAGCCAGATTTTGGGACTGGACCCCAGCCAAAAAGCAGAGGCTCCCTGTAAGACACAGTTTTTATGCATATCTAATGTGTATTTCTGCATAACCCTCATCATTTGGCACCAGGAGGGCTGAACCTGGGGACATGCAGAGTGTGAGTCTCATGGGGACCAAGTCTCAGTGCTTGGTCCAAGGTGGGCATTGGGTGGAGGGCGGAGGGAGGATTACCCTGCAGTTCTGGCAGCAGTCACCATGGGCACACTGGGCCCCCATCTTCAGCGTGCAGTTGTGTGCATTGCAGCACGGGTTGGTGCACTCCTGTATGCAGAGAAGACGACGATGCAGAGTTATAGACAGCAACAATGCTCAATGAGTCCATCCCTTCCCCCTTCCCATCACTGCTCTCATAGAATCATAGAGTGCCTTGGGTCGGAAGAGACCTTAAAGCCCCTCCAGTTCCCACCATCCGGTTGCCCAAAGCCCCATCCAACTTGGTCTTCAACACCACCAGGGATGAGCATCCACGAGTGCAACGGTCACCCTGTTCCACAGCCTCACCGCCCTCTCAGTCCCTTCTCCACCCATCACAGCACTGCCTTTGGGATGGCATCCCAAACCCACTCCCTTTGCAAAGACCCCTCTCCATGCTGCAACCTCCAGCAGAGCTGAGATACAAACCAACCCCTCCAGCACCGTACCTCCACCTCCCCACAGTCACAGTCCTCTCCATCTTCCAGAAAGCCATTGCCACATTTCCGTCCCACTACCAGGTCTTTGGTGTCGGGCAGGTTGAAGAGACACATGCCACCTCCCTTCTGGAAGTAGCTCTCCAGCTGCCTCTTGCTGCAGGAGCTGAAGACACGTGGGAAGGGGTGTCTGTATGGGAGACAGATGGGGAAGGGTGGGAACCAGGGCATGTGGGGCCAGGAGAAGGTGGAAAACCACAGTCAGAGCTGGGAAATAAGGACAAGCAGCAAACACCGTCGTCCTGTTGCATCCACACCACCATCTCCCACCCCAACCTGCATTGGTAACCCAGACACTAAACCAGGGGACACCATGCTGAACCCAAATATTTTGGGAGATGGGTTGTGTTGTTCAGCAGAGCTGCTCAGTGCCACCTCCAGAGCACCACATCTCCAGCAGATGCCTCCTGGAGGTTGGAGACTCAATGGTCTGGATCAGGTCTCCACGTGGACAGCCTCTATCAGCCTGTTATTACTCAATGGAGGATGGGAAATACCCCTTTGGGTCTATTTCAGTACTTTGGAGGCTGAGACAGACAAAAACCTTTCAAAAATTTAAAGCAAAAGAAAGAAAAAGGAATGAAAATGAATTGTTCACAAGGCCTGAGAGGCAAAAGTGAGAAGTTAGTGCACGTATGGTCATTTCTTGAGCAGCCCAAGTGTCCTTTCCCACAAGGGGCTTGGCAGAACCTGGTGATTTCCTACACCAGCTCTGAGAGTCGCGGAATGATTTGAGCTGGAAGAGACCTTTAAAGGCCATCTAGTCCAACTCCCATGCAATGAAACGGGGACATCTACAGAACAGTTCTGCAATTTTGCATAAGTTTCTAGTGCTTTGTGGATGGTGCACTGAGAAGGAGGAAGCAGAGCACAGGATATATGCATAGGAGATACGCTCTGCTTATTTCAGGGCTGTTTTCATTTCCTCATATTGCTGACAAACAGTTCTTTGCGTATCAGCATATCTCATTTCTGACACGAAGCAAGGATTTTGGGGGAACTTTGGGGTAAATCTCTTGGGCTACAGGAAAAAAACCTTTAAGTCCATGTAAGTTAAGCAAGTAAATACATCCATAAGCCGGTACATGAACACACAAACAGGGACAGAGTGCAGACAGTCAAAAAACGACCTTCCTGCCCACGTGGGGAAAAAGATTTTAAGCAGAAAACTGCAGGAAGAAATGTGGCAGGAAGATGCGGTCAGCCTGGAGAGCTCTGCATGTGAGCTGCAGAGGGCAGGAAAACAAATGTCTGACATGTTCCTGCTGTGGGGCATCCTGTCCCCATCCCCATCCCCGTCCCCGCCACTCACCCGGTGGCCGCTGCCATGACACAGCCGCCTTGTTCTGGGGTGGCCTCCACGCAGCAGCCTTGGCTGTCGTGGCTCATGCCAAAGTTGTGGCCAATCTCGTGGGCCATGGTGGCTGCTGCTCCGATGGGATGCTCCGAGTGGTCCTGCCAAGGAGTAGGGGCTGCGTCAGCTCTAGGGAGCAAAAAGGGCTGGCCCCCACATCGGTGTCCCCTGTGTCCCAAGTGAATGGGGTCTATGGGAGAGCTGGGATTTTGTTTCCTAAAAGCCCACCACGGGACCTCTGGGAAGATCTTTTATTGGAGCAAACCACCGAAAACAAGGGACATTGAAAGGCACGTCCCAAAAAAACAGGAATCTGTTTGCCTCAGCCAGCCCAAGGACCTCAGGATCACCCCATCAGGAGAGGGAAAAAGACCATCTGGGGTGGAGATGGCCCTGCCAAACCAGAGGGCATGGGCAGATGGTACATAAGATAAAGGACAGAAGCCATGCAGGATACCCCAACACTCCTGCTGGGAGCGTACACAGCGCACAAAACCTTTAAACCTTCCCTTTTTCACCTTTCCTAGGGCTTGGCCAGCATCCGAGAGGGCCACCAGCATCACTGGTTGATCCTAGGACCAAACCCAGCTGGCTGGTTCTCCAGGCCCATGAACAATCCCATTAGGATTGGGTGACAACGGGGTCCTCAGGCCAGGGGGGGTTGGCAATGGGGACCCCCGTGCTTCCCTTACCACGCTGACCCCTCCGGAGTTGTCTGCACTGCACATCCCTTCCAGTGGAGCCATGCCAATGGTCGTCCCCCGGAATGTCTTCCCGCTGCTCACCAGAAAGAACAGAAGGGTAATTAGTGAACCCAACCAGATCAGTTATCAGTATGCAGACCCGGTGCCCTGCCCCACCATCCCCAAGGTGCTCACGTCAGCAGCTGCGCGTTGTCGTGCTTCTTGCGAGCCCTCAGAGCCTTCTTCCACTGCAGGAAGGCCCAGAGCGTGGTGTTGGCATCGCTGGTGACAGTGCACTGGTCCCTCTCCGTCCACACCTCCAGGCCAATCAGGGCCACCTTGATGTTCAGCGACCTGTAGAACTTCAGGGAGGAGACAGGCATCAACATCTGCTGCAGATCTACCATCCCCAACCGTGATGTTCCAGCCGGTGGGTCTCCATGCTTTCCTTCTGGTTGGTTGACTCAGGGATATGCTTGTTCTAAATCCACCAGCACACAAGCTCTACCACCAACACTGTCAGGGTGGCACAATCCCATCCACCAAGTGACAGCACTGTCTGTACTTAAGCTTGGAGAACCACAACACTGCACTCACGTCAGTGCCAGCTTTGATCCTGGCCTCTGAGAGTCCACCACGACTGGTGGTTGGGAACGCATTCCCCATCCTGTACTCTCAACCACCACCTAAACTCCTAGTTCCAGTGACATGGGGACAGTCCCCTCAGTTCCCTTGAGCTCAGGCACTTCTGACGCACTGGGAGTGACAGAGATGGTGACAAGGGACCGGCATTACCTTGTCCACATAGTTGGCAATCTCCACAATTCGCTGCTTAGTGAGGCCCAAGTTGAGGTTCTGGTTCCTGAACTGCAAAGAGAAGGGGATGGGAAAGGTCAGCAGAGCAAGAGCAGAGATGGATACAGAGCGGGATCCTGGCTTTTCTGCCAGAGGAGATTCCTGCCCCTGCAACACTCACCAGCGTGTGGTCAGCAACGATGAAGAGCTCCATGTACTTCATGGTCCTCCAGGCATCTCTCTTCACCTGCAAGACAGACAGCAAGGCTTGGAGGAGTGAAGAAGCCCAAAGTGCATCGCATGTTCCCATATCTGCCCAGAAAGGATGTCCAAGAGGGGAAACTGAGGCACAAAGAGGCATGGACAATTTGCATGGCAATATCATGTCCCATACTGTCTGTCAAAGTCCCAGCCCACACGTACAAGGGCTTCCCTTTGAGGTCTCCTGCCTAAAATCAAACCATGTGAGCTGCCCATCCAAGACACCCCACCCCTAGAGGTGTTCAAGGTCAGGTTGGATGGGGCCCTGGGCAAGCTGGTCTGTTATTAAATGGGGAGGCTGGTGGCCCTGCCTGTGGCAGGGGGGTTAGAGATTCATGATCCTTGAGGTCCCTTCTAACCCTGGCCATTCTGTGATTCTGTGACACCAGACAAGGATGCAGAGAGCCCCACTCCCAGCCTCCTGCCCCACCATGAGCAAAGGACCCAGAGCTGGCCGTACCCGGTGGTCCACCAGCTGGAAGAGCCGTGTGATGTCACCAATGGTGTTCCCAAAGTCATCGCCGTGGGCACAGGTGCCACCAGGGATGTGCAGGTGCTCTGCTCGGTGGATGAGGTGGTGGTTTGGCTCGGGTGTCCCCACAGGGTGAAGGTAGTAGGTATCGTTGCTGTTCACCACAATCAAGCCCCTGGTGATGGAGAACAGACCGAAATAGCTCCTGCAGCTCCTTCACTGCTCACGCAACCCCTGCCGAGATCCCACGATTTCCACACCTCAGCTTGGGTACCCAGGTGGGCAGAAAGAAGAGATGGATGAATGCAGGTCCATGAGCTCATACATCCCTAGCATTAAAACCTCAGGCAGTGCATCCATCATTGCCCTTGAGAACCCCCAGATTTTCCCACACTCTCCATACCGCATTCCTGAGCAGGTGCTGAGGACGACCCAGGAGCTGCGGTAGCCCTGAACGTGCCCATGGTAGTGGCAGTGGTCCTGGGAGAAAGACACAGAAACCCTGGTTAGAAACAGCCACGCAGAGCCAGCCAGCTATAAATCCCAATTTCTTGTCCCAAAAAAGCCATCCACTTCATGCTTCCCAGCAAGCAGCATCCATCTGGACTAGGGAAAAGGAGGGATGGAGCCGGGATGCTGCCAGCTCTGGAGGTTCAGCCTGGGGCAGGATTCCATGTGCCACGTGGGTGACAAATCAGGGATAGGGAATTGGCACGGAGAAGGGACAGAGATACTCAGGGTTCATCCTTTTGGGGGCACCCCAAAACCACTGTCCCCCTTCTTCTGAGATGAGTGATGTGCCCACCGTGTGGTTGGGGGTCACTGTCACGGGCTGCCCATCTGTGGTGTAGTGCGTCTCAGTATAGCCTGGTGCCAGCAGCCTGCAGAGAGAGCAGAGCAGTGAGGAACCCAACGGTGTTCCAGGGATGTGCTGACCCTTTGGGGACCTGTGGTCAGTGAGGACACAGTGGCACAGAGGGTCCAAAGGGGCAGGAAGTGCCTCTGCTGCTTAGCCCCAGGAGATGTGAATGGAGAATCTGAAGTCTCCAGGCCCCCTTGTGTAGCTCATCAGGGTTGGGGTCACTATCAGGGATGGAGTGATGGCTTCTCCACAAGGACCAAGACCACCCACAGGTCCTCAGCACTGATAAGTCTCCCTTTGCCCCCACCCCAGTGAAACAACAGCCTCCAAACCCACCATCAAGCCAAAACCCCAAAGGGGAATCATCAGTTTGAAGAAGACGGAGTCAGTCCCATCCTTGGGGTCCAGACTCAGAGCATGGCAGGTTTGGGGTCTCCAGCCCCACTAGCTCCATCCATACACTTCAACCCATGGCACAATGAACGCGATGCTCTTGATGCAACACCATACCAACATCATACCAGCATGTCCCAAAAAAGCAGAACTGGTCAGAAAATCATAGAAGGTAGGAAAACACCTTTAATATCAACTCTGATAATCCATCCCTGCCATGCCCACGTCCCTCAGTGCCACTCCTCCACAGTTCCTGAACATCTCCAAGGACAGTAACCCCACCACCTCTTTGGGCAGCCAGTTCCAATGCATTACAGCTCTTCTGAGAATAAATTTTTCCTAATAGCTGATGGTGAGAACTCTCAGACTGCTTTTAGCAAAGCCTGTCCCCACAGCTGCTGGCCGTCTCTCACCCAAGCCCGCAGTGACACAGCCTTGTGCTGACAAATTGCTTCCTGCCGCCGGGCAAGAAGAGCCAGAGCTCAGCCCACATCCCATATGCCTGTGCACAAGAGGGAAAGCAGCAGAGATGTGTCCTCCCCAGACTCTGGGATGATGGGCACTGAGTACACCAGGGGCTCGGCCAGCTGCAGGGCTGGGCTCACCCCTGCTGACCCTCTGGTTTTGTTCTACAGAAGGAAACGCTGCCAGCAGACAGCCCAGAACAGTGCTGGGCCTCCCCGCCTCTTGGTTTCTATTTTGTGATTAGTTTGATTCCAAAAATACTGCTGTGGGGACAGTCCTGGCATCCAAATCCACATCCCTGTGAGCAGACGCCTGGCACCAGTAACTCCAGTACAGCAGAGGATCGTGATGAGAGCTCAGATTGGGTCTTGGAAGGGGTGCAGCAGGAATGGGGTCGAGGATGGGGTTGGCTGAGATGTGAAAACCTCCACACAGTGCCTGGGGGCTGAAGGAGGTGGGAGATTTGAGCTTATCTCCAGTTTGGGATGCTGCAAGTTCCACCATGATGGCATCCCGCTCCCATGAGAGCAAGGAGATGGGGCTCTTCCTCCTTCACAAGGGAAGATCTTGTTGGAAGAGACCATGAGGAATGGTTCAGAGGACAACCACCTCTCCCAGCATCACAGGAGAGAAGATTTGGGGTATGGCACAGCCTGGTAGCTGAGGTAGCCCTGTTAGCTGGCACAAGACAGCAGCTCCAACAGCCATGGCTGCATTGGTCCTCCCAGCAGATGCAAGTGCTAGGCCAATCTTGGGAGCCACAAGAATGGATTTTAGTGCCATAGATGCTCTTGGGTACACTGGATGGTCTTGGGTGCTATTGATGCTGTCGAGTACCTCAGAACTGTCTTGGGCACCATGCATGGTCACCCTCAGAGCAATTCAATATACCCAATTCAACACTTCCCTGCAAACCCAACACCATCTCCAGCTGATGAGGTCTTAGCCCTCTCAATGTCTTCTAGAAGGAGAAATAGGTTTGTCAGAAGAAATGAAATAGGAATCAGGCTAGGCTTTGCATATTAGCATGCAATCCACACAGCTGGAAGAAAGCAGAAGCAAAACTGGACCTGTAAGGATGGGCTTCCTGCATGACACCATATTCTGCTCGACCACAAGGCCACCCAGCACCAGGAGAAACCCAAAAACACAACAGAACAAACACCACAAGGTCTCCAAGGATCATCTCGAGGTTGTTTGATCCACCAAGACTGGACCAACACAGGAGAGCAACACAGGTTTCCAAATGTCCTCCACGCCACCAAGATGCCACCAAACACCCTGCAGCACCAATCCTAGAGCAGGGCTGCAGAACCACCCCATTGGATTTCTCCATCCCTCACCCACACTGTCCTGCACCATGGCACTGCCCAGCCCTTTTCTTGTATGATGCAGGCACCAGCCATGGAAAATATCATTTCAGCCCTAACCCAGCATCCTGCAGCAGAACCCCTTCCCCAACCAGTCCCAACACTTACTGGTTCCTCTCCAGCACCAGAATGAGCTCTCTACCCTCTGCCATCACAGCCACTTCTGCCCGCGCCGGCGCTGGCACCTGCAGAAGAAAACAAAGGAGGAATGGGGTTAGGAGAGACAGACCCAAGATGCCCCCTGTCTTTCTCTGTGTTATTGTAGGACCTACATGAGGGGAGCAAAAGAGGAGGGCATGAGGAGGCGCCCAGTGCTGGGACAGGGCTGGTTGGCATCTCTGCGCCACCGCCATGGGAATAAATAGCAACCATCCGGGCAGCGGTAACGGCACCGATAAAAATACCCAGGGACAGCGGGAGGAAGCGATTGACTCAGCTTCCCCAGGATGCTGGTGGCTTTACTCAATCCCTCACTTTGGAGGGAGCCTAATGGGAACTGGTTTCCTCACCGTGCGCACGCATCCACGCCGACATAATTGGTTTGTGCACAACGGGATGTGACACAACCCAGAAGTGAGACCTCGTGCTCGTGTCCCCTCCCTGGCTCCAGTGCTGGGGACATGAAAAATGTCTCTGGTGTCACCTGGCAGTGCTTGTAGTCTCTGCGCCCCACCATGGGTTGGGTCCCTTTGAGGCTGGGATGTCACCACGATGGCACAGTGGTGGCAGGAGGTGACATGCATAAAAAGGCAGGGTTGGGACACAGGTAGGAGGCAGCACCAACATTTCCCCATAGGATGGGAACTGGAGATATCCCTTAAGACCATCCAAACCAGCCCATGTGGGGTGAGATTCCTCATACCAGGATGCAACCGCACAACTTGGGGCTGCCGCTACAGCCCCAAGCTGCAGGAGCCCAGCAGAACCAAGGGAACCCTTCCCACCTTTATCTCCTCCCTCTGGATCCAATCCCTCACCCAATCCTTCCCCATCCATGACGTGGCTGCTGACCCCCCCTCCTGCCCGACCATGGCTGTGGTGGGATGGGGCCGGTGGCTGCCATGCTGCTGAGGTTTTCCCAGCTGGGAAGATAAATGGGAGAGGAAGGAGCCGTCCCAGCAGCTCTCCGGCCTCACTGCTCCAAACATCACGCGTTTCTCACCAGGAATGCAAAGGGGTGGGGGTGATTTTCCCATAAAGGGCTGAACCACGGCCCAAATCCTCCCTCCTGGCCCTACGGTGGGACGTCGGTCTTCATGCACCCCAGCAGCCCCAGGGACGTTCTTAGGGACAGCATCACCATGAAGCATTTCAGGTTGTGGGGCACGTGGGATTTGTGGTGGCAGGCTCATTTTCTTTCGGGCAGGAGCTCCCCAAACTGAGCTGCTCACATTGCCCAAAGGGGGAGGTTTGGGGATAGGATGGGATAAGGATGGGGAGATGCTGGCCCCACGGCGCCAGGAGGACGCAGTGATGGAGTGCTGACGGCTGAGCCCCCCCCCCCCCCCCCCCCCCCGATGCCATCTTCCCAGCTCCAAAAAAGGAGCCCAGAGGCAGCACTTTAAAAAAATAACAAACCAACAAAAGCAGAGAGAAAAAGCAAAGCTGAGGTCCCCGCCAGCCCCAGCATGGCCAAGGCACAGCCACAACAAGGGGCCCTGCGCCACGCGGGAGGAGGAGGAGGAGGAGGAAACCAGGGCCGAAGGCTCCTCTCCTCCAGGGATGGTGGGAACGGGCTGTATTTTTAGAACATGATCTTATACAAACATCGCTCTCTGGCCAAACATGGTCTGCTCATTTTTCTTGCAATTTCCCTGCTTTTCCCCCGCCTCCCTGTATTTCCAGGCTGTTTCTCCCACCCCTGAGCCCTCTCCTCCTCCTCCTCCCCAGGCCCTGGTTTGAATTCCCCAGCAATTACTCCCTGCCTCGACTTTGGGGCCTTCGTGGCAAAATGCTTGTCCCCGAGCTGCTGCCTTAAAGGGATACGTGTTTCAGGGCAGCACTCATACTTGCAGCCCCCGTGCTACCACTGAAGGCTGGAAAATAGCTCACTCGCTGCCAATAGGGTCAGCACTCAGACCCTGCAAGGGGCTGTCCCTCCCTGTGCCTCAGTTTCCCCCACAGGGATGCAGCAGGAAGAGGGGAATTATCCCGGATGGACCCCTGCAGAAATAAACAGCAGTACATAAGGAAAATGTGGGAAAGGAGAAAGAGTGCAACACTCGTGCTGGGCAGAAGTCAAATAACCCAGCTGTTAGGCCAGGAAAGGTGATGATGTATTATGTGTTAATTAAGCACCAGTAATTTTGCCCTGAGCCTAAGTGATGGGCGGTTGGCTCCCTGAGAGCTGCTAGATGTGGCTGTGTGCACCAGGAATGGGAATGGATCATTATCAACCATCCCAGCTCTCATCATCATCCCCAGCTCCAGCACCACCCCAAGCTCCAACACCATCTCTGTCTGTCCCTGTCCCAGTCTCCAGCATCACCCCAAGCTCCAACGTTATCCCAATCTCCAGCACCGTCCCCAGTTCCAGCACATACCCAAACTCCAGCACTACCCCAGCCTCCAGCATCACCCCCAGTTCCAGCACTATCCCAAACTCCAGCACCATCCCAGTCTCCAACACCATCCCAAAGCTCCAGCACCATCCTGCCTGACCCAAACACCACCATCTGTCTCCAGGACCCACAGATCCCCACTGCATGCTGCAGGAGCAGCCAGACCATGTACTGGTGGCCCCACTCCAGCACATCCCACAAATCCAGTCCCAGTATGGGCTGTGCTGGGAGAGCAGCTGGGATGAACCCGCCCTGGCGAGGAGCCCACGGGGCAGAGCTTGGCTCCAGTTTTCTCTTTCAATCCACTGATCAGAAAAACCTCAGCAGAGAAGCTGAGGCCAAGAGGGTTGTGTTGTTATTCGATCTTTGTCTCTCCATGGCTCCAAGTCCCACAAGCCCTGACGTCCTGGGTAAGCCCATGCAAGTCTGGATGCAGGGAAGAGGAAGGGAAGACGGATTCCCATCTCATCACGGGGATGTGGACACTCCGCAGAGGATACAGTGATGGGTTTTGCAGCTGAGCTCCCACTCGGAGCATCACAGCAGAGCCAGTGCTCCCCAGACTCAGGCACAGCTGGAGCTGAGCAGCAGAGTTTGGGTTTCAAGAGCTCCTCATCACCCAAACATGCAGCAGAGCACAGCTCGATGCAGACTAGGATGGAAATCCAAGACCTCCAGGGCAATCCTCTGCCTCCAACCATTCGCTGGAAGGGCATCCTAGGAGCAGCCAGCTCTTGAAGAACCAGGAGAACCCAGCCCTCGGATAAAGGGGCAGGGTTGGGGTTGTTTCAAAGCAAATCCAGCTCAGAAGCTACATACTGGCTTGGTCTGCCCTGCCACATGTTGCAGAGGGAAAAGGGCTTCCCTGCAGGAAACAGATATTGCAGGAGTGGGTGACAGCACCTGGGCAGGGATCGGGTGATCCCACTCCTCCCTTCCTGCTCCTCCCAGTGCTGGTGATGCTTCCCAGGCACATGGGAACAAGTGACTGCAAAGGGAAAAGAAATCCGTAGCCCAGGCAGCACAACCATCCTGTCAGCCACCAGGTTGATGAGGACAGGATCTCACACCCATTCAGTAACAAGGGAGCTGTTTGCAATCAGGGTCCTCACGACCTCCTCCTGGCCTCTCCCAAATCACTTCCACGTGTGCCGGGAGCCACAGAGCCTGTGGGAGTTCAGCCCTAACAACAGGGTCCTGCATGCCCAGTGCTGTGCGGGGCCACCAAGGCCACCTCATGGAGCCATCACTGGGAAGAGGAGACACCATGGTGTCCTCTAGGTGCTTCCCAGGATGGGAAAGTGGTATGGGCCACCCTGCAGCATCCTGCCTGCTGCTATCACCACACTTAAACCCACTGCTAAGGGCCTGAGCCCATTGTTTCACAATGGAAACCCATCATTTTGGGCTGGAACCTATTGTTTCGTGCTGGAACCCACTGATTTGCACTTGAACCTGTTATTTCATGCTAGAACCCATTGTTTTGCACTTGAACCCATCATTTTATGCCAGAGCCCAACATTTTGTGCTTGAACCCTATTGCTTTGGGCTTGAACTCATTGCTCCATTGTCAGAATCCCATCATTCCATGCCAGAACCCTACATGTTGTTACAGAACCCAACCTTTCATGCCAGAACCCAATGTTTTGCACCTTCAGGAGGCAGACGTGTTCAACCACACTGGGGTTCATGCACACAGCCCAGCTGCACTCACAGCTCCAGGCTATCCAGCCCACATCTCAACACAATGCATCCCAGCTTGTGGCCATGGACGCTGCAAGAGGAGCCCCAAATCCCGATACCATAAAACCCCTCCTCACTCATCTCCTCCTTCCCGTGTCCTGAAGCCATACAGGAGCACACTGCAGACCCCAAAAGCAGCCGTGTGGAGACAAACAGCCTCTTTGTGCAGTGGGAAGGGCAACAGGACAGCCGCACGTGTCACATCCTCACCAAGCCAACGTAATTAACTATTTCCAGCACCTCTGCTTGAAGGGCAGGAGCAGACAGAATAGAATGGATTTATCCCAAAAATAAGCACTTGGCGGTGGTTAAGGACAAAAAGGCCGGGCTAGAAGGGAGAGGTTATAGAAATGCTTTGGGTCTTGACGTGCAAGCAGAATCCTGCTCGCCCCTGCCCTGTTCCTTGGTTCCTCCAGCAATTCCCCTACAAACCGCCCCTCTGCTGGCTTGCAGCCCCTCCCCACATCCCCGCTGAACAGCAGCTCCTTGTTTCGGGCTGTCTGGAAGCAGAACAGATGCCAGGAAGTGCCAGGTCCTTCCTCACTGCCCCTTCCCCAGCCCCACAGCCGCGGGGATGCATTGAACCCCCACATCCCACATGCAATGTGGGGCAGCAAGCGTATAAATAAACCACTTGCCTCTCAGATACCCTCCAGCCTAAATATAGCCCCAGGGCGGCTTCTCATAGATTGGAAACCAACCCTGCCGTCCCCAGCAGGATAAGATGTGTGAGGCTGGGCACACTGCAGCTATTTTGGCTGCAGGAGAAATGCGATTCCCAGCAGCAGCTGCTGTGCGAGCGGCGCTACCCGGAAAGTGAAAGGCACCAACCAGGAGGTGCCACGTGGAGACATCTCAGGTGGTTTCAAAGCTGCGTCCTCAGACCCCGTCACCATCATAGATGCCACCAGAGGAGGTCACTTCCCAGCACTGCGTCTTCTACCAAACCTCAAACCTCAGCAGTTTCCTTCCATCATCTAGCGGGGGTTGGAGGTGTGGATGGAGGGGACAATGTGGCAGCCAGCAGTGAGCTTTGGGGTGTCCCATCCAGCACATGGCTTTTGGATATCAGGGAGACAGAGCCAGGCAGCAGGCTGAGCCCGGAGCCCATCGGTAGCGCTGCTGTGCTGGGTGGGTGCCAAAGTGCTGGCACATGGAACAGAGAGATGCAGGGCCCTCTCCTTGGGGACCTCCAAAGTCAGCCTGGATGTGTTCCTTCAGTCTGTGCCAGCCTGAGATCCAGCCACCCAGTATTTAATTAATCCACTGTTAAAGCCTCCGATTTCATTTCTGAACTGATGGATGCCATAAATTGGGCACTCCAACACGTGCCCTGCATCCGAGCCCTGGCATCACACAACCCAACCCTACAGTGGGGAGGATAGAAGCCATTTGTGTCCTTACCTCGTCGTCCAGGCTGACAGCTCGCCGGCTGCGACCCCCCAGAAGCCAATGTGGTGTCACCCACTCTCCCTGGGACATCGGCCCTGTGGGAGAGAAGAGCTGGTGAGCACCTGGGCTACAGGGAGATGGGGAGCTCCCGTGGCCTCACGTTGTGCCAAAGGAGGTTCAGGTTGGATATTAGGAGACATTTCTCCTCCAAAAGAGCAGTCGGGCACTGGCACAGGCTGCCCAGGTGGAATCTGCATCCCTGGAGATGTTCCAGAATTGTGCACTGAGAGACACGGTCAGTGGGCACGGTGGGATGGGTTGGGCTTGGGGAACTTTGAGGTTTTTTCCAACCTGAATGATGCCATGATTCACGAGGTTATGGTGAGCACAGAGAGCTGGGGAGCTCCCACAGCACGTCCCAGCAGCAGGAGCTGCCCCAAAGAAATGGGGCTGGGGGCTCCTCGGGTTTGCAGGGTTGGCCACCAGCACAAACCCACAGCTCCCAGGAGCATCTCCACTCTCCCAGCCCCAAAAACATGCCTGCTCCCAAAATCACACACAAAAAATACCCCCATCTTGGGTTGTATCCTACACATCCCAGCAGAGTCCCGGGGCTCAGCTGGAGCCAGGCAGACTTTCTAAGATTTTCTTCTCATAAACAACGTGGCTGCATTTGATTGCAGCAGAGTGAGTGGCTCCCGATGACTTAAGCCAAGAAAACAACGGAACAAAATGAAATCTGCTGCTGAAGACACCCGCTGAGAGGGGATGAGGGCCGGCGCCGGGCCACCTTGCCAAGGGAAATGTTAGTGGAAGCTGGGATCCATAACCCTCCCCAGTAAATGGCAAAGGGAGACGAACGAGGGGGCTGACGGTGTGGTCACTGAATACGTTTGTTTTGGTTCCCCTGCAGTGATGTGGGGGGATCGGGGTGGGAAGGACGGTGTTACTGAGACAGAAAAAGAGGGAAAGAAAAGGAGCTGCGGGTGGGAGCAGTCCCAGCACGGAGCCTGGCGATATCGCCCGGTGGCATTTAATCAGCTCTCATTCACACACAGCGTTTAATCAGATTCCAGGAATAACTGCAGATAAGGCAGTGGCACACTCCTTGTCCCCCAAGAAGGGGAACGGGGCCTCCAAGCACAGCTATAAATATGGGGAAACGGAGGCACGGCCACACAGCGCATCGCGCTCCATGACATTTGCCACCAGCCCAATGCAAAGAAATGGGGAAAAAGCCTAACAGCTGTTCTCCCCCTGGGCTGGGAGCAGGGAGCCCACGGCATGAACTGTTTGCCCATAGGTTGTGCTGGGAATGGCAGAGCCTCAGAGAATGAGCAAGGGCCTGAAAATCCAACTCAAACAAACCCGAGCGCAGCGCGGAGGGGCATTCCCACCCCTTTCTCTTGGTGTTTTTTCTTTTTCCTGGAAAACACACTCACTCCCTGCCCTTTTTGGAGCGCTGGTGTGGGGATGGATTCATCCCTGCAGCGCTCAGCATTTCAGATAAGGGATTTATGTGGAGTTTATCTGAATTTCAGGGCTCCCACCGCGCACTCGGAGCTGCTGGAAGCGCAGCGTCCGGCAAAACACAGAGAACAACAATAACAGAAGTTGTGCCTTCAGCTCCTTGGAGGGGCTGCAGAAGAAAACAGGGTGGAGAACACAGACTAAATGGGCCAAACGAGGCTTTCAGCATATAACTGTTTTTGAAAGTGCTGGAAACCTTAGGGAAAATAACGTATTTCTTCAGTAATTAAAAAAAGGCCAAGTTTTGCCCCAAAACGCAACTGAGCAGCACCAGCCTGGCTCTGTTCGGGGAGCTGAGATGGCTGTGGGGGCCGACGGGTCCTGGTGTGGGGTGAGGGGAAAGAGGGTCCTCATGAGGGTCCCATGGGGGGGCCAGGAGCCATTCCTCCTCCTCTCAGGGTTGGGCGGCCGCTCATAGCTCTCTGCTCCGGATCGGACCATATAGAGGCATCAGCAGCACCCAGCAATCTGTGCAATGCCGGGGAGGATCAGGGGATCCCACAGAAATGGGGGCAGCTTGGGGGACCCCCCTCACAGCACAGCTGCAGAGCCAACATGAGGAACCATGCCCCCACGCAGCCTCAACAGCACCAAAGCAAGCATCACCCCAACACCATCTGGGGTCCCCCCATCCGCATGCTGGTATCCCCAAACTGAAGGGTAACACTCCCTCCCCACCACCCCCCCACAAACCATACCCTCTTACCTCGTGTCCCAGCAGCATCCCCGTGCCCGGGGAGCAGCAGCAGCCCCAGCAGCAAGACACGGTCCCCAAAAATGACAGCGAAACCCCTCTGCTTAAGGGGCACGACCTCGCCATGCCGCCGATCCCCGGCGCTGTCACAGCCTCCGCTCCCCGCCGCCAGCCCTGCCTTCCCTCTTATGCTCTCGGGTGCCCTCCCCTCCGTCCCGTTTCCCCCCACCAGCCCCATTCACGCTCCCCTCCGTCCCAATGGCCGGAGCCCACTTTTCCCCAGGCACCCGGCTGCGTCCTGGGCTGGGCGGTCGCGGGGAGGGGGCTGGTATTGTTCGCCTTTATTTATGGCTGTGTTTCTTGGCTGAGCGTGGCGGACCTAATGGAAACCAGACGGGAGGGAAGGCTGCTCCCAAGCTCTTCCCCCCCCCCCCCCCCCCCCCCCACCCCCCCATCCCTCCCTCATTCGGCCAGGACGTCCCAGCAGAGCCCCAACAGCAGCCCCTCGCCGACCCCATGGAAAAGCAGCAAGGAGGAAGGGGGAAATGGATTAAAATAACCTCTTTCACCCCCCCATACATCCGGGGTGAGATAGCACAGAGACCCGCCTGCAGTCCTCAGCCTGCTTACGGTCGTTATTAATTATCATTAATAGCATTCTATCTTTTACCCAGTGGCTGTAGGGCTTGCTGGGCTGTATGGGGTGGGGGACGGATGCTGCCCACGAGCCCAAACTGCAGGGCTCGCTGCTCTGTGATAACCACCTCCATCCTCCCCCCACTCCCAAAGCACTCAGCCCCCACCAGAGCTCGGGCAAGGATTCATTAACAGCAACTGAAACCCTAATAATTATATTGATCAAGCCCAATAATCGATGTTTTCCTAATTAATCAAAGCTTTCCTCCTATTTAAAGCTTTCACTCTGTGCGTACTAGGGACAGCTGCAGGCACACATGTCCAGTATAAGCTCCATTTGCCCCTTCCTGAGGTGACACCGTGGGAGAGGAGGGGATAGGGAAATTTTCTGGGGTTTCCCAGCACAAATGGGGAATCCAACAGCCCAGCAGCACTGTCAGAGCTTCCGGTGCTCTGACGTGTGTTGAGGTCCTGCAGGGGGACGGCCAGATGGGAACATCTGGATGCTGTGAGGTTGCCTCAGCTCAGCAGCACCTTGGGAGCTTCCCAGACCCTCATACGTGGCATTTTTGGGATGGGGAATTGCTACTTAACAAAGCCTTGCTCTCGTCGTAAGCTGTCCCAAGCATCTTTCTGGGCTGAGTTCCATAAAGGGATCCCCAAAGCCTGAAGTGGTCTCCTACCAAAGCTCCATGGGACGATAGGAAGGACAGCAAGACACTGCAAACAAAAACAACCAAACAACCTAAATCACACCAAAGAATAAACCTGTGCAAGCATCCCAAGAAGAGGACAGTGCCATCCCATCCAGCTCAGCGAGAGCAGCTGTTAAATCATCCTGGCACACAACCAGGAGATTTTTCCAGCACACGACAGGGCTGTGGGCCATCAGAAAGCACCACAACTGACGTCCCAGAGATGTGTCTTTCTAAGAAAAGGGCATCTTGTGGCAGAAAGAAAGGGAAGGGACTTAAGGGAACCTTCTCAAACTGGAATTCTCAGGCTTCCCATAGCAGCCCCGCTCACTTCCCAAAGACACAAAGCACATCCAGAGTGATTCACACGTGAGGCATCTGCCCAAGAAATGCTGTAACATATAGTCATGGTGAAGTCATATCTGTTAAGTGTTATTCTTCCTCATTCCTCCATTCTTTCAGCAGAAGTCTCCCTTCCCCTTGCCAGCACCAGAACCCACCTTGTCCTGCACAAGCCTTAGGATCATAATGGCATGGAGTTATCCAGAGCTGCTCATAAAAAGCCTTTTTGTGCATAGGGACAGGCGTCCTTCCCCTGCACACAGCACAATCACTCGATATCTCTGCTGACAAAAGCCTACAGAAGCCAGGGCACTGACCAGGACTGCAGCTGGGTCACGCCAGCAGGCAGCTGAGGCTGCAAACAGGGATTTCTGTATCCAGCCTAAGCCAAGAGCAGCACGTGTGGAGGATGGCTCACAGCCGTGGAATTAAGGCAGAGAACACTCCTTGGTGTTCCTTCCTGCCTCGTTGGCATTCATTCTTCATAGCCAAAGGAGGTAACAGCACAGTGAGCTGGGCACAGGAGCCGCCCAGGCACTCACACTTGGTCTTCTATCTCTGCTGGGTCTTCGCTATGAGCCTGCTATGGATCCTCCTGCAAAGAACAACTGTAATGGAATAAAGCAGCTCTACATCAATCAGAAAACTCTATGAGAGGAAATAATTCACATGTCCAACTAAGACAATTATACACTATCATCAACCAACCCCCTTGTGCACGAGCCACAGAGCATACATGGCACGTCGTGTCCCCTGCAGATCCAGCAGGTCTCAGAGCCCAGCAAACACCCTCCTCCAAAGGAAGGTCGTGGCTGCCAAGCTTAGAGGTAGGTTCAAGGCCAGCAACAAGAATCATCCATTCCAGAGGTGTTCAAGACCAGGTTGGATGCAGGCCTGGGCAACCTGGGCTAGTGCCAGATCTGAATGTTGGCGGCCATGCCTGTGGCAGGGGGTTGGAAGTTGATGATCCTTGGGTTCCCTTTCAAACCAAGCCATTCTATGATTCCATGGGACACAGCAAACCAAACTCGGGCAGAAGACCCAATGCAGAGTTGGAGAACAAGCTGGAGTCTCTCCATTCTTTCGCATCAAGACGACGAGTTCAAAGTAGCTTTAAAACAGCAAGAACAAGACCAGGGTATAGCAGAGGGGCACAGAAACACAATAGGACTGTTTAAGAAGAAAACCTCCTTCCCTATCAAGTCCCCTTACAACTGTCCTCATCACCACAGAATTTGAGTGCCTTCCAAAAGCTTATTAATCAACGCAGCGTTCATTTGTCATGTGGAGGTCGTTCGCCCTCCCACTGGGTCTAATTTGGCCCAGGGAATTCCATTTATATGCTGATGTAGGGAGAAAAATAGTAAGTAAAGTTTGACTTTCAAACCATGCTTGTATGAAAGGTTCCTCCCTGCTTACCACAGCTCAGCTGAGTCTGCTCCTTAAGATCACGATGAGCACGTCCGATGAGTTTAGGCTTTAGGCACGTACAGCCATCCAGCTGGTGAGCAAGTAGATGCTGCATCAAGGAAGCAATGCATTCAAGCCTTCTTTACTGTACTGAAGTTCAGTCCAGACTAACCAACAAGCAGCCAGGAAGCGTTATTTCTTTTAATTAGGAATCTCATTTCGAGTGAATCATAAGTCCGGATGCTTTAACGGGCAAATGGAAGCAGCTAGCTCACCTGTGTGCACAGAGCAAATCTCTCTCTTCAGTTTCTTCCTCTTCAAAGTCATTTTGTCCTATAGGAGGTCACACAACCACTAACAAATTTAGCACCAGTAGTGTAGACAGACTGAGGAGGAAACCATCCTCCAGGACTCAAGTGAGTGCGCCAGGCCGTAAGGATGGCATTTACAGTTCAAAACGTAGAACTTGTGGAAACGATGACAAGAGGAGAAATTGAAACTGTTCTGAGAGGGCAAAGAGGCCTCTTGTTTTGAAAGAGGCTCCTTTCAAAGCACAAGGGTGCTTTCTACAGCCCTTCCCCCACTGTTTCCTTGCCTCGGCCACCTGAGCACGGATCCAAGCCTCTCTCCTCAGGGTCACTTTGGTGAGGGTACAGTCCAACACCAAACATCAGGCATTACATTAAATCAGCAATGAACATGGTAAATACGAACGATGACAGGATTAGATCAAAGCTGCTTTCAGTTTCTAGAGACAACTCAAAAGACAGCCATGCTGCTTTTACCTCCGTTTATGAGATAGCAGCTGAGATAACAGGACTGTTGGTAAGACTCAAACGTGTACTTGGCACCCACACAGTAACTGTTGCATGGGGTGGGTATGGCAAATGCTGACCAAAGAACGCTTCTGATTAACTAAGAACCAAAGCCTGCACCTCCAAGGTTCTAAAAAGCAGTTTTGCCCTCTTGAACTTCTGCAGCTTCTCAGAATTTACCCTAAATGTCTTTCTGTAGCAGCGGATTAAGAAGAGATGACTCCACTTTGGAATCAGCACAAGACAAGTACGATATCCTGAGTTTCTGGAAAGAAGTTTTTCCTTTTTGGAACCGATGACTCTGACTGTCAACAGCTTCTATCCACAGATTTGTAAACACTAGATGCCTTTCATCCAGCACAAGCTTTATCTGACCTGATGACAACAAGGAGTTGAAAGTAGAAAGGACGTGAGTCATCTTCACTAGACTCCACCACGAAGAAGCCATGAGAAGGACGGAGGATGGCGCAGTCCGAGGACTCAGCTCTTTGAACCTCACCATAGACTTCATTTTCTTAGCTTGTAGAGATGGCAGCTTCTCCCAGGTTTCACAGGTGCTTTCACTTCTGCAAAGCAAAGAGCACATTTCCCTTACAGTACTTCAGAAAGAGAATTAACATTGTGCAGCCCAAGACAAGCATAAGAAAATGTGACCTGAAGGCTGCGCCTGTATACTGAAGTGTGTCTGAATAGAAGACTTTAACAGAAGCAACCACTTCTCCCCCAGCAAAGGAAAAATGGTACAACAGGGGTTCCTCATTACTGTCAAATGAGGAAACAGCTCATTCTCACTGAAGCTGACATGCTGCAAAACTTTAACAATACACAAAATTACGGTGACCATTGGATTCTTTTTGTTTTTTTTTCTCATTTCACAGCAGCTTTTTGTTCTGTAAGGTTTTACAACGCACAAAACACGAGGAGCAGTACTCCAACCTGTCAGAATGGATCACCTCCACCCTTCTTTGATCTGTATTTGATGGTTGACTTCTGCCCTGTTGTGAGGGAGCAACACACGGGCACACTACAGACATATAAATAACCACCAGCTGTGTTATCCAAATGCAAGACGACTCCCAAGCCCATCCTGAGGCAGCAGTAGTGCCCTTAGAGTGCTTCCTTTCCTGTCAGCTGAAAGTTTAAAGTGTGTTTAAGAAGATAAGTGGCTTTAAATGAGCATCCAGTGAGGCAGCATCTCTCATGACTAACACAACTGCCTTTCTTGTAGCAGGGAAAAAGCCTATTCATATGTTTATGAGGGAATCACAGGACAAGTCTTAGTACCAGCAATTTTAGCATCTTCTGCCTCAGCAACTCAGCCCTGGAACAGCACTCAAAGACAAAGCAGCTTGCATCCAAACTGCATCCAAACAGAAGGTTGAGGAAGGAGCAAATAGGTTTAAAACAAAAAAAAAGCAGATTTGGAAAACTGGAAAGGTGTAAGGACACAAGTCATTCTCAGAGCTCATTTACTGCAGCTACACATTTCTGTACCACATTTTTAACTGCAGGCTTCTAAGACCAAACCAGTCACACCCTTCCACCTGATTCGGTTTTGTGGTGGTTGGTTTTTTGCATGTTATTCTACTAAGCACAGCCAGACATACTCTCAGACTTTTATTTCCTTCTGTTAGAATGTAACAGCTGCTTTAACAGCCTGTGCTACCATCAGCACAGACCACAGCTTGAAAAATACTATGCCAAATCTTTGACTAGTGTAACTTAGTGGGGTGTACAGACCTTCAAGAGAATCACGTTATTTCCCATCATTTAAGATTTAATTCATTGCATCCTGATGTGAACTGCAGGGGTTAAGGCCACCTCTGCCTCAGCCAGGGGTGAAACAAGAAGTTCTGGTGAAACAAGAAGTTCTATGAGATTTGTAGAGGACTCAATGGGTCAAAAGATCTCAGTTGTGCCTCGCTTTATGCAGCATTTACTCCTGCAGTTATTCCTCAAACTAAATTGCTGTGAAGATTTTAAGTACATAAAACTGCACGGTATGAAAATAGGAAAGCACTGTTTGCAGGCCCAGGTGAGCAGAGGACACCTCAGGTGCCTTTTCCTGTTTATACATCAGGTTAACTCTTTTGTGATGCAAAATGAAGCGAAACTGAGACTTCAGGCCTACCACCAAGAACCACAACCTTTATTTTTCATCTTCTGCCACTGTGATGCTCATGAAGTGCATAACCAAGTATCCCAGTGGGTGCATGTTCACAGCCAAGCCTTAAAAACACCCAACACGATAAAAATAAAAACCTCAGATTAGATTCTCCTGCTTAATACAGAAAGATAGCAAACCAAGCAAAAACTAAATGAAGTCATGACTCCTCCACTCTTTCAGGTATGAATAGCATCCAGTTTAAATAGCTGCCATAGAGATGCACAGTAAGTTCTTAAGATCTGTGTTGTGCAGAGCAGGAGGCAACTAAACAGCCTGGATTCTGAAGATGTTATCTGTAAGGACAGCAAAGACATTTCATGATTGCTAGAATAGTTGCTACAAATGGCTTCGTTATTTATTTATGGTTTGAGGGTTGTTTTTTTTTTTTTTTTCAGTACAAAATATTACAAATAAGTTTGCTACATCGAGATAGGAAATAAAAAAATAAATCCCTGTTAAAAGCTATTTAAAATACATATAAAACTGCTATTTCAATCACATAATTATAAATATATTATGAGCCAAGTACTTCCTAAAACTATATTTGCTTTGGAAGCGCACACCACCACTACACACAGCCATCATGTATTTAAAAACCTGTCTTTTGCATCAAATCACTGATCTTTTAGTATCTTATAAATATGGCAAGATTGTATTAGTGCAGACAGATGTAACTGAATTCCACAAAGCATGTGTTGCACAATATTTGCTGCCTTATCTATTTCACATCAATCTCTCTGCAGGTTTGCTAAGCACAGCACGCCTTTATTTGAAGAGGAGATCCTTATCAGTTCCAGGGTACCTTCCTCCCTAAGACACGGTTGGTGATTTTCTGAAAGACAAAAACAAAGTGGCACAGATCAGTTTCACCCTTCTAAAAAAATCACAAGCATAAATGTAGTGCTGATAAGAGTTCTGATCAGAACGTATCAGCAAGCAACACAACTCAAAGGAACAACTCTGCACAGCTAAAGCAGCCTTGCTGCTTCCCACTCAGCAATATGGACAACACAGGGTCATCCCTGTGCTGACTGCTGTGGAAGTGGTCAGAAAGAAGCCTGAAGTGCTGGAAAGCACCTTGACATTAGCTGATGAACATTACACCATGGAACAGTGCCCCTTAGTGCTGCAAACGCCAGGAGTTTATACCTCCCAGAACAAGCAGACACACTGATGAAAGAAAAACCATCAGTTTATTGAAGATGTCTCAGTTCTCCTTGGTCATAATCACACGAGATGTTGGAGCACTCCAGAGAAGCACTGCTAATGCTGACTGTTCTTCTCTGGCAGCACACAGCACACATGTATGAATTATATACACAGTATGCATGCTAATACAGTATATGTACATATATATTTATACACACAGAAAGCAAAGCCACTGATGCGAGTCTCAGTGTGGAATCTGTCCCCATGATCACAGCATGAAGCTCCCAGTCCACTCTGCAATCTAATCAGCAAACTCAGCTAGCAATTAGATGCTATCTACCCTCTTTGCTTCACTTCCAGGAAGCAGCTACAAGACAAAGCAGAACCCTAACATGGTGCTGACAAGAGGGAAAACGTAGCCAAGGGGATGAAAAACAAACACTCAAAAAATACCACAGTGCAGCAACCAAGTGCAATTCAGTCTTATACCTCCAGAAACACACGCTTTTCTTTTGAGGCAGTGACACCTTGTGGTTCCTATATTACATTGACTTTAAAGGAAATGGCCCATTCACATAAAGAAGAGGAAAAAAAATCTATCTGCTAAAAGGAAATTCTCAATGGAATTGAGAACAGGAGACACGCTGCCTCCAGGGAGCAGTGTGTCCCACATAACAGCAGCTGTTGCTCACACTGAAAACACAAAGCTTTGTTTTCTCCTACAGAAACTGCTGTGCACGTTTCCCTTTCACAACACTGACAGGTGTAACTGTACCTGTAGACACTGGTGTGAGGGTTTCACTAGCAAGTGATTCTTTAGCAAGTATCTGTCCATATCCATACAGATGAGTGTGTGTAGATGTTCAATTCACCATATCCATACAGATGGGTGTGTGTAGATGTTTAATTCACCTCTTCCTTTCCCAAACATTACATATTCTTAACCTGTGACCTGGATGACCTGCAGAAACAGCATGCACCTGGTACTGCTAGCTAATCCCATCCTTAGAGCCAGCTGGACTGCAATCCATGGGGTGTGCACCTGGTTTTAATTCTTACATGTCTGCTCTTTTATCACCAGTGACAATGCCCCAGAGCCATGTTATATCATGGCCAATATGCAGTGCATTTAGGATGTAAGTACACGTCATCATTATCACAAAGAGTTCAGCCACTGGTGCTGGGAGGAAAGAGTAAGCACTCAGTCACTGAGCAAAAGCTTGTGCAGCAGTCTAAGACAGCCCCATATCCCCAGCTGTTTTGTTCCTGCTCTCTGTATTAACATTTATGGTTAACCTCCTGAGCTGCACCCAGACCTGGAGTGGCTGTGGCACCAATACATCGTTCCCCAATCAAGACATCCAGTGCTTGCCTACCAAAACCCAAAGACAGAAGGACAACAAGTATCATTAGGACAGGCCATGCCACTGAGCAATGACCTGGGAGTCACCAGTACCAGTCAACACCACACCTGCACACAAAACTTGTGATGTGATTTTGTGTCTTCTGCCAGCTATGTAGTTGAGTCAGCAACTGCCTGCACTCATTAACCATAAGGCCATACCATACTGGGACCTGAGATTCTCAGAGTAGGGGAAAAAAATAAGTTCTGAGCACATTCAACATAGCATGAAATGGAGGTAATTCATGTTGTAAGAACTCCCAGTCAGATTAGGAAGGTATCCCAGATAATACATCCGCTACAAGCCCTTGCTTTTAAACATCCAGTTAATAACTTTTTCCAGCTCTGGTAGGACAACTTGGCCAAGGAATAGTTGCAATGCTAAAAACTGAAGGGTAAGCTTAAGATGCGGAAGAAAAAGAAACCAGTTTTCAAATGTAATGCGTGTCCTTAAATGAGTGAAGCCTATAATGCAGTTTATTGCCTGCTTCCTGAGCTTTGCAGAAGGCTATTTTTTTATGGCATATGTCAGACAGCAAGAACATTGAAGTTTAGGTTGGATATTAGGAGGAAGTTTTTCACACAGAGGGTGGTGAAGCACTGGAACAGGTTGCCCAAGGAGGCTGTGGATGCCCCATCCCTGGAGGCATTCAAGGCCAGGCTGGATGTGGCTCTGGGCAGCCTGGGCTGCTGGTTGGTGACCCTGCACACAGCAGGGGGTTGAAACCAGGTGAGCACTGTGGTCCTTTTCAACCCAGGCCATTCTGTGATTCTATGATAAGATGCATCAGGTTTGAGCATCAGTGCTTTCAACACTGTCTGTGTTTCTCACCTTTCAGTTTTTATTGTCTTAAGAGAAAGCAAAGCATGTGAATGCCCACAGCTGCTCAAAAAGCAATACACTGGTCAGCCAGAGATGCACTTCACAAAAGGGACTGATGGGTCTCTTCTGTTTTATCAGGATATTTATCCCATCATTCACTGCATATAATTCCATATTTCTGTGCAACACATCAGATAATAAGGTGCACATATGGGAGGTGATAGGAAAAGACATCTTTCTCATTGTGATTAATCCAGGACAGTCTTTCTGCCACAAACAAAACCTGAGCTTAACAGACACAAAGCACCTGTTAATCAAATTGGACAGCCAAGGAGGAAGTGTTAACAGCAGCTGTTGGCTGGAACAGAAGCAGCTCCCTACAGGGAAGTCACCACTATGGCAAAACAAGACAGGATTCAGCAAAGCCCTACAGCAAAATCAGCCCCACCGATTCCCTCTCCTGCTCACCAAAATCCTGGAGCCCTCACCTCACCTTTGGGCTGTTGTTGGTTGTACTGTGAGTTTCTAGCACAGGAAAACAACCTGCTGGTCAAGCATTTGTAGTTCAAAGGCAGTCACACCCATGCTGAGATAACAGCTTCTTTTGTAGCTTGCCAGCCACAGCTGATCCCAGGCCCATCAGTGCCAGCACAGCAGCATTGAGCTATCAGCCAAACAAATGCTTCATGGTGAAATCCACAGCCCCCAGAGCTAACAGATCACCATCAGGACTGCCAATTCTTCACTGGAGGCAAATGAAGAATGACAACTAAGGGCTGCATTAAGCATGGCTGCAAAGTTCACTATGAATCCTGCAGGCTAAAGCCATCTACAGCAAGAGTGGTCACAAGTTAAATAGCAGCCTTCAACTCAAAGAGCTCTATGGAAAACCATTAAATATGCTCCACAGCCTGCCTTGTTTCCACAACACTGCACATGGCCTTTTCTGCGTGCTTCCTACTTGGGCCCATGCTTCCTCATAATTTTTCTCTACACACATGTAAGAATGTGCAAATACCACAATATTACTACAATGCTGATGACCTCAAGGCCAAAATATATATATATATATATGTTCTAATCTGTTTGAATATGAATACCTGACCAGAACACCTACCATTTTGTACAGCTGTGCTTTCAGGCGATATGAGTTGTACTCAGATTTTCTTTTTTCTTCCTCTCGCTTCTTCTGCACCTCTGGCAGCTGCTCATAGATCCTTGGTGTAAATACAGACAGAAACAGTGACTTGGAAGAAGGAGCTTACTGATATAAAAAACACCACCTTTTTTTTCCTTCACATTCTGTTAAAGGCTACTGGTCAGTCACATCAAAGGAAAACTTCTTTGGGGGGTTTACCAGCGTCACACGCATGGAAAGTGTGGAATACACAGTAGTTGGGACACCAGAAATTCCCACATCCCACATCTCTTACAAGTAGCACCCTCCTAAAAACACTATTTATAACACTGGAATGGCCATACAGCTGATCTGATCAGGTAGTTTTAGTATCAGTGCAGAATAGCCTCATTGCTGTGAGACTGAGTAGTACACTTAACCATTGACAGCAACATCTCTGTGACAAGTGTAACTTGAATTAAGTTGTTCAGGCATCTTATCTGCCTTGTCTAAGTCAATGCTTTATCTTCTCCCCTGCTGAACTACTCCCACAGCAGAGACAAACAGCAAGGGATGCTCTGGAATCAAAATAAGGGTGGCTGGTGCTCATTGCAGTGCTACAGTAGGCTGTTTTTACATGCTGCCACCTAAAGGAGGGACCTGAGAGCTATAATGGAACAGCAGTACTGACATTGCTTCCCTCGAATCTTCCTTTAAGATCATAGGGCTCAATTCATGACAGTGGTTGCCAAGGACCAGAAAGCTTCAAAAGAAGATTACGGCCTATTGGAGGTGGATCTGAACCACATTCAAAAAATTCCAGTCTCATTATACCTAAAGATAGATGCTAGAACAGTCCCCTTACAAAATAATGACTTGATAATCAGCAAATAGGAGAAGGAAAAAGAAAGACCTTGTTACAATACTGCTGAGGTAACCTCTGAAAGCCTGCTTCATTCTTACGTCAATATGGTAACAACTTGCCATAATTACTGCTCACTTTGAATATTTTAAACACATCCGTGCCTTCCACTCTTATTATCTGAAAGTGCCTTCACACATTTCATTTTGAAGACTGCAAATGAAACGAGCCCACCATCCAGGAGAGAGCAGGGGTATCTCTGACAGCCCTGTAGGTCCCAACAGCAGAAAAATATGTAGTTTTTCAGACTGGCACGAGCAGTGATGGAGGCAAACGTGTCAGCTGGCACTGAGCTGCTTTTTAGGCAGTATGACTTGAGTGCCACTTCCATGTTTCAAAGGACAGAATAGAAACCAGCAGGAAAACAAACTAACAGGAAGGTGTCAGACAAAACCACTAAATACACGGAATCGAGAAAGCAAGGAATCAAATTCAAATACTGACCAGAAAACATGAAGTAAATCACATTTGGATGCTTACTTTCCACCTCTGACATCTGTCTGTAGGGCAGCAGAGGGTGATAGGTCTATGTAAGTGCTACTGGAGGGGGGATTTGGAGTTCTACTTTACTACTACATCACCCTTCTCTAAAGCTTTCACCATCCCAAGACTCCCCTGAGTGAAAGATCAAGGTTTACCACTCACTGATTCATCCCCCCATAAAGATATTTAAAGCAAGAAGCAGACAAGTTGGCATTATGGGTCAATTCACTGAAAATTGTTTTCTTTAGCTCTAGCTAATTTACCATGAGAAATTCCATTTATTCCCTTGCAGAGAAAAAGCAAAAGCTTCTGTACTCATTACAGGTAGGGATTTCAGAAGAATGGAATAAATTGCTTCTCAGATCCAACTGAGAGCTGGAGTATGACAGCAGTAAGAACAAAAAAATGCCACCAAGTGTGACTTGCCTGAATCAGTCTCCATAGAAATCCTGCTGATTTAGGTGTTACAAAACCAGGGTTTCTGAAAATAGCTGAGTTCAGACGTATCGACCACAAGGTCCAAGTGACCTGAACCCAAAACCTTCCATTTCAACTAAAGCATGGAGGTGTGTTCCTGAAGGAGCTGGCATTTTTTGTCACCTCTCTATCAATGCCCTAAAAATACTGTTAAATGTCAAAGGCCATTCAAGTAAAACACCTTTTTTTCTTCCACCATATACAAAACAGGGTCTGTTTTATATATTATGCATTCCAATGGATGGTTTGTTGAATCCCTGTGTCATTTAGGTTGGAAAGGACCTCTGGAGGTCATTCAGTCCAATCTCCTGCTCAAAGCAGGGCCAACTTCCAGGCTAGATTGAGTTGCTCAGGCCTCATCCTGTCACAACCTCTATTTCCAAGGATTGAGATTTTCCCATCTCTGTGAATCCAGCATTACACCACCCTCTTTGAGAAAAACATATTCACTCATCTCTCCCCTTAATGGAACACATTACTACTGTTGCTTATCCCACCACCACGTTTAAAATTACACACTCCAGCACCCTACATTTCATCTCCTTTTGGGATCCAGCACTTGGAAAGTTGTAGCGTTTGGACCCCAGATACTGCTACAGAATACTCAGGTTAAAAAATGTATATATTTCAAAGTAGTTTTACTTCTAGGATTTTATAAATAGGTGTTTTCTGACTCTGATAAAGTGCCTTTTTCTTGAACTGTAAAAGCTGAGTCACCCCCAAGCCGTCCCCCCAACCCTCTTTTCTTCCTCAGATGCAATTCATCCCTCTTTGCTCCTCATTTACTCAACCTTACCGTTTAGATCTTTGAACCATCTCACTCTTTGGAATTGCTCTTCTCTTTTCTTTAATCAGATAACCTAAATGGATAAGAAAACAGTGTGCAAGTCTGCTTACCACAAAGAAAACTGTTGTGTCAACTTATTCCTATATGGACTTTCTGGCTTTTTATACATAACATAAACGTAACGCTGTTATTAAAAGCACACACATCCCTTAGAATGGGGAAATAAATTAATTCCTATAGGACACCAGGAGAAGAAACACAGAGGTACCTCTGTCAGCCAGCACATGGCTTGCATTCCTGTAGCCCTTCCTTTTCTCTGGAGGATTAAAAAGCTCTTCTGGTTCAGACTGCAGCACGCTCTGCATTCTCCTCTCCTCCATTAAAAGCTTCAGGTGCTTCACGCGCTCACCGGAGCGGGAGATGAAATCAGGGCGATGCACTGCAAGAGCCTCCTAGGATGGGAGGAGGAAACAAAATCTGAAGTGGCCACACAGCCTCCCTACGATCAGAATAATCAAAACAGCACAACAGGAATAGATGCAACTGAATTTAAAGGAACCTCCCAAGTGCACCTGAACAGAAACTACCGATTTAATTTCACTTGTTGCAGATAACTGTTACAGAAATCTTTATGCACACTAAATACCTGTGGAAAAATACAGATGTATAGTGGTGACACTTGATTTGATCTGCAGTGTACACTGTGTATGTACATGCATGAATATACACGCATACACTGCTTGCAACGCATGAGTTAAAGCCTATTTTTACAACACACTATGTACATCATACTATTATTTCTGCATGGCAGCAAGAATGACTTGACATCACCTCTCCTACATTCCCTCCACACTGCTCAATTCAAACAGATCATTATACTGTGCAAAGCCAGGCTGCCACAAGCAAACGAGGCTGATGACCTCTTTTTGCTTGGGTTCTAGTAAATACAAAGCAGTCAGGAAAAAGAAGGAAGAAGAGGAATAAAAAGTGCTTCCACAAGATTCAACATTAGTGCTGAAGTCACAGGGACCCCAGCATGCCTTTACCTGCAGCGTAAGCTTCACCAGTGGCTGGATGGGCCTGGTCTCAGCATCTCTTTCTGGAGCTGCAAGCTGAGTCACTTTGCTGCACTGCTGCTCTTGAAAGTTCTTCTCTCTCAGAGGCTCTCTCCAGGGCTTCGTGGTGGTGAAGGGTTCAAACCAAGATGAACCAGGACCTGGGATGGAATTGGAACAGTTTTCTTTCCTAGATTCAAACCTCAAATCCTCTGCTTGGACAAACCATGAAATCCCTGTTGAAGAAACCACAGAAGACAATGAAGATAAGCAAACAGTACACATGCCCCTTTTCCATCCTCATCTGTAGCCTTTCATGCCCAAGACCTCAGCTAACACAATCCATGCCTAACACTGCAGTAAACACTCACTTCAGTTACTGCATTGATTTCAGTGTGACTTGGTGTCAGACGACTTTGGTGGTTTCAAAGAATTCCTTTGCCAAGTGTCAGTAAATCAGCAAGCCTTTATGAAATAACCCTTCAGGAAATGTACAAAATGGCTTCCTACATTCATGCTCCTCTCTTTTTAGAAGGAATGCTTTATTTATCAGCAACTACACGTTTTTAAGGAGCCTATGTGCTGTCCTAAACCTTATGGCTTAATAGATATTTTTCAAGAGCAAATAGTGTACATCTTGCAAACGTTAAGTATGTATACAAGAACTCAATTACTCACAGTTAACATATATAATGGGATTAGAATACATCAGCTAGTACCCTGAGCAGATATTCTAAATTAAACTGGTATGATAGAGAATCATTTGTCCCTACAACAACGATGATGACTAAGGAACATATTTTGAAATATTTCATCATGGCACTGTGAAGATTGACAGGAAATATTAAAAAACAGGAAACTGCTCCACCAGCCCCAGAAAACTCACATTTCTAGTTGGAAGAGGGACACAAGTCCAGTTGAAGCACTACATACAAATTACAGCATCCAGTTACTCAGATCTTAACAGAACCTTTTATAATTTGAAAATCAAAATTAAGCATCTCTGTAATTCCTAACTTATTCATCTTTCCTTGCCTCCTTCATTGCTTTTTTGTCACCTTTATTGGTAAGGTTACTTCCAACAGCTTGGTTGAAAATGGCATCATAATAAACTCTCAGGAAGTTCACTTGGCATAGCAAGCTTCTCTGTTTAAGATCCACTCATTAAAAGCAGAATAAAAACTGACAGTGACTAATTTGTGCTCCAGCTAATCCTCCTCACACATCTTCAGGATTGCTGTTAAGACGTAGAGCTTTTCCACTCTGCAGAAAGTACATTTTGGACTGACCTTGTTGTGGTCAATGCATTCTGCTCCTTTTTGTCCTTTTCTCCATGAAAAAACTGCCTGGCTGTCCCTTCTGCTTACCCTTGCTTCCTGCTGCCTGGTGATCTGTGACCATACCATCTGACTCTCCAAAAATACCATCGACACGATGCCAGGGATCCCGCGGCCGTTGATTTGACTGGATGGATCTTGGGGTAGGGAAAGTCACACCAACATCTCGAGTGTTTTTCTTCGTTGCACCATTCACAATCTCCAAGTCTCCTGTAGTTCAAAATGAAGCAGTAATACCTTACTCTAAAGCAGCTACAAGTACTTCAGCAGCAACACCACAGTGCAGAGGGCGGCCTTCAATTCCTACTTCGAAGCTCAAGGGTCGCCTCCTTTACCTCCTTTCAAAAGGCAAAATCTTTTATATTTCCACTTTAAGTTTAGTGCAAGTCTACAGTTACTTAAGAATGTTACTATATGCAATAACCCAGGTATAATTGAAGAGGTGTGAACTTAGTCCCTCAGGCAAAACACTGAGTGTGTATACATACACACACACACACACAGGGGTGTGGGAGCCAAACCAACTTACTCCTTGCTGGGGACCTGAGCAGAGGTCTGAAAAACCAACTTCCAACCTGTTGCTGAAAGACACAGTGGCAGGAATAAATACAGCTTTACATTCAGGCCAAGAGAACTGCAGTTTTTTCTAGACCTGATCAGGATGAGCTTAAATTTGAAATAGTAATATTTTGGATGTTATATCCTAAGAGGAATATGAAACTCCGCAGTTGCAAGCCTTCTGAAATAGCATATGCCCACAAAATACATTCTGTGAGCAACAGATGCCTTGCAGAGAAAACAACGTATTAAAAAAAATAGAAACAGTCCACCTTTACAATTTAAATGGATAAGTTTAGGTTAACAAAGCATAACAGTGAGAGAGAGAGAGAGCTGGCTACTAGTGAAGCAGGCCAAAGGGCTCATTTTAATTAGAACATAACATCTTTCTCTAAGTGTTTGAAGTGAATTTAAAGAATGCTGCACGCTCATCCCCTCTACAGGAAACTTAAAACCAGATGTTGGCAAAGGGTTTCCAAAGAGACAAAAAGAAGCCAGCACACAAACTATGAGTTTGGAACCCAACAACTCACCTGCTTGGATACCTTTGTTTAACATCCGTGTGCGTCGCTTGTTGCTGAGAGCTGAGCTTGGTCCCCAGGAACCACTGCTTGTCAAAGCTTGATCCAATGCCTTCTAGAGGGGGAGAAAGAACAAACATGGAAGAGAGCAAACTCCTGAAAACAGAACTGAAATGAACAGAAAGTGGGGTTTAAACAGCAAGGAAGTTGTCATCGTTCTTTATTTACTGTACCTTGAGACTAGTATTGTTGGTAATGTTGGGGTTGGAGCTTCATGATCCTTGAGGTCCCTTCCAACCCTGGCCATTCTGTGATTATTTACAAGGTTTAACACAGGCTGATCAGTGTCACTTATTGCTGTGCCACATAACAGCCAGCCTTCGTTTCATCCTCGTGCACCAATATACTTCCAGAACCCTGTTCTAGTACAAAGAGTGGCACAGTGCCTGTAGGCAAGAGCTTGCTCGTGATCGCACTCTGTACAGTGCTGGGCATCCTCCAGTTCTCTCACCCAAAGCTCAAGGATAAGTGTGGCAAATCAAGACAACCCCTTTGTTACAGCAAGATCTGTTGGCTGTACTTTCAGGACAGATCACAAAGTGCAAAGTATTTCTGCTGTGGGAAGAGGGAGAAGAACCATCTGAACTGAATCCTATATTCCCACCCTCTCAAACCAAAAGCCTTTAAAGGTTGTGGGACTGCTGCAGGGACAAGCTGTCTTGGAAGAGTAACATGCTGCTTTGCAAATTCACTGTGAACTCCAGTTCTGCAACACTGGAGTGACAGAGCCAAATCCTTTCAAAGCATGAGAAGTTCTCTCACCCTTATAATCCTCAGCACACCAGTTCTCCAGGCAGAGAAAACTGAGCCCAAGGAAAGCAAGAGGCATGGGGTTCACAGTAAGAGCACGGCTTAAGCACAGTGCTAGTTTCAAGTCTTCAACATTCATACAAACAGGAGTTTCAGAAGGAAGTTTTACACACAGAGGGTGGTGAAGCACTGGAACAGGTTGCCCAAGGAGGCTGTGGATGCCCCAAACCTGCAGGCATTCAAGGCCAGGCTGGATGTGGCTCTGGGCAGCCTGGTCTGCTGGTTGGTGACCCTGCACACAGCAGGGGGTTGGAACTGGATGAGCACTGTGCTTCCTTTCAACCCAGGCCATTCTGTGAGTCTATATGATTCCAGCCACAAAGACAGTAAGCAGCAGGACTTTGTTACCATAAATTAACTTCCATTTTACGATGTAATGTTACAGACATGTCAAATGGATTGCACTCTGCATTGCATCTGCTCTACGAGCTTCTTCGTTTATATAAAGCACACAGAACGCTAATGCTTTATTAACAGCAATTAACTGATAGAGTTTCCCCAGGCTTCAAGCCCAGCGGCGCGGCACAGACCAATCTCTGCAACTTGGCTGAATTTCATTTTTAATTATGAAACAGATCTTCCTTTTTCTTTTTTTTGCTTGCTCCTAGCAATTAGTATCCTATTAGCAACTCATAGCGCCAGCCACAATGGAAATGAACAGAGGCTTTTTAATTACCTTTTTATTGATCCTCTGCTATCATCCCTTCAATGCAACACAGTTTCAACGTTTAAAGGAGGCAATTTTTACTCTCCCACATGCTGACAAGGGCTGTTTTTTAGTTTCATAAAACTATTAGAGCTCTGATAGAGCACACCAGACAGACATAGGAGATACGCATCTCCTTTCAGAGAACGGATTTCAATGTGCTCTCAAAAGGGGAAGACACTGTGAAGTTAAAAATGAGATAACCCATTTACATGCACATGCATATCAGCCTGCAGAAATAAATGTAAGCAGCAATTTGGTACTGAATACTGACGTGCATGTTGCTATTTGGACTAGAAAACTCAGTGCAGTGCTTTCAAAGCCCTTCAGCAGTTATATAGCACAACCTTTAGCTTTGTACCTGCTACCAGATGGCAGCTCGAAGACTGTTTTAGAAATAAACAGAAACTGGAAGAGAGAAAAACCTTCTGGGATGGGTTCAGCATCTATAAATAAATATAAAAAAAAAAAAAAAGCTGCAGTCGAGTTTGCCAGAAGCAGAGCTGACAATAGGCGCCCAAAAAAACAGAGCACTTGTCTGAAAGATTTGTGCAGTAGTGTCTCTGGGAATAGGGCTCCTGCTATAGATAAGTTATCTGAACCACAGATAGGTGAAACCAAAAATCATCTTGATTTCTGCAGCTTATCACTGAATCTACCCTACACTTGGATTTTAAAACAAAGTTTGCGTTTGGCCATTGATTTTGTCTCATCCTTACTTGAGGTGGGTCACATTTTCACACACCACATCATCAGATCATAGAGACACAGAATGGCCTGGGTTGAAAAGGAGCACAATGAACATCTGGTTTCAACTCCCTGCTGTGTGCAGGGTCACCAACCAGCAGCCCAGGCTGCCCAGAGCCACATCCAGCCTGGCCTTGAATGCCTGCAGGCATGATAAAAGATACTGCTTTCAGAATCAATGCAACCTTAAGCTCACTGTTCCCAGTCCTTTAATTCTCAATTTAGGAATGACTGGAACCTGTTATCTCACGGGTGATTTTAGCAGCCAAAGATTAGAGGCTGCTTTTAAGGTCCAACCAGGCAGTGAATGATTAGTCTTAGCACACGCAATGGAATAAAATCATATTTGAAACAATTCTTAGCCTTGAAAAATCCCATTTTCCCTCAGATGTTTATTCAATACCCTGACACAAGAGTTTTAGCTGTTGGTATACAGGAAAACTATATATTTCCAGGAAATACATTACTAACAGAGGCATTATCACTTTCTTCTTTGGGGGTTGGTCTCGATGATCTCTGGAGGTCCCTTCCAACCCCTACAATTCTGTGATTCTGTGATTCTTCTGTCAAAATGTGAAGCAAGCTATTTCCTAGTCTCAGTATCAACATTCATTACAGAACACCAACACTTATTAATGCAATCATCAAATCCATAACAAGGGAGCGTATAAAGAGGAGGGGAAAGGGCTGTTTATGAGCTGGCTGGTGACAGGACAAGGGGGAATGGCTTCAAACTGAGACAGGGGAGGTTTAGGTTGGATATGAGAAGGAAGTTTTTCACCCAGAGGGTGGTGAGGCACTGGAACAGGTTGCCCAAGGAGGCTGTGGATGCCCCATCCCTGCAGGCATTCAAGGCCAGGCTGGAGGTGGCTCTGGGCAGCCTGGTCTGCTGGTTGGTGACCCTGCACACAGCAGGGGGTTGGAACTGGATGAGCATTGTGCTCATTTTCAACCCAGGCCATTCTATGAAGGTCCCCTTTCAGGAGAATTCATTTCCTCTAAGGGGCCACAGAAAAACCCAACCAAATTCTTCTTTCCTCAGCTCTGAAACAGTTTTTTGGCAGAGTTTTTGTCTAAAATGCTCAGGGCAAAGGCTTTCTTTTGATATGCTTAAACTGCCAAATGTTTTAGTGAGAAATATTGGTGATAGGTGGACAGATGGACTAGATGACCTTAGAGGTCTTTTCTCTCCCTGGTGATTCCATAATTCTACCATACAAGCAACATTTTACAGGAAATTTTAAGTGATTCTCCAAACAACAAACCTTATTCCTGTGCAGTTTAAGAGCAGTTGTGAAGATGAGTCAAAACTGTCTTTCAGTGTACATACCTGGGTCTCTTTCTGTTTCCTGTGTCTCTCAGAAGTAACCTTTGGATGTTCTACACCCCTCGCTCGGCTGCCTTCCTCCTCCCACTTTTCAGAGCGGCTTTTCTGCTGGTGGATGGTATCATAAAGCTGGGAGAGTCTTGGTGACAGCTGCACTCTTCTGTGCCCAAAAGCCCTGACCAGTCTGGCAGTGTCAATGGTGGAAACAGAACTGCTCACCTCAGTCTGAGTCGTCGTTTCTACGTCTGTTTGTGTTAGTGCATCTGATTCTGAGATGGTGGAACTGATTGTGGTGCACAGTTCTTTACTAAGCCTTCTCTCTGAGCAAGTGTCACTAGAAGTGTCCAAATACTGCTGGTGTTCTGAAATTTCATTAGTGTGGCAGGTAACTTTCTCTCCTGACCTATTTTTCCTGAGCTCAACATAGCTTCTTTCACGACAGCTGATACGTGGCCTCCCTTTAACACGTGCTGCATGGGGCTCCAAGGTACTTTCAGGCACGCTCTTCTCCAGCACTCTTGTTTTCTCCTGCTCTTTTACCTCTCTTGGTTTTTCAGAAGCATTCCTTTCTGATTTTGCTGGTGTCAGTGTATACCTGATGGGGTTCTGAAGGACCCTGGCTAATCGATCGAGGCGTTCAACAAGGCTCAGCTCACCTTTACGCCGAAAATCCTGCTGCTGGTACCTCTTCTGGCGCTCCAAAAACTGAACCCAGAGCTCATCTAAGCTACCAGCAGAGTGGGTTCTCTGTCTCACGGGCAGGTCTTTAACTACATTCTCACAAAGGCGACTCGTTTGGCTACGAGCTGCCATTTGTTCTGCTTCTCTCCCACCCCGCTGAAGCAACTCCTCTCTTGGGGTTTCATTACTCAAAGATGTATCGATGTTTAGATCCTCGTTCTTGCTGTGATCTGCTTCTGCAACGAGTGGGAAGAATTCACGGTCGCCACCTTTCTTCCGGTGGGCAGACAAAACACGTCTCTGTCGATGTGCCTTCCTCCAGTTCTGAAGGACAGTGCTGGAGGAAATTCCAGTGTGTCCCACACCAGAAGAGTCCTCCGAGAGCTCGCTGTGGGATAAGAGGGGCACTGGATGGTGGAGGTAGAACTGTGCAGACTTGAAGACTGACTGAGTGGTGTTCACTGACTTTAAATGATGACTTCCTTCTAGAAGAGAAGAAAAACCCTTAATTTTGGTCCTTCTAGAAGAGAAGAAAACCCCTTAATTTTGGTCCTTTGTAGGGCAGCAAAGGGCAATTCTTAAACAGGGTCATTCTCATCCTAACACTCCCATTCTCAAAACGTAACTAACTTTTCTATCATTTGCAGTAAGGAATCCAAGAGAATGCTGTATCCAGCTCAGTCTGAGAGAACGCTGAATGTACTTACCCAGATCAAAATTTGGTCAAAGCCATCATTTATATTCATGGAAACTCAAGACAATCAACCACAACTCAGCGTGCCTTTCAGATAAATGCCCAGGATGTACAAGTGTTGCCAAAGGCTATGCTTAAGTATTATTTCTTAAGTAATTCAGAGCAACACAACATATAAAACAACCAACACTACCTCCTCTACAGCTCTGGAAGCTTCTCTGATAGGATACCAGCATTTAGCTCTGCTTTGCTCTCAAGCTCAGTTAACACATTATAGCTAGTAGTAGTGAATTCCCTCCCCAGAAGATGCTGCTACCTGAAATTACAGAGGACTACATGCAGAAATCCAATTATAAACCCATTTTAAAAGATATACATTAAGCATGCATGCAGTACATACTAGCAGAAAAGTACTCCAAGCCAATTTTAAAGCCATTTGCTATAAACTGTAAAAGCCATGACATTTTAATAACTAAAAAAAATGTTTCATGTTATGTCCTTAGCACAACAGACTAAGTTGTATAATGATCCAAAAAGAAAGTAGGAACAATAGCTGCTAGTGCCAGAATAGCTTCTCAAGCCCCTCTGCTTCCTGCAATGTTATTTCATGCCATATGAGCCACGCACAGCTTAAAAATGCATTATAAAGTACTAACAGCTTTAATTCAAAAAGTTAATAGAAAACAGAATAGTCCATTTACTAATGGTAATGCCAGTGATTAGGTAATGGTGAGCTGTCAGCAAATGCGTATCAAGCTCCATCATTGGCATAAGTTACCCCCAATTTACCTTTTCCTTCACTACCATTTCTAACTCTCCCTCCTCCTGCTCTCAAATGTTTGGTTGCTGGTTCCAGCAATCTTCTCTTGTTTTACTCCTCCTGCAATTGTAGCAAAAACACTGAACAGGAACCCAAGTCTTCTTCTATTTTAAGCAAGCTTTGCCACTGAGTCAGCAAGATTCCCAAAGCTGAGCTTCTCCCTGTTCCACTGAGAAACACACCTGCCTGTCTTACCAAGAATTACAGCCTTTTGTTTTACAAAACCTCAGTTCTATGTGAACAACAGCATGGCCAGATCCAATCTCACGTTTTGGGGTTAAACTGCATTTAAACACAGCACAGCATGTGGATGCCCCATCCCTGCAGGCATTCAAGGCTGGTTGTGGCTCTGGGCAGCTTGGTCTGCTGGTTGCTGACCCTGCACACAGCAGGGGTTGGAACTGGATGAGCATTGTGCTCCTTTGCAACCCAGGCCATTCTGTGATTCTATGTAGCCAACTGATCACAAGAGATCATTTCCTTCCAGTGTAGTTTTCAATGCCCATGTGGCTTCAGTAGTTGGTTTTTCCTCCTGTGCTATCTGTGGAAGACAGAGCTAGTGAGGGCTGTTAGGAATGCTTGTTTTAGGTACCAATGCTGAACTGGTTTCCTTGCTTGCTTTGCTTACATTTGCATTGTTTTAATGTATTGCTTGGAGAGGAGAAGGCTCTGGGGAGACTTCATTGTGGTCCTGCAATATTTGAAAGGAGCATATAAACAGGAGGAGGTGGGTGGTGATAGGGCAAGGGGGAATGGTTGTAAACTGAGACAGGGGAGGTTTAGGTTGGATATTAGGAGGAAATTTTTCACACAGAGGGTGGTGAGGCACTGGAACAGGTTGCCCAAGGAGGCTGTGGATGCCCCATCCCTGCAGGCATTCAAGGCCAGGCTGGATGTGGCTCTGGGCAGCCTGGGCTGCTGGTTGGTGACCCTGCACACAGCAGGGGGTTGGAACTGGATGAGCACTGTGCTCCTTTTCAACCCAGGCCATGCTGTGATTCTATGATCCTCTTGACTAACGAGGTTAGACTTGGGAATACTATGCAGATTTTTGGCTATTTCTGTAGTTTTAACAACAAAACAGAAGGAATGCAAACATCCGAAAAATAAAACTAAGTTCATACAGATAAACTTTTTTAAAAAACAAATACATAACTTGCATAAATTTAAGCTCTAGACAAGCACTGTGGGTAGAGGTAATCTTTTATTAGACCTGCTAAAAATATAGTTGAAAGAGTCTGAAGATGTTAAAAATGCAGGTTTTCCTTCAGAAAGCCTTCTGAAGCTTCCAGCTGTACTGTTTTAACAAAAGACCATTTCTACTTACAGCTCTTTTATTTACTTGTGTTTTGAGAATATCACTGCTACAGAAAAATAAAGTTAATTTTATATTAGTAGCTGTGTTCCCCTCTCATTTCTATCCAGCCTGTTCAGACAAACAGCACCCTTTTATTGCTATTCCAACACAGTATTTTGTTTCCTGCTGCAGAAACTCATTTGGAAAGCTCCCTTCTATCCACACACTGTCCCTCCATTTCTACCATCATGACCCAAATGAATCATTTTCTCTTTTTGGGCTCCCCAGAAATAATGTGTGGGACTTTGCCTATAAGATTAAGAACTCTGTCATTCAGAATCCATTATGCCATCCATCATTAACAGCCATAATTACACTGCCTTCTAGCAACCTGCTCACTCTGTTTAATTCAGCAAGTACTGCTGCAAGCACTGGACTGTGCACAATAAGCACCTTCCCTTATAACTCACAGCTTTATCTTTATCCAGAAGAGATGGCAATGAATATGCCATTTTCTTTTTACAGTTCTTTCTGTCCAGGAAGGATACAATTCACAAACTCAACCAAAAAAAACCCCTCATCCCAACTCACACATGGCAAAATCCAAAAACCACTGGATGAGATTCAGTAGAGAAGCGTTCATCAGGATTAATTTTAGTTATTATCACGAGACATCACACAAAACTGTCATTTAGCTCAGCGTAATTTCATTTTGTCAGCGTTCCAACAGTGCAAGATTGCCTTAAAGTAGGCTGCTAGAGTATCAAAACTGACCTTCATCCCTCAGGAGCACCATTCAACAAGGTTAATGGAGGAAAAGAAGAAAGAGACAGTCAAATCCAGTTAAAACTGAGTAGAATACAATTGTTACAGAGAAACACTGCGATCTTGTGATGTCACAAAGTATCTGTGAGAAGGAACAAAACTCCTACCAATATACAGATACACTCCATGGGCTTTTATTTACCAAGGAATTTCTGTTGTGCATCCTTTCCATACTTAGCACTTTAAAGAGTGCCAGCATAAGACCAAAAAAATCACATAGCTTTTATGTTCTTATTTATCTTATATGTGTGAGAAGGCATGTTAGAAAAGCTACCTGGAGCACCTTCCTGTGCTGTCATTTGCTCTTCAGCCCAGGCAAGCTTGGGCTTGGCTCTCTTACAGCAGACTCCCTCTTTACGCTTGATAGCTGTAGTGCCTGGAGGCTTATCATCCTGTACACCAAGCACATCTGCTGGAAGCCCCGAGGGAAGAGCATCATTTGATCCTGCAGGAAAAAAGAGAGCAATAATTACAAGTAAAAAGAGGAAACAGGAAAAATAGAGACAAATCTTAGAGCAAAGTTGTCTGAAAGAAATCCCATTACACAAGCATCAGTGCAACATCTTCAGAAATCAGCCATCATGATACCTGGAGAGCAGTTCTAATAAAGCAGTGGGTGCTGCAATGTTGTTTTCCATGAATTTTGGTGACAGGGCTCTTTTGTGAGACACAGGTAAGTTTTACCTACCCCACTAATGGGAAGGAAAGAACACAGGAAACTTTTTGCATCAGACAAGTTGCTAGGAAGGCAGACGAAGGACTTCAGACTCCTGCTCAAACTCAAATTCCACACATTTTCACTGACTGATGTAAACGTGTATTTTCTGAGCTTTGAATAGCAAAGGACTACAAGACAAGAGTCTTGCATAACCTCTAAACAGGAACCCAAGACAACAGCAGCAGAGTTCTCTTAGTACTGCTGTCTCCTAACGTTAGAAACCTAAGATGGCCCCTAACTGATTTATCATTCTTGTCAACACCACCTGCTTACAAACTGCAGACTTCACTCAATTTCCTTCAGCTGCTACTCAGAGCTGAGAATCCAAGCTGCAGCAGGGAGCTTCAAAACAACTCCATATTTATTTTAATTCCTCTGTACACTTTCTAGAACCTTGCACCATCTCATACGCGTGTTGGATTTTTATAGCTAGCATCTCACATTCTGCAAAACAACAGACTCACATCATGTTTGTTTCTCTCCTTTCAACCATATTACAACAGCAACACTGCAGAGAGGTAATGAGCAGAGACATAATCACAAGCACAACCTGTGGCCACAACAGCTAATCTGTGCACCTACCATCGCTGCTGCACCAACCTATTTCCCTGAAGGGCATCAGATAGGAGCTGGACAGCTTTGTAATATTAATTTTGGCTACAAATGGCTTTGTATGTCAAAAAGGTCTGCCTGAAAACAATGCAAGTCCTGTAAGGCTTAAGCGATGTGGTTGTTACATGTACAGGACTAAGAAACAAGAGGTAAAGCAGAAATTGATTAATCCCAGCTGATCCTTTTTGTCACAAGTGCTTTTTACAGGGAGATGTGTGGATGGGGGAAAGAGACGAGTGCGTATTTTAAATCACAATTACAAATTACTTTGTTTATAGAAGCAGTTTCTACAGTGAAATCTCCTAACGTGGAGGACAGAAATTCAGTCCTGAGAAAGCTGTTACTGGAAATAAACCCCAGCCATCGCATTTAGGAAACCTAAGGTAAGTAAGTGCTTGAGTAAAAGCTCTCACCGCTCTTTTCTGATCCAAGTGAAGAAATGTTGGCTCCTGTTTTTTGATAAGGAACATAATACATCTCGGTACTTCCAGAAGGTTTATATGGCAGCAGTAATGGCTGACCTGCTGGGGTGGAAAGCAAAGCAATTAACAGAAGTCAGGATGCAATTCTTGAATGCGACTGATGATGAAAGCTACAAAAAGGAACGGAATCGTTCACAGCAGTAAATCTGGAGAAACAGCTCATTCTTCAGGAAAGCAAACTGATAAAAGACTGACTGCCAATTAGACTGGCAAAGTAGCTTACTTGCAACTCTCATGCCCACACAGCCTCCACTGACCCATGCTTAATGAAATAATTTTAAGTGAATATGGATATCTGGCTCTCAAGACAAGAAATACGGCGTGTCATCGGAACATCAGCAAATGTTTGGACTATAACATTAGCTGACTTCTGACAGAGAAGAAAATGAGTGATGAAATAGCTGACACATTTGTGTATTCCGATGTAATTGAGTAATTAGCTCTCAACTTGTTATTTTAAACACCCTGAGTACAGAGACAGAAAGAAAGCCTGGATTACAGAAAAAAATACATCTACATGCATCAGTACTACAAAACAGCAACATGGAAAGAACACTGGAACATCCATATTCAACTCTTTGAAAGGGTAGATAACAGCAGGACAAGGGGAAATGGTTTGAAGTTGAAGGAGGGAAGATTTAGGTTGGATGTGAGTGGGAAGTTCTTCACAGAGAGAGTGGTGAGGTGCTGGAACAGCTGCCCAGAGAGGCTGTGATGCCCCGTCCATCCCTGGAGGTGTTCAAGGCCAGGTTGTTTGGGGCCCTGGGCAGCCTGGGCTGCTGTGAAATGTGGAGGTTGAAGCCCTGCCTGTGGTGGGAGGTTGGAGCTTCATGATCCTTGAGGTCCCTTCCAACCCAAGCCATTCAATGATAATATGATTCACATTCCTCCAGCAACAGATTTTAAAATCCCTGCACATTCTCTTTTGTTCTATGCATCTTATTCCAGAATAGCAATGCTCACCCTTCCCTCTTTGCTTCCATACTACTTTGATTAGAGAGTCTATCAGTAATCAGACACAGCCCTTGGTAAGCTGTAAGCACTGACCCATATCAGTCATCTAAAACTGTAAAATCATACAACTTTCCTGACCCATGCCCACCTCCAACAGATTCAGTTTCAAATTAAGTTGAACTGAACCACAACCACATGGATACAGCTCCCTACAAGCAAGAATGCAAACTTCAAGGGTTCATTTCATATGAACTTCAAATATCAACATTAGAATCATCTCCAGACTGTGACTTCCACAAAAAGTTTGGGTTTTTTTGTTCTGTTTGTTTGTATGGTTGGTTTTTAGTACCCATCAATACCTCGCAGTTGAACAGATGCAAAACAACACAGGAATACATGACACTGATTTGCTCACCACCCTGCCTTGGGAAAGAGGAAGTCCTGTTAAGAGATGAAGTTGTATTCTGGGGAAATTCTTTTGCTTTCTGGATTGAAGACTGATGGGCAGAACTTTCAGGGTCTTGTGAATTAACATAGATCTCTGCCGAGAAGGTTGTTTTTCCAGGGCTTTCTGTGATCTGAGTGGTAGCATCAGAAGTGCTTTTCCTGCTTTTTGCAGGATCTGTGCAGTTGCAGATATTCCTCAGACTACAACCACCTGAATTCACAGCCTGCAGTTTCTCACTGCCATGCAAAGGCAGCTCTTGCCCTGCAGTGCTTGGAACAGAGGAAAACGCCAGGCAGGGCTCTGCTGAAGGCACTGGGAAAGATGAGCATCTCTGATCTTCTGGAATAAGCTCAGCAGTGGGTAATTTAGGAACAGCTTCTAATAAACTTTTTGGAGATTTTAAAGGCACTGGTTGAGATTTCACTTCAAGTTTGTCCCCCAGTCTCATCTCATTTTCAGTATTCAAGTCCCTGTGTGGCTCTGAGTTATTACATTTTGGGGAAAGAGTGATGTGGACGCAAGACAGTACTTTCTTAATTGGTGATGAAGGAGACATGGTGGATAAAATCTCATCTGGAGATGAATGCTGAGACGCACCAATTTGCTGTCCAGCAACTTCTTTCTGAATGAGAGGCACTGCATCAGAAGGACTTTTCTCTTCTTCCAACAGCTTCCCACGGTTCTTTGGCAAATCAGTCTGTGTGGCTGGATCAGAACCTTCTAAGCTCTCACACAATTGGACGTGGCTGGGAGGGCTGCTTTTCTCCTGCTGGTAAGAGCTTATAGAACGGGGCTCATGAAGGCCCTTCATCCCTTGACTGAATTCTCTATCGCAGTCAAGCCCCAGAAGTCTGGCGCCATGCCTGCCCAATTCAGTCACATCTTGAGACAGAGCGTCAAGATTTTTTGCACTGGGAGTCTGTCTCTCATCAGCATAGACGGCTACAGACTCCCGATCTGACAAACAGTCTGTTTCTTGATAAGCTCCATCTCTGTTACCGTCAGGAGAGACATCACGAATCGTGTCTTTGTCAGCAGGAAATGCAATTTCATCAGATGGTGAGCCAGCCAGAGCCGGACTTGAAGGAGGACAGATCTCAGATCTCTCCCAGTGCTTTTTGCCATGGCTCTGTTCCTCAGCAGTGGCTGAATCCGTCTCCAAAGGCATTATCTCATCAAGATCGTCTCCACTAAAAAAGCCATCGAGTACCAGGGAAGTCAACGGTGATTGAAAACGCCTTCGGGATGAAAAGGTGATGGATGTAATTTGCTTTGACATCTCTTCAGAGCTCTTTGGAAAAGACAGCTTCTTCTGTGCTGGTGAAGGGACTTTTTCTGTCTGTGCATCAGAAGCAGCCGTAAAGCTCCTCACACGTGTGTCCTGCTGCTTCTGCAGTGGCAGATGAAGGCCAACACAGCCAGAATGGCTACTTGCAACAGCCTGATGCTGCCTGCAGGTAGGAGGTTCTGCAGTACTTAAGGATTTAAGCTGGGTATTCTTCAGTAAACAACAGTCTGAAAGTTCAGCTCTATACAATGGCACAACGTGTTGTAAGCTTGGCTTTAAAATCTCCTTAGTCCCCAAGGCTTGTGTGTGGCTGTCAGAATGAAATCTCTTGTCACTTGAAGCTCTGGAATGCTCTTTGTCTGCTTCCTGATTACAGCTATACAGAGAAGCAGCTTCTGAAATGTAACTCCGTGTACCCTGAAAAACACAGAAGATCTCATACAGGTTACATGGACAACTTCCTGCTCTCACCAAAGTCAGAATCTCAGAATTCAAAGAAAGAATAGAGCTACCAGTCATCAAAAGTCTGTACTACAAATAAGCACACGCTTTTCTCTTGAATTTATTTCTTAATGCAACTAAGAAAATTCTTTTATTTTGCTTTGGAGTGCTAGCAAATTGGAAAACAGTTATTTTTGTTTACCAGCGAGCGATGCTGAGAAGTATCTACAGCCTCATTAGCCTGACAGAGACAGAGCCTTTCAGTTTTACAACCTATAAAGCTGAGTTCTAGCTGTCACCTGTGTTGTTTTTTTATTGTGTCAAAGCATTCTACCTCTGGGCCTGCTTCATACACAGCTGACTTAGCATAAGCCCAGTTCACAAAATACCAGGAACAATGAATGCATATTTGTTCACTACGTTCAAATGGATTTAGAGACACACACGTATTTCCATAATCATCTTTCTTAATTAAAATAACGTATCAATTAGCTACACGTTCACAGAAACATTTAGGTTAGAAGAGACTGGAGGCCTCCAGTCCAATCTCCTGCTTTAAATAAAACTACCTTCAGCACTGGAACAGCATGCTGAGGGATTTATCATTCAGATTTCACAAATCTCTAAGGGGAGAGGTTTTATACACAACTTTACCTGCAGTCTTTACATTCCTGATGGAAGGCAACCTTCCATAGCTCCATGGAACACGTATGGAATGCAGTAACCCACATGCTTGCTTCCAGCCACAAGTAGTCAAACCTTAACCAAACACGTGATGCTTAATGCTGGCAACCTCCAAGAAATCAGTTTGCACACACACGCTAACAAGCTCAGGTTTGGAGTAGAGCCCAACTCCATGCAATCAAAGCACTGTGCTGTGACATTTGAAGGTGACAGGAATAGTCCTGGATGTGACATTTTGCTATGCCCTACCACAATACAAAACAGTAATTTGTATAAAGGTTTTCTCTCAAATGGTTCAACTCCAGCATTCGTGAACTGGAACTGAAGTGAAAGGAATTCTGTTACATGGGAACAAGAGAGAAGAAAAGAAAGGTGCTGTTTAGAAAGCACAAGAATGTTTAATTAGAAAAGCTTTAATTCTGCCTAATTGCTATTTCTCTTTTCCTGTAAAACAAGCATGCTCATTTCCCTTTCAGACAAGAACTGCAATAAGACTTCTTATTTTTTCCATCACCACTCACAGCTGACTATTAAAATATGATTTAAAATAATCAGATCCTTCATTTGCTCTTCAAGGAAAGCGATGACTTGTAAAACCTCTCCCAGTTTCAGGTGCAAATTGTTTTCATGCTCCCATCAGAACAGACACATTTGCCACAAATATATATTGCCTGCTCATGGTCACGCAAGAAGCTGAAGCTAATAATTTACTTTTGTTCTAACTTCTTCCCTTGTTTTCTTGCCCAATTTCACTAAGCATCTGCAGCACAATCTCCAGTCCTCATTGCTTTGTATTCTCCTCCACCTCAAAGCTCATTGCCACCAACAGAACAGCCCCAACAGCAATAATTTATTGCAGCTAGTAAACCAAATCAAAGCAACAAAGGCTATAGTTTCACAGGAGAATCAGATTTAAAAAACAAACAAACAAAAAACCATAACCTCCTTTTGGTTTGCTTCTCACATGGTACTACTGCCTCCAGCTACCTGTTGATGAGGCACACAGTTGTGTTGTGCTGCTGGCACTGCAGCTAATGGGAGAATTCCCAGCGTGTGCTTCTTGGTTATAGCCTCTGCTCTCAAAGGAAATGCTGCTGCTTTCTGGCATCTCAAAATGAAATCTGATTTCTCTGCATCTTTTTCAGATAAAGCATTACATATCCCAAACAGAGAGAGAAGGTAAGAAGGGCTCAGCAGGTGGCTGTAAGGCCTTGAGAAACAACACAGAGACGTGTCCAAAGACACTGATGAAGTCTGAACATAATCTCAGCATCATTACAAAGAGTGGTCACTAACAAAGAACGTTCATCACCTGCAGAGACCAGTAAGGTGGACAAACAAAACACAGCCCTCTCTGTGTGGCTGGTTCACATCTCTCACTGCCTGACTTCCTGAACCTTCTTCTCCCCATGGATCAAACAGGATGTAAGAATGGACACAGAATCCTAGAGTGGCCTGGGTTGCAAAGGAGCACAGTGCTCATCCAGCTCCAACCCCCTGCTGTGTGCAGGTCACCAACCAGCAGACCAGGCTGCCCAGAGCCACATCCAGCCTGGCCTTGAATGCCTGCAGGGATGGGGCATCCACAACCTCCTTGGGCAACCTGTTCCAGTGCTTCACCACCTTCTGGGTGAAAAACTTCCTCCTAATATCCAACCTAAACCTCCCCTGTCTCAGTTTGAAGCCATTCCCCCTTGTCCTGTCACTATCCACCCTCGTAAACAGAACAGGACAAAAGCAGCTCCAAAATGCCGGCAAAAGCTGAAGTTCACTTTCACAGTTAATAAATTACTGTCAACAGTGATCAAAAACCGCATCAGACTTTGTCCTGAAGCAAACTAATGCAACTACTCACCTGACTTGTTATCTCTGCTCAGCTACAGGGAGGGCATGCCCAATGAGGGGCAGCAACAAGACAACAGGAACAGCACTTTTGGAAGCAGCTGTAGCAGTTCCAGAGGGACCATTTCACTGCACGTTGAGACTCCCCTCACCTAAAGAAATCTGACCTAAACCACATAACCTGGAAGAAATTTGACTGCCTATAGTTTAAGGGGAATTTCTTAAGTGTGGATACCATTTTATCAACTTATTGCTATCTGCACTTCCTTAATTTTACTGTCATTCAAAATTATAGGATTTTCACTGAGGTGCAGCCAGCCAATCTGAGGTAAGTGTACTGCCAGTGAGATGGTCCAGATGGGCTTATTTTAATTAAATATATACGTATATTTTTCCCCCCTATTGATTGGAACATCTGCTGAAACTGCAGAGTGTATTTCATTAATAAATTGCAACACAGATCATAGCATCCTAGAATGGCCTGGGTTGCAAAGGACCACAATGCTCATCTCATTCCAACCCCCTGCTGTGTGCAGGGTCACCAACCAGCAGACCAGGCTGCCCAGAGCCACCTTCAGCCTGGCCTTGAATGCCTCCAGGGATGGGGCACCCATTATTCTTCCAGAGCAGTGCATTTCTGTGGCCTTATCTATACTAAGCAAGTATTTTAGCTTATTTGAGCCCATGTATTTCTTGCAGCTGACAATGAGTAACCATAGAAGCACGCAAGGACAAAGATCAGCTCTGTGTCAGGGCAGGAGAGCTCCCTGGACAATCTCTTCCCTAAAACACATACCAGTTCAACTGCCTGAACGCAGCAACTCCTACTACCAAAAGTGACAGAAGTTGTGATAAACTCATCTACCCAAGCCTTTCACATGTTTTATTGTGCTCCTTATGTGTCATCTTTCCAAAAAAGATTTGTTTGGCATATGATCCACAAGAGAACGCGGTGCAAATTTAGAGCTACAACTCAGTGAACTTCCTGGAAAAAAAAAGAAGAAGGAATGGAAAAATACAGTGGAAGAATAGAGCACCCAAGGGGAGAACACTTAGGTAGATCAAGGGACAGCCATATCAATACAGGTGGAGTTAAAAGATCCTTAATTTAGAGGGACAAAACAGTGTTAAGTGTGTTAAAGGTTCACTCCAAAGCCCTCAGTCCAAACTGAGGGCCCTAAATGTACACAAAAGGCACAGGAAGGTTACACAGGCAGGACAATAGTCCTGAACAGAATGCTGCTTGTGAGTTTTTGGGTTGCATCATCTGCCTGCAGAAATAGAAATTATTCATCTAACAGTAATCTCTCCATAGGCAGCTCCCTGCTTCCCTTCATCACAATGCTGTGAAGCTAAGCTTATAGAAAGTGCCATCAGAATATCCTGTGTGCCACAAGGCCCATCTCCAGACAGCCTAAAATGCAATCTTCTTAGGCCCCTTCACATAACATCTGCAGCGAGTGCATCCTCATGCTTTTGCTCCTGTGATACTCTCCCAAAGCAGCCCAATGCACTGCACTTCCCCTCTCCTGGAGCAGCCAGTTACAAATCAACACTAAAATGGAGTCAGTACAAAACTTAGGAAAAAAGCCTGGTGTCAGAAGTTCCATGTTTGCCATCCATCCCTCAGCATCCCTCCAAAGTTTTAGTGGTCAATATAAAGGCATAACAGCATGAGTATTTCTCACCTAGTGTACAATGGGCAAGCTATAAAATCCATAGGACTCCTCCACAATGCAGGGTTCGTCAGTTTTACAGAAGAGAAAGCAAAGCAAACAATTCAGATTTTGAGTTACAGCCGTGAGAACTGCTTGCTATCCAAAATGCATCTGTGGGAGCTATTGGGAATAGGTGAACGGTTGGACTGGATGATCTCTTAGGTCTTTTCCAACCTTGGTGATTCTATGATTCTATGATTCAAAAGCAAATGCTGTTCTCGTGCTCCTGTTTGGGGGCAGCATTCGGTGCATGTTTGGAGCCTGCCTGCATGCATATGTCCCAATCACCTCCCTGAAACACTCAGCTCAGCCAGGACTTGAGAAATCACAGCACTTCCTTTCTAGAGCATCTGTTATCCAACACATCAGAAGTGACAAACAGCAGACACTCAATACCCCAAAAGTACGATGGAACAATGTTTGAAGAACTCTCCCAAGCTGTCCTGCTCTTTCCTTGCACTTTATTTTCACAAGCAAGCTTCACAAGTTTCCTGCTAGAAACAATAAAACATCCTGGTGGTATTTTATGTGAATTGTCGCCTGTAAAAATGAGAAGCAGAGCCTAAACTTTCTGAAAGGAACACTCATCGTAAGCCTGTATCAGCAGCACTAAATAAAGATGATGATCTGACAAAGGAATTGTTCATGTGAATGCTAGGAACAGGTTGCCTTTCAGAACCTTTCAAGTTTAGGAGAAGGAAAGTATCCTTTTATATTCCTTGTTTTGTTCGAGTCAACGCATTGTCAGCTTCACTCTGAATTCAGCAGGTGTTCTGTAGAACAGCATCCACTGAATTTACAGCAGATTATTTGGTCAGCAATCAAACTGGCTGCATTTTTTCCAGCCAAATAGTTTTCTTTTCAACAATCTATTTTTTCAGTGACACTGTTTTGCTCGGAGGAAAAAATCCGCTCAGATCTAATCTAGCATGACAAAAAAAGAGCTACCTTCATTCTGCAAATTCAGAACTACTTTGGATTTCAAATTAAAGCTATTGTAAAACATTCCCAAGATCAAAGCCGAAAGCGTTGTGGTCGACCTAAAGTAATTTCTTGGAGGCTTGGTTTGCAAAAAACAAGATTCATTTTGTCTTACTCTGAATTTGGATAAAACAATGCACAGCCAACGTGGAGGCAGACAAGTAGAACTGCCCCAACCTTCTTTTTAATTATCCAGCCTCTCTTCCACTAACTCAGGGTTCTCTACCCTGAATAACATGAATAGATCATCCACCCCCTACTCATTTCATACAGTGTTTCACAGTCAGGGTAGCAAAGCACTGCAACAGATTGCTCAGAGAGGTGCCCCATCCCTGGAGACATTCAAGGTCAGGCTGGATGGGGCTCTGAGCACCTGATGGAGCTGGAGACGTCCCTGTTCCCTGCAGGGGAGTTGGACTAGATGGCTTTTAAAGGTCCCATCCAACTCAAACCATTCAATGATTCTACTTCATACAAGATCCTAAAACCCAGACAGGAACTCAGTGACCCAGGCCCAAAGAAGAAAAACAAATTCACCCACTCTCAATAGTTTGCATCTCTCTCCCTGCCTATCCATCTCTAAAAATGCTGCAAGAACACAATTCACCACTGTAAGCTGAAAGACTTCACCACTTAAAACACTTTTCTGCAGAGCAGCTGGTTTGTTTCCCTTCTACCTTGGTTTGTCCAGATCTCTTGGCACTCAGCAGCAGTTCTGCCTTTATTTCCTCTATCCTTTGTCGGTCCTCTTCATTCAAGTCCAATGCAGCTTCCTCAGATCGGCTGGCCAGCTTTAGTTTCACCCATGCTACACACAAAAATATCAGAACAGAAGGCAGATTGCTTTTCTTTTTATAATTTAACATCAAAAGCATGTTATGCACTTGTAGTAGCCATGACAAAGGATACGAAGACCAGTATCAAACAGCTGTTTGAATACATACAAAGCACACAGACAGACTAGCCAAGAATATGATTTGAAAATGGAGCTTTTGAGAATTCATTTGTAAAGATGGCTCAAGGAACTACTGCCTGCTTGTGAGATGCTTACAGTCCTTGGCTCAAATCAACACTCTCTTACACAATCCCTTCCCAGTCACTTAACCTAGCACATTTCTAATGGCTACGTGGATAAAACCACAGTATCAACACTGGCAAGAGAAGGTATTCAAATTAGTTGAGTAAAATGCTGTCCCATTCTATTATCATAGAGTCATAGAATGGCCTGGGTTGAAAAGGACCACGATGATCATCCAGTTCCAACCCACTGCTGTGTGCAGGGTCACCAACCAGCAGACCAGGCTGCCCAGAGCCACATCCAGCCTGGCCTTGAATGCCTGCAGGGATGGGGCATCCACAGCCTCCTTGAGCAACCTGTTCCAGTGCCTCACCACCTCTGTGTGAAAAACTTCCTCCTAATATCCAACCTAAACCTCCCCTGTCTCAGTTTACAACCATTCCCCCTTATCCTTCATAGGAAGACTAAAAGACATTGACCATTAAGCTTTGCCCCATTAAAGCTTCTCATCAACAACATAATGCAATATAAAGACCTTTCAAGCCAGTGGAACAGACTCAAATAACCTCAGAGGTTCTCCTATGATCATATTCCTTCATTTCAAAGGCATTTGAAAGCAATCTCTTAAACATAAACCTAAACTGAAGGGTTCCCATTCTGATATAACATTTGCTAAAACACAGCTGAGCTGTTGTTACCTCGTGCTTTCCCCTCCTCTTCATCATCACTCCTCAGAATTGGTGTTGCAGGCACTAGAGATGATCCATTTCTCAGAAGGCTTTTGACACGGGCAGACAGAGAGTCTGCACTGCTACTGCCATCGCTCTCTTGCACGCCTCCTGCTTTGCTTCCAGCTGCACTTGTTTTTGACAACATGCTCTGGAAGCCTCCTGGGACATTGGTGGTGCTGCCTGAAGTCTCTGAAGGATTCCCCAGCAGGTTTTTGACACGGGCAACCAGTGAGTCCCCACTGCTACTGCCATCACTCTCTTGCACGCCTTCTGCTTTGCTTCCAGCTGCACTTGTTTTTGACATCACGCTTTGGAAGCCTCCTGAGATATCAGCAGTGCTGCCTGCAGGCATCAAAGGATTCCCCAGAAGGTTTTTCACACGGGCAGCTAACGAATCTCCACTGCTACTGCCACTGCTTTGCTGTATGCCTCCTGCCGTGCTTACAGCAACATTAGCTTTAGATAACTCGTTCTGGAAGCTTCCTGGCACATTGATGACACTTCCTCGAGGCTCTGATGGAGAGGGATTCTCCAACTCTGAAGGTCTTTCAGTGCTGAGCTCACTATTTGCACTGCTTCGTGCAACAGCCACAACAGCAGGCTGGTTTCTGTCTGTAGTTACACTGCTACAGCCTTCTGGCTCAGACCTTCCTACAGATTTTCCTGTCCTAAACTCTTCGGTCATCTCCACCACACCTTCACAACTGCACAAACTGGCAACAAAAGAACGTTCCCATTTTAAATCATCTTTGCAAGAATCCAGAGGCTTTGGAATCGATCCCTCTTGGATACTACTTTGGTTCATACTCTCAGCCCATGACACGACCTTCTGAAACTGAGGGACGCTGTCTTTCACTAAGTCAGAATCCTTGGTGCCATCCTCCTTTTCAATCTGCACTGGGGAAGACTCAGTTTCTCTAGAAGATGCATTGGAAAAGACAGGGTCAGGCCAGCTGCCAGCTATGCTCTCTGCCTCTGCCAGAAGTTTACGTATTTCTTGCAGTGCACGAGATCCAATCACAGAATCACTTTCTTGACCCTCATTTTTCTCACTCCCTGCACTTGAAGTTTGTGATCCTCTCTCCTTTTCATCTTTAACTCCAGCCAAAGAACTGACAGTCCATCTCTGTGAGCTTCCATTCACATCTTTCGATTCCTTTTTAGCTAGCAGATCCTGAACACTTTTTGCAACAAGCACGGGGCTCTCTCTGTTAGAATGGCAATCAAGTGAAACAGTCTGCAGGTGCTGGCTTGGCTCAGCTAGTTTGGAGACAGCTGAACATTCTGTCTCCACTTGCATGGAACGAGGAGCAGTTACCTCTACTTTGTGGCACGACACAGTGCACTGACTCATGGGTTTTTCTCCAAAAGGTAACGAGAAGCGGGGAGAGAGTTCTCTGGGTGAGAAAGTATCAGAACCAGTTTCCGAATTCATTGGAATAGAAATGCTGACAGTGGAAGTGCCAGAGTTGAAACTCGTCTGTGTAACATCAACCGCTGCCAGCAACTCGCCTACAAAGAAACAGAAGATTGTTTTAAGTTGGAAGCTCTGGGATACAGGCACATCCGTAAAGACTCCTTTTTCTTGTACTAAAGGGCTTGTAGAGGAAAGGAAGAATTACAGATATTGGGACAACACTTCCATGAGAACAGTCTACTGAAAGCAAGCTGTTGGACCACAATAAAAATCAAAGAGACAACAGACCTGGAGTTCAGTAACTTGCTTTTAAATAAATGATGGTGATAGCTGGTGAGGGGTCTGGAACACAGGCCATATGAGGAGAGGCTGAAGGAGCTGGGAATGTTCAGCCTGGAGAAGAGGAGGCTCAGGGGAGACCTCATTGCTCTCTATAACTTCCTGAAGGGAGGTTGTAGTGAGCTGGGGGTCGGCCTCTTCTCTCGTGTCATCAGTGATAGGACCAGAGGGAATGGCTTCAAGCTACGGCAGGGGAGATTCAGGCTGGACATGAGGAAGTATTACTTGTCAGAAAGGGTGGTCAGGCACTGGAATGGATGCCCAGGGAGGTGGTGGAGTCACCAAGCCTGGGGGTGTTCAAGGAAAGACTGGATGTTGTGTTGAGGGACATGGTTTAGCGGGAGCCATTGGTAATAGGTGAACGGTTGGACTGGATGATCTCTTAGGTCTTTTCCAACCTTGGTGATTCTATGAAATGGTGACCATATATTATAAATGTTCTTAGCTAAAGTGACATCATGATGTCCTTATGTCTAAATGAACACTTGGATTATAAAAGAATCCCTGCAAGATATAAAAGCAATGTGGGACAGCATTTCCAAAATGCTACATAGTGCAGGTAAATTTGTTTATTACAGCTGGTTAAAAAGAAGCAGACAGGATGAACATTTAACATTCGGATATGTAATACCTAATTGCTCTGGAAATGAACTTAAGTGCAGTGTTCTTAACAGTACAGTGAACAGCCAGCTGCCAACAGCTGCCTGCTATTTTGCTCCTTTTAAGCACTACTTTGTTTCACGTCCCAGTCACTGACATCTTCAAGTACATTAAGTCGCCCAGACAACTCTGCCCCTGAACCTATTGTCAGGTTGTTTCAGTCACCAAATCTCTGCTTAAAGGTGGAAATAATAACAGAAGATAAGCAAGCCCAACAGCCTTAAGAAAGATGCATTTAATCACTACTGATCAGAAAGATGGGTCAGCACAGGGTATTCGGAAAGTCTGTGTAAAGACAGGCTTTTGTTGTAAAGAGGCTGCAGATCTTTTATTCCCCAGTGAATTGAAGGGGCAAATGCCAAACAATATGCCAAGGACAGCATTTTAAGTACTTGCAATACAGATTTTAATGACATACTGTGTGGGCATGCTACAGAAGAACATCTTAACCTTAGCTTTTCTTCATATAGAAACAAGTCAACACTTCAGGTTGCATCCATATACTTCTTTGATGTTGAGATGGACTGATCAGTTCTATGTCTATAACTTCCTGTCACACTGAGCAAGCCCAGGAAGTCTCAAGAACAAAAAGAAATCAAGACTCATTGCTCTCACAGGAACAAAAGGTCTGGTCACACAATCTTTACTAAGCATTTGCTTTATAAGAATTCTTGAGAAAAAAAAAATAATAAATGTAAACTGCCTCTGCTCTGGCTAGAAGATGTCACAAACACCGAATTTCTTAGCAAAAAAGCACGTTTCCAAAGGTTTTAATCCTTATTTTTCCAATGCCAAAAATCTCACACCTCTGCTGGTTGAAGATCAAATAATGTGAATGAAACTGGAGCATCTCAGAATGGCCTGGGATGAAAAAGACCACTGTGCTCATTCAGTTCCAACCCCCTGCTGTGTGCAGGGTCACCAACCAGCAGCCCAGGCTGCCCAGAGCCACATCCAGCCTGGCCTTGAATGCCTCCAGGGATGGGGCATCCACAGCCTCCTTGGGCAACCTGTTCCAGTGCCTCAGCACCCTCTGTGCGAAAGGAGAAGGAATGCATATCAAACCATAGGAGAAGAAACAGACTTGACACTGCCAGGCCAAGAACAATCTCAGAGCTACGTGCTGACTAAGATTTGCACATCACAAGGCCTTCCTTCCCCATACCTCGTGGCTGCTGAATGGTCCTTGTCAGTGTGTCAGTGGAGCCCTTCAGTGTCCTGAGGTCTGAAGGGGAAAATTCAACTTCCCTCATTGGTCCTCGGGGTACAAAAGGAGTCAGTATGGTCCCAGGCGACTGGTCGATGCCAAGGTTGCGAAGATAGATCTGGCAAAAGGAAACACACTGCATTCTTAAGAACGTCAATCAATTCTGAAGCTGCACAAGTTTTTCCCATCCTCAGAATAGTTTGGTTGGAAGGGATCTTCAAAGACTGAGTTCAACTGCCTGAGCGCTTCCAGAAAACCAAAAGCAGAAATCAGGCACCACTCACCGGGAAGCTTCCACCACGCTTCCAGGAAGCTCATTCCAGTGTTTGACCACCCTCACTTTAAGAAATATTTCTTAGTATCAAGTACAGACCTCGATAATCTTAGTGCTGCTTGTGCTAGTCCCACATGTCCTGTCATTGGTACCCAGAGGGACTGGCACCTTCCTTCACTTCCCCCCCCAGGTCCAGCACTGCAGCCTCTCATTTCCCAGTGTCTGTATCCAGCACTGCTCCTTCCCATGTGCATCACATACTATTTGCCCTCACTGAATTTCACGTTAGAGCATGGAACAACCATCAACAAACCAGATCCCTCTGCAATGCCTCTTCCCCTCCAGGGAGTCAAGAGCACCTCTCAGTTTAGTACTGGCAGGCAACTTGCTGAGGATGCACTTCACTCCAGCATCCAGGATCACTGATAAAAGCACTGAATAGCATTGGCCCTAGAACTGAGACCTTGGGAACACCACTAGGCAGATGTAGCCTCATTCCCTGTAAGACTTTGACCTCTGCCATTCAGTCAGCTCATCACCAAGTATTGCACGAACCTCTTCATCTCACAGCTGAACAATTTGTTCAGAAGGACACTGTGAGGGACAGCATCAAAGGCCTTACTTAGATCCAGACAGATTACATGCACTCTCTTCTTTCACCCACCAAGCAAGCAACCTTTTCATGGAAGAACAAATCACCAAGGCAGGACCTTCCCCTCACAAGCCCATGCTGACTACACCTGATAATAGCTTTGTTCTTTAAATGCCTTTCTATACCCCCAGGAAAATCTTCTCCATAACTTTTCCTGGCAGAGGTTACACTAAGAGGTCTGCAGTTTCCTGGGCCTTCTCTCACATTCTTGTTGTAGATGGGTGTAACGTTGGCCAGCCTCCAGTCAGTGGGGACCCCCAACAGACTCTCAAGACCTTTGGTAAGTCGTTGAGGGGGTCCACCATTCCCTAACTCCCTCAGACCTCTGGGGTGAATCCCATCAGGCCCTCAGGTTTACCATCATTCAGCTGACAGCGATTCCTTCACAATTTCACCGACCACGACTGGAAAATCCCTACTGCCCCACACACAGTCCTTCAACTCAGAAGTCAGAGCAGCCCAAAAAAATCTACCTTTACTACCAAAAACTGAGGCCAAGACAACATTAAATGCCTCCACCTCTTCCTCATTCCTACTCCTCAGGAGAACATCCTCAAGCAGATGTTTCTCTTAGACCTTCTCTTGCCATTACATACTTTCAGAAGTTTTTTTGCATTGTTGTCTGACACCACTTTGACCAGTGGGGAGTCAATCTGGGCTTTGGCTTTTCTTGTTTCCTTCCTGCAGATGCTGCAGCTCTGTGCCCTCCCCGTGAACCTGACCTTGCCCTCAAGTAATTTCTTCTCCTGCTGCAGCTCCAAGGAATTCCCTGTTCAGCCAGACCTGCTTTCTGCCCCATTGGCTTGACTTGCAGTGGAGTGGAACTGCAGGCTCCTGGGCTTTTCAAAGGCGGCTCTTGAAAGGCAGCCAGCACTCATGTACCTCTAATCTCAATACAGCAGACTATAGATCTCCACCAACTATTTCCTATGATTTTTTTTTTTTAAAACTAAACACACATATATAAGCTTTTAATGTGTGACCTAATCTCTTTTACTTTGTCAGTGGTTTATGAGAACAGAATTCCTCACAATTAGGGCTGGAGAACATGCCTCATTATATTCATTAAAAATGGAGGTAACAGATAATCATCATATTTCATCAATACTACTTCAAATATCCTTATCACAATATTTGTAGTTATTTCAATGCATGTTTTCTGAGACAACTCAGAGAAGAGTGCTTCTAAAACACAGTTCCAAAGACCTAATGATTACAGGAGTCATCTTCTGAGAGGAGCAGCCACTTACTCAGAAGATAATTACATGTTTATCATTAATATAAATCTGCATTTGATTTTCTCCAACATTCAACAGCTATTAGAAGTTAACATGGCTGCCACAATCTGCCCTCCGTTCTCACCAAATATCCTCAACAGGGGAAAGGGAAAAGGAAATCTGCATCAGGCACATAAGATAGAATGGAGAAAAGGCACGCAGAAGCTTTGAATACCCTTCAAGAGCAGCATGAAAGAATCAGGAATTTATGTCTTAGGTACTGGAACAAAGTGAACAAGCAAGAGTATTTATAGGAAAAAGGCAATTTAATTTGCCAACGAGCTCCGTGTTGGTTTTGCTATTATTGCAGATCTGTGGGCGTGTGAAGTTCAGCTCCCTCTTGTGCAGCCTAACATTTCCTTAGTCAGCACTTGAGTCTCAGCTTCGTGTTTGGATAATTATATCCTGATCATATGAAAGAAGCTGGAAGATTAGAAAAGGCTGATCAATGCTCTGCTAAAAGAGCTGTAAGCATCTTACTTACAAGTCTTTGTATCAAGCAGATTTCACCTACCACTAATGCTGTGCCGTTCTTTTCTTGGTTCTTTTATTTGCCACCACCATTAGCCACCCATCTATATGTTCTTGCATCCTGTTACTATGATACCATCATTTATACCTTGAGGAAAAAGTACATATATACACACACGTATCCTCTTTCCTATGCCTGACCCTTTCTTTTCCTATATTCAATGCTACCTGAAAGTTATTTTGTTCAACTGAACTACAATCACGGGTGAAGTTCATCAGTAATGCAAACCAGTAAAAAACCCATTTAATTTAGTGATGTAGACCATAAAAGAACAGTGGGAAAAACACTGAGATGACTGTGACACTAAAAAAAAATTAGAATTTGAAAAAGGATCCTTGAAGATTTATTAGGCATACATAAAAGGTGTCAACTGGTATTTTTGAAAGACTGACTATTGCTTTACAGGTTCCCTACACGACTGAGCATCAGAAACTAGATACACAAGTAACAGCCTCAACTCAGCCAACCCATCCTGCAGCACCAGGATTACCTACTGTCCCATTTACTCTAAGGCAGCTGAGTGTATTCAGATCTCTTCTTAATCAAAGATAAATAGGACTTACAAGTTCTTCTCAGATATTAACTTACGGGGATCCTTTCTTCAATATTAAGCTCTCCTTTCTCTGGAGTCTCCAGAACAGCGGTCGCTCCGACAGAGATGAAGTTGTCATCTTCTGCACTGGTGAAGAAGTGCTTGGAAACCACTGAAGAACACCGTGGGGAGCCTGAGGCCCCATGGCTGCTTTCCCCAGAACAAGCAGGAAGATTCAGACTATCTGGGGAAATATCACCACAGTTGTCCACGCCGACATGACCAATATCTAAGTTACGAGGCAGTTTTTGATTTTCAAGACCATCCCATTTTTCCTGGTCACCAGTTGGAGAGTTTCCATCCTCTTTGATGAGGCGAGCAACTCTTTCACTGGAAATGAAAGCATCTGGATATGAAGTTTGCTCCACACTGCTACCTTTATCAACAGACCCAGAAGCAATCTCAGCTGTAAGCTGGTGCATCAAGGAGCCTCCTAATTTATTTTCAGGCACTCCTGAAACGTTACTTTTTCCTTCTAGAGGCTGCATTGCTTCTGTACTAACTGGTTGAACAACATCAGTCTGGGAGTTGTTCCTACTTGCAACATTTACTGAGTTGTCAGACTGAGACCTAGGAAGAGGGTGGACAGGCTCTAAGATTTTATCATGAAAATGAATATTTTCCAGGGAATGTGTCCCTCCAGAAGGAGCAGCAATGTAATCTTCAGGGTTTCTGCTGCTATTTTGCATTGACAAAATATTGTTTGCAGAACTGGCAATTGCACTGTAGGCTTTCTTTCTATGTGAAATTACACCCTGGTCACTTAAAGCCAGCACATCAGACATATTCTCTGGCTGGCTCAGATTCCAAGTGCCCACCTTCTCCATGAAATTAAGGGATGGGAGTGACTGAATTCTTCCAGTGTGAGGATATCTCAGTTTTAGGGAGTCCAAGTGCTTGTTGTTTTCTTTTTGGGCACACTGGAGAGAACGTTGCTTCTCAACAGATGTAGGTGTACTGGTAGATGACTTCCCAGAATTGTCTTCGTTTAGGCATAAAGGAGAGGCTTGAACATCTGATTTGATCACACGAGCACCCACTTCTGCCCTGACATTTTTGTTTAACAGTATCCCTGGAGTAGACTGATAGCTTGGATGGGAGAAGTGTCTAAAGAACGAGCCATCATCTACAATGCAATTAAGGGAAGGGGAAATGTCTGCAACTTTATGTCCCCTTTCTATGGAAACATCTGAAATAGTTAATTCAGCCTTGTGAACTCCAGGCTCCACTTCCACGTGGGCATTCTCACTGCAGGAAGGAGGAGATTCCATGCTGGTCATGACTGGTTGTTTGGGGGCACTGTCACTGGTGCTTGGCACAATGGGGCTCAACTCCTCCTCTCTCAAACCTTGGTTCTCCTCACGATCCAGGAAAGCTCCCTGGACTTCATTAGGAACAGCTACAAACTTCATGCTTCCAAAGTCACTCAAATCCACTCGGCGCCCCCTGGACTCTCCAGCAATTTCTGAAGTCTTTGCAGAAAACACATCCTGTGCACCTGAACTTTTACCACTGTCTTTCTTCAAATCATCAGATAACATCTGAGAAGAACCAAGCTCAGGAACTTTTTCTTTTTCCAGCCTCTCTGGATGTCTCAGGCACCCTTCTGACTCACTCTCAGCCATTTTTACCTTTTCCATTTGCATCTCTCTTTCACCTTTTCCTGAATTCTTTGTCAAAGCTGTTTTACAAGAGGAGTTTTCAGAAGATGAGAACTCATCACGCCTCAGTAACTCTTTTTCTTTCTCTGAAAGCTCAAAAACTGGAGCCAGCACATTGTTGTCACAAATGAAACAGTCATCTTCTGTAGAAGTACCACAGGTCTGCTTTACAAGTGAAGCTTCCATTTGGTTCACTGCTTTGTCACCCATCTGGGGGATCGATGCCCTCTCATTAATATCATTTTTGCAGTCTTCACTCGCCTCCTTGTTCATAAGTGGTTCAGAAGAACGAGAGGTTTGCTGAGACAAATAGCTGGCATCACTAGGTTCTGCCTGCTGGAATGAAAGGGGATGCTGGGACAAGGAGCAGCAGTCACTGGGAGCATCAGAGGGCGTTTCAACATCTGTCAGCCAGGCAGCTTCTGGGATGTGCAAGGGATTTGAATGCTGCTCGGAAGCACCAGAAACATCAGGAACTCCTCTACAAGAAAGGGGCACAGTAAGAACATTTCTGGTGACGTTTTTCCATTTCAACAGCTGTATTTTCTGCTTTAGTGTAAGAGGCTAAAAGAGGACTTAATCCAATTAGGGTTTAGTAACATGCACATAAATGCAACCTCTATAAAGGGGAGAGTCCCAATAATATCAGAGAGCTCTACTGACTGCAAAATAAAAATCAGAAAATGAAATTAGTTTTGACTTAGTACATCATTCTTTCTAGTCAGTTTAAGACTGGAGGATTTTGCTTGTTTGTATGTCACAAATTAAAATGCATATTAGTTAAATAACTGCAAAACAGACAAAGTCCAAAGAAAATAGAAAAGTTGCTCACATACTTCCAAAAGCATACAAAAACATATATATTGTATGTGATATGTACTAAGGAACACTGTTAGGCAACCAGTTCATTGGGCAACACTGTTGGTAGGTGGATGGTTGGACTAGGTGGTCTCAGAGGTCTTTTCCAGCCTTAATGATTCTGTGACACTGTGATATGTATGTTTATACACAGACTTTTTCCCTCTTCAATAACAGGGTAAAGATTTCTTGCCTTCTTCACATGAGAGTCATTTGCCTCACGTTCACATGAAGGCTTTGAGAAAGACTTCATGCAAATTGCTAGTGCAGTAATTTGTACTTTCCATTAAACAAATGAAGTTTTTAAATCACACATAAATACACAAAAAGCACATACAGAATAAATCACCTCGATCCAACCCCTTTGGCACAGGCAGAGCCACCTCCCATTAGATGAGCTTGCTCAAAGTCCCAGCCAGCCTGGCCTTAAATCATAGAATCATAGAATCATAGAATCACCAAGGTTGGAAAAGACCTAAGAGATCATCCAGTCCAACCGTTCACCTATTCCCAATGGCTCCCACTAAACCATGTCCCTCAGCACAACATCCAGCCTTTCCTTGAACACCCCCAGGCTCGGTGACTCCACCACCTCCCTGGGCAGTCCATTCCAGTGCCTGACCACCCTTTCTGACAAGTAATACTTCCTCATGTCCAGCCTGAATCTCCCCTGCCGTAGCTTGAAGCCATTCCCTCTGCTCCTATCACTAATGACACGAGAGAAGAGGCCGACCCCCAGCTCACTACAACCTCCCTTCAGGAAGTTATAGAGAGCAATGAGGTCTCCCCTGAGCCTCCTCTTCTCCAGGCTGAACATTCCCAGCTCCTTCAGCCTCTCCTCATATGGCCTGTATACTTCCAGGCAGAAGGTATAAAGTACATGCGTGCCTGTAAATGCACTCATTATTATTTGAAATACAAGTTGGATCAGATTTTTATCCCCAGAATTCAATACATTTTATTTCAGAATCTAAAGAGATGTCAGGGAGGGCAGAGTTCTTCATTTGCTCATTTTTTTTTTCAGGTACACTGGAATGAAGAGTTCACGAGGTCTGTTCAGGTTTCCTCTTGTTCAAACTCTTCTGTAGGCAAAATAAAGCAAAGAACTCTAACAAAGGCTTCTGTCTACTAAAAGGAAAATAAAAAAGAAACCACTTTGTCCTATTTCTGTGACTGTAAAATGGTAATTATGAAAGGAAGGACAAGTTATGGCCAGCCAGGAAAAAAAAAAAGCTGTATTCTGCCATGGCACCAGGTAACTTGATCCTACCTTAAATGAATGAAATCCCTTTCTGATTGCTGGAAAAGTGTCTCATCCAAAATCCTTTGGCCTGGTGTTGAATACATCAGCAATGGAAGGCAGGGAGAGAATTGACTGTCCTGCATACCTGTGAAAAATAACACCACCACAGTAATAAAAGTTTGTAAGGCAATCCCTCTTTAAACTGACATGGCAACTAACACAGCTTTCAAACCCAGATGGATGCCAACCACACAAATGGACGTAACCCCACCAATCACTCTACTGAAGCATTATTTCCTTATGTGCTAAATTCAGGTGTCTTACCTACACAGCTCAGGTTCCTTCTCACCAATCTCAAAGCACTGCTTGACACTGACATCCCTAACTTACCCTCTTATCCTCAGATTTATCTTTGTGCCCACCTGTGTCCTTTTCCAGTCATTAGTCAGCACCTCCCCTAGTGATTTCCATGCATACTTGGAGGACATCTGCAGGGCTTCCACCCACATCACCATTCATTGGAACAATAAAACACTGCTGTCTTCTCCAGTCACCGTAAGTTTTGATTACAGCAAAGGCTGTACAGTTCCCCTTAGAGTTTAAAGATGCAATAGCAAAATTTAGTCACCACCATGATATTATTACCACTGTTTACTACTGTAGGAGGAAGTTTGAGTTTCTATTGTTGAGTTTCTATTGATTTTCTTTGAGCTACCTGGCACATCTAACCTTTCTAATTCCATGCTTACAAAAACAAAGGGAAATGCTTCATACCACAAAAAGAAAACCAACTGCAAACTTGCATCTGATAGACAGAAATGACTACACAGTTACTTACAATACTGCTGTAAGAAAACACATGCTTTTAAGCTAAAAAGCAACTTGTCATCAAGAGTCTGAATTTCAGCATCAGAGTTCTCACTGATTTCAATTAGGTTCTTCAGTTTTCAAGCATCACAAACAAACTATACTCTGCATCACTGACAGAAGCATAATCACATCAGATAAGATCCATTACACACAAAGAATCAACTTCAACCATACGTCAGCTTTACCCGGAGGCTTTCCACACAGCGTATTACATCACCTGATGAGTGTTATCCAACCACAAGATGACCTTTCTGATTCACCTGTAATTTAATACTTCCAATTAATGTCTTTAATTACTTTAGAATATTACATAGCAAGAGCACAACTAACAGAGCAGAAATAATTCTACATCGCCCAGCAATGCCCTACTTCCCATCCCATCAGCAGACAGAATAATAATAGATGCTACACAGTTTCAAAGACTCCCTTCTACCTCAGCAGCTGGCTGCACCACATGGCAGGCCTAATGTCTCCTAAAGGAAGCCAAACTTAAACCTTAGCATCCATAGTACAGATGGCACAAGCATGCTGCAGCAACTCAAGCAGGGAGTCTGTTTTCCCAGCATTCAGTGCCTCTCCAAAGCTCAACTCTCCCCACTGCTTCGTTAGGTAAATGCACTGCATTACTCACCACTCCACTGCACTTTTGTCTTAAATATTTGCAATACCAAACAGATAGGAAAAGTAAGATAGGCTGTCTGCTTTTTCAGAAGTTTTGAGGAACACAGTGGTAACATTTATTAAAAAGCAGCACTGCTTCTGAGCAACTTGGTAAAAGAAAGCGTTCAGAAGAGGCTCTGATGTAGACTGGTAAGCATCAGTGCAAAACAGGGTGAAAAAATTACAGCGTGCATGGAAATGGTACAAAAAGTAGTTAGAAAGAAAGAACAAAAAAAAAGGAGAAGAAAACACTGACAGCAGCAGCGTAGGAGAAGCAGGATCCAAGGGCAAAAGGGAGCAAGGTCAGGGATGTCTCATTTACAGCAGCGTCAGGCTGCTATCAGGAGCGTGGCCACATTTACAGCACTGATCTGTACTTGTGATTTCACGGTTTGAATCATGATTTAAAAACCAAGGAACAGGAGACTGATTTAATCCACTGTCATTTGTAACATTTCAGGCTTAGAGAAAACAGAGGCTTGCTTTCAGTGGTTGATACTGGCTTAGAATCAAATACATTCGGCACAGTAGATTTCTCATTCCCAAACACTAACTGGGAACAGACAAAGTTTATAGTGTTATTTAATCAAACATTTGTTCTGTTCACTATATATTTATTCAAGTCATTATTTTTCATTTTTATTATACTTGAAAATACTGAAACAACAGGCAAACCGTAGCATTTATTTTAAGAAATGTTAAGCAAGTTGGAAGCCAAACTCCCTTAGCTGTATTACATGCACTTCTTTCCTCCCAAATCTGGTTTTGCATTTAAAATGCTATTACTGAACAAAGGAAATAGTAATTGCAGTTATTGAATTAGACTTGTCATCGCACATGACGATAGACCTCACCTTCTCAGAACTGGCAACTTACTTTTACTCACACAACAGAAGCAGCTTTTCTCCATTTTCAGCTTAACTTCTTCACTTTGAATGAAAAAGTGTTTTCAAGCTAAACTGAGAATCAGCAGTGATTAAAGAGAAAGCCTTCTGCACCATGCAGCCTGGGGGTGCTGCCTTTGTAAATGAAGAGACAAAAAGACTACGAGGGAGGGAACTGAAAAATAATTGGGAAAACAAAATGTCAACTGCTGTCAAAAACAGATCCTGCCAAACAATTCTTAATGCATCTACACATTCTGATAAAATACATGTGTATGTACACACACAGAGTCACAATATTTGGCTGATAAATCCATGCCTTGAGGATATACTTGATCAAATGTAAGTATTGCTCAGTATTTGCGCTAAGAAATGCAACCTAGAACTCAAAGTGATGAAAAATGATACAGCATTCTCCACACAGTGACATACAGGAAATTCTCACTACACAGGTGTGCATCACAGAATCATAGACTGGCTTGGGTTGGAAAGACCTCAAGGATCATGAAGCTCCAACTCCCCTGCCACAGGCAGGGCCACCAACCTCCACATTTCATACCAGCCCAGGCTGCCCAGGGCCCCAAACAACCTGGCCTTCAACACCTCCAGGGATGGACGGGGCATCACAGCCTCTCTGGGCAGCTGTTCCAGCACCTCACCGCTCTCTCTGTCAAGAACTTCCCCCTGACATCCAACCTCAATCTTCCCTCCTTCAACTTCAAACCATTTCCCCTTGTCCTGCTGTTATCAACCCTTTCACAGAGTTGACTCCCCTCCTGTCTGTAGGCTCCCTTTAGGTACTGCAGGCTCCATGCTGAACAAGCCCAGCTCCCTCAGCCTATCTTCATAGGGGAGATGCTCCAGCCCTCTGCTCATCTCTGTGGCTCTCCTCTGGGCCCCCTCCAACAGCTCCCTGTCTTCCTTGTACAGGGGGCTCCAGACCTGGACACAGCACTGCAGATGGGGCCTCACAAGGGCAGAGTAGAGGGGGACAGTCACCTCCCTGTCCCTGCTGGCCACCCCTTTTCTGATGGAGCCCAAGATCCCATTTGCTTTCCAAGCTGCAAGAGCACACTGCTGGCTCACATTCAGTTTTTCATCCCTCAGGACACCCAGGTCCTTCTCTGCAGGGCTAAATGTCTTCGTATTGTTGTTGATTTTTTTTTATTGTGCATCTTGTCCCCTCAGCAGCCATTCTTGGCCCTGTCCTGTTTGCAACCACTCAACTGGCCTCCAGACACCCCTGTGTTCTTACAAAGCAGGCACATGGATGAAGCAGATGTCTGCCAAGCAATGAGCAGCTTGCATCGCTGATGCTGGGCACTCTGGGTCACCTGGCAGCACAGCATGGCAAATCATAGAAATCTTCCTATAACTGAGGCCCAGTTGTCATCACAGGTGCCTGCTAGACCTGTTCAGTGTATTGAAAGAGGGCAACCTAATCACATCTTGTATGTACAGAAGACCAGAACTTTGATAATTAGGAGCATTTCAGACAACGTATAACAGCAGCCCAACATAAAACCCTGAAGCTATGCAATCTCAGATGACAAATAAGATACTCCTGATACTGTTGAATGCATCAACACGTTCCTACATTGCTGGCTCTCTACGGGACATGCAAGGCAGTTTAGATAGAACAATCATAGATTCAGCATTTACATTCAACAGCACAAGTTTTGCTTCAATTCTCTCTTCCTTCCCTCTTCAGCTTCCTTCAGAACTCCTGAACAGGAGCCCCAAAGTTCTCCAACAGCACCTGAAGCATCAGAACTGCACTACGGCAAGAGAAAGCCCCAGTCACTCCACATCAGCCCAAGGATGTGTTCCCTCACTCTTTTTCCTTCTCCCTCCCTTGAACAGACAGCAGCACTTCAAGCCAAACAAAACGTAATGTTAGTTAGAAATGGAGATGGTCTCATTTCAGTCCCGACAGCAAACTGATCTGATTGCACTGATTCACACAGCTACGGGACGCAGCAGGAACAAACGACGCAAATCCAGGCTCTTCCTTTTCAGAAGCAGCCTTCAGCTGACTAAATATAGCCAAAACTGCACCCCCAGCCTAGCCTCCACTTCAGTCTTGCTTCCCTGATTCAAAGAGGGCTCTGGCTTTGCCCTGTAGCAGGGATGTGCCTTAGGTTGTCAGACCATCCCTTCCCCAGAGCTTTCCCATCACAGGAGCAGTGGTGAGCAGTGACTTGAAGCAGCAGCTGACTGACAAGGCCAAGCAAGAAGAGGGAAGAAAAAGGGAACAGAGAAAAGGAGGAAAAGGGAGTCGTTGAGATTCACTGCAGTCACATCCTTGGTGGAAATCCTCTCCTCCAGCCTGTCCCCTGCACAACCACCCTCATCAACACAACAGCTGACATTTAACAGGGTTACAAGAGTGACATTTCATGCCGTGCAACTCCACCCACGTCAAATGTTTTACCTTGCATGGTTTTTTTATTTTAACCTTCTCCGATCTTACAGCACACAAAGTCTAATGCTTTCAGTAACTTTCTTTCTTCTAGAGGGAAAAAGATCACTGCCATCATATTTTGGATGCTTACGATGATGGAGGGGCTCATTACATTCAGCCATAACCCAGGTTTTGCAGGCAGAGAAGCAGGTGCTTGATGCTTAAAGCAGCAAGTGACGTCAGTACAACACTCTTTGAGGATCTTGTGTCAAAACAGTAATTCTTCCTGCTGTCGCTCTGAAGGTCAAAAGCTTCCTCACAGTTGAATTCACTGAACAAGCAAAGCTGGGCACGCTATTTTATCTTACAGCCTGCTGACAATCCTGAATGCCAGAGTCAAATTGCCATTTGTGGAAGATTAAAAAAAAAAAAAAAAGGAAGGCAAAACAAAAACAAAACCTTCTTGGCTTTGTCAATCTGTTCCACGATGCAGCAGGAACTATTTCAACACAACTGTCATTCTTATTTTTTCTTGCTACCACCAAAAGGGGATTCAAAACACTTCCTGAAAAAGGAACAGATTAGCATTACAGCACAGTGATATTCACCACTGAACCCATAAGGCCTGTAGGAGCCATGAATACCTAGCAGGTTATTCCCCCAAGGCAACTCCAAACTCATCCCCTTAAGCAGCTTCAGAACAAAGAGCAGCATGAGAACAAGCAGGTAGAGGAACAGCAAACTGCAAGCTGAACTTGCAGTTAACTGAAAGAAACAGAGGCTTATTTTAAAATATCACAAGCAATCATGCTATTTGCCTGTAATTATTTTGTTTGTTCCTGAAAAGAATGGCCCAGTGGCGCAGTAAAACCAGCCTTAGAGACAGCTCTATTCAGCAATTTCAGTTACATCCTGGAAAAGTGAGTCACAAATATACCATAATGGGTGTGGTAACACTTGATCTTGCAGTGAACCTCTAAGGAAAATCAATACAAAAAGAAACACTTGAGATTTTGTAACAGCATCGTTCAAAAGTGAGTTTTCAAGAAGTAAATGCAAGTAGGTGCATAAAAGGAGCCTTGATGGGGTGTCAGGAAAGAAAAGAACTAACATTTATAGCACAACTTTAGGCCTACATGCAATAGCTGTATTGCACCCAATGGACAAGGAGCGTGGCTGAGGGACGGGTGGGCAAATCTTAATATGGTAACTTGGATGCAAGGAAACAGAAATGCGATCACAGAATCCTAAAATGGCCTGGGTTGCAAAGGAGCACAGTGCTCACCCAGTTCCAACCCCCTGCTACGTGCAGGTCACCAACCAGCAGAACAGGCTGCCCAGAGCCACATCCAGCCTGGCCTTGAATGCCTGCAGGGATGGGGCATCCACAGCCTCCTTGGGCAACCTGTTCCAGTGCCTCGCCACCCTTCTAGGTGAAAAACTTCCTCCTCATATCCAGCCTAAACCTCCCCTGTCTCAGTTTACAACCATTCCCCCTTGCCCTATCACCACCCACCTCCTCCTGTTTATACGCTCCTTTCAAATATTGCAGGACCACAATGAAGTCTCCCCAGAGCCTTCTCCTCTCCAAGCAATACATTAAAACAATGCAAATGTAAGCAAAGCAAGCAAGGAAACCAGTTCAGCATTGGTACCTAAAACAAGCATTCCTAACAGCCTTCACTAGCTCTGTCTTCCACAGATAGCACAGGAGGAAAAACCAACTACTGAAGCCACATGGGTATTGAAAACTACACTGGAAGGAAATGATCTCTTGTGATCAGTTGGCTACCATAGAATCACAGAATGGCCTGGGTTGCAAAGGAGCACAATGCTCATCCAGTTCCAACCCCCTGCTGTGTGCAGGGTCACCAACCAGCAGCCCAGGCTGCCCAGAGCCACATCCAGCCTGGCCCTGAATGCCTGCAGGGATGGGGCATCCACATGCTGTGCTGTGTTTAAATGCAGTTTAACCCCAAAACATGGTTTATCCTCTTGGCTGCCAGGAATGCTGCTGTCACCACCACCCCCAGGTCCCTTTCTGCTGAGCTGCTCTCCAGTCACTTCTCTCCCTTAATAAATCAATTGCCAGAGCTTAAGGTTGAAGAAATAAAAAAAAAATAATAAAAAAGAAGCTAAATATTAATAAATAAAGGCAATAAAGAAAAATAGATCCAATCAAAATTGGCTCCACTTCCACAATTAATTAGTATCTCTTGCTGGGGACAGATGCACTTGCTATGATTAATTGCAATGAGGGGTGAAAAAAAAAAAATCGTCTCATTTCCACCATTTTGAGGATAATTCCAAACTACTATAATAAATCAGTAGGGTTGTGGCATTCTTGGTGTCTTAAGATGCAGAGAATAATGCTGTGATACTAACAGAAGTCTCATAAGATTTGCTAGTACATGAGGATTATACATCGTAGAAATAGAATTAAATGGAATGTTCTGTCTCCACATGGATGAAAATGAAACATAATCCAGAATGGATGAGAACTTTCAGATCTATCTTCAACTACATCACAGTGATTGGATGTGAAGGGAAGCCACAGAAAGGCTTATCTTTCCCAGTTAGAATTAGAAAGTGTTTCTGACAGTAATATAAATTGCACCCAAACACTAGTGTTAATAATTAGGACCACTAATAGAATATCAAGTACCATTATAGAAGTGTGTGGCTACTGAACTACCACTTATCTGAACACATCTTGCAGAAAGGAGCATTGAGTAGCCTGAATTCATGAGAAAGGGGTACAAACAATCTCATTCTGAAGATGTGATTTGACAACAATGTTAAACAGAATGTACTTTGTCAACAGCAGTTCTCAAAATTAGACGACAAATCCGGGCTGAAGACTGCTTTTAAAGAAGAGTAAAATCCTAATCATCTAGCAGATTTAAATTGAAAGTAAAGAAGGAAGTGCCATGTTGAACATACCCAGCAGCAAGCCATGCACTGTATCTTCAGGATGCTGCCTTCTCGATGTTTCTGCTGAAGGCAACACTCCTTCCTCCAGGGTAGGGAACTCAGTCAGGTCATTCCTATCAGAAGTCAGGCCAAGCTTTGTCTCTGAGGCAGCAGTTAAGCGGCTGGCATCCACCTCTGCTGGAAGCTGATACCATGAGTCAATTTCCTAAGAACAGGCAGGGAGATAAAGCGTGCACGAGGATCAAGAGGAAAATTTTATCAGATGCACTTCCAAGGAAATAAAACTTACGCTGCAGAATAGCATAACTGTTGCTTCTAAGTTATACTTTCTATGCAAATACTCAGTTTTTAGATGTAAAAGAAGTACAATGCAGTCATGAACTGCTGAAGTCTGTTGTCAGTTCTTACCACCTACTGATCACCAGCCTTCCATCTCCTGTCAGAAACTGAGCTCTCTCTCCAAATCTGACAGAAGCAGAAAATTTTTCCAAACCAAAATCACAGAATGGCTTGGGTTGGAAGGGACCTCAAGGATCATGAAGCTCCAACCCCCTGACACAGGCAGGGCCACCAACCTCCACATTTCATACCAGACCAGGCTGCCCAGGGCCCCAAACAACCTGGCCTTCAACACCTCCAGGGATGGACGGGGCATCCACAGCCTCTCTGGGCAGCTGTTCCAGCACCTCACCACTCTCTCTATCAAGAACTTCCCCCTCACATCCAACCTAAATCCTTCCCTCCCTCACTTCCCCTCATCCTGCTGTTATCCATCCTTTCAAAGAGTTGACTGTCTGTAGGCTCCCTTTAGGTACTGCAGGCTGCAATGAGGTCACCCCGCAGCCTTCTCTCTCCAGGCTGAAGAAGCCCAGCTCCCTCAGCCTGTCTTTGCAGGGAGGTGCTGCAGCCTCTCTGTTCATCTTTGTGAAATTTCTCACTCAGGAAGAACAACCCTGATGAAGACAAATGCTTCAGGAGGATGCTGGGTGATACAGCACCCAACAGTACACAGTAAAGGCGGCTTGCAGCGTGCAGCTGGCAACTACTAAGCAAAGCACTTCCCAACTGCACAAAATAAAGCAGTCTGTGTTACTTTAAATCCCATAAGTAAACTTCAGCCACAACTCATAGAAGCACAACCCAAATACCTGATGAGCAGCCGTTCTCTGACGTATTGCTTCTCCCAGGGAGATCCCGCTGGCAGCTGAGGCCTGGGTCTCACTGCTGCTTTGGCTTAAGGATTCCTCCCTCCAAGTGCGGCGTGGCGGAGTTGTTGCAATAGGCTGAAAGGAAAATTCACATTTCTAAAGCAATATGTAATTTCTGGGTATGTATACATATATTTCATAGCCTATTACTGAAAAAGAAAATACACAAGACATCTCCAGTATCGTAAGATAGCCATCTACCACCACATTTAACCAGTGACTGAAATTCCACAGGGTCCAGACACTCAGCTAAGAAGGGCAGGTTCATTTGCTGCTTTAAAACACAAAAATTGAGCCCAGGGGGCTGCTTGTGAATGCAGCCAGCCCAGCACTGCTGACCACAGCCAGAATCCCACATGCTGCCTGCAGGCAGCTATGGGTCATCTGGGAGCCCTACACAACTGCACCTACAGCTTCTGTACGTGGCAGCAAAGCAAATCACTTGGAACAGCAAGAATATTTGTGCTCACATTTTCCTTCCACACAAGGTGTTGAAGCACTGAGGAACCCAGAACACAGGGAGCAGCTGTCCAACACTGTCTCAAAGCGTTTCTCTGCACACACAGAAGTTAGCTTGGGCTCTGTGACAAAGCTAAAGGCAATAATTGCAGCCTGCACCCATACCTTCAGTCACTACTGCATTGCACTCCTTTAGTTTTTCTTCTTCACATAATCAAGTAATTAAAAGAAGTGGCACTGAAGTGCACACGACAGCAGCTCTGAATTCAAAACATTCCAGCAGCTATTCCATAACTTAATTGAGGCTTAATACTGAAATTTTGATTTCAAAGGACAATTTTATTAATTCAGATGGAAATTAATAGCATCAGGTAGGGGACCCAACTGTGCCAAAAAGAAATAGGTACTGATTTTATTTAGCTATGCTGAGCATAATTAATTAGCTGAGTGTTTTAGAGGACAGAAGAATGGATGAGTAATGACAGCACGGTGCACACAACGAACAAAAGACTTACACAACAGAACTGTGCATCTTATTCTTTACTCTCCTCTTTAAAATAACCTATGGTGAGCAAACCCTGTCCATCTCGATCACTTAGTGCAGTCTCTGAAGCACTGAGAGCTGAACAGCAGGCCTCCAACCAAAGCTGACCCCGAGATGAATCTCACAGCCAAGCATTATATATCATCAGCATCAGATCATTAGCAAAATGTGTATCTTGGACAAAATGGCTCATCAGCAAGAGATGCAGCTTAGCTAAAGCATTATGAGAATGCTTTATATATTAGGAGGAAGTTGGAAGGCTGCATGTGGCTCTGGGCAGCCTGGTCTGCTGGTTGGCGACCCTGCACATAGCAGGGGGTTGGAACTGGATGAGCATCGTGGTCCTTTTCAACCCAGGCCATTCTACGATTCTATGAACGTAACACTTCACAGCTGTAGTTTCTCATTCTTGGGTAGTGCAGCTTCATGCACACGAGAAGCACTGCTCTTCAAAGGAACCTCACGTGACATGAACACCATAATGGAAATCATCTCTCCTTTCCAAAGGAACAGTTCTTGTTTGACATTCATCATTGATGAAGAAAGAAATATGAAAGTTTCTCAGTTTTGCACCATCAAATGCTTGAACACCGAAACTCAAGCCTCCCTGCTTTATTCTGACCAACAGACCACTCAAAACAAGGCAAGGCTTCAAGAATCCTCACAATTAAAAACAAACTGTCTTCATTGACCATGAAGTTGTACAAACAATAAGTCATAGCACTATGTTGGCCACAGAGTTCCATCTCATTTTTATAGCTCAACACCTTTCAGAAGTTCCATAATGTCTTTCAACATCCATAAAATGGCCCTTCAGAAGGAAGGTAGAGCCTCTGTTCCTCCTTAGCAAGCAAAAATTTGGTATGTAAGGCGACTACATGTTTCTTTAGTTCTGAACACAGTTAACAGCCTGCTACTACCAAGCTGCATTGCTTTATTGCCTACAGAGAAGAAGCAACCAGGGCATGGTAGCACACACCGCTCAGTCCTTTCAGTAGAAGCTTGCTGATATATGGCACTCATAAAACTACAGCCCTGGGTGTGACAACTTTGACAAAGATGGGCTTACAGAGCTAGCCTCTCTCTGCTGATTGAAATTATAGCAAACGCCTCTTGCAACAAAAACACAATAAAGGTGTAAGAGCAGCCACAGCAGGACAAGCAGAAGATGCAGCTGGCATCTGCACTGCATCCCCCCCACTCACAGCAGGCAGTGTGCTGGCAGCATGCTTGGCTCAGGTCCATCTGGTATTCCCAGTTCGGAGCTCTGGTTGTCAGAGCAGCAGCTAAACCGCAGGGCTAAACAAATGTGGAGAAGGAAGCGATGGCTACCATGAGACAACAAAACACAGAACCCCAAACGGGGCAAAATGATCCGATCTATGATGAGCACCAAGAAGATAAAATGAGACACAGGAGGCAAGCTCACCGGTCTGTAACTTTCTCATAAGTTATACGTGATGTTAATGAGGAAAGTTATGTCTGCGAATCAGTGTGCAGATAAACTTCATTTCTACTTAAATATACATAAGGGCACACAATCACACAAGATCTTCTGTTTCCTAATGTCACACTGTGAACATTTTTCATCAAAAAGCTTCCAAACTGCCCCACTTGAACCCCTCTGCTTATATGTGTTGAGGCTGGACTTGCCTTTACCATGTCACACTTATTCAACTGACTGCTTCCATTCATTTAATTCCTATTGATTGCCCAGGTAAGACTGAATCCTGCAGCAACCCATCATTCTTCCTGGGGAACGTCTGCAGACAGTGTGACAGTAACCACTGTGAGACCTCAGAGATCCTTCAGAGCTCCAAGGTGAAGCTTTGCAGTGAGCTTTTTGGTTTCAGAGAATTGTTTTGAGTTGGAAGGGACCCTGAAGGCCACCTAATCCAACTGCTCTGCAACAAACAGCAGCACCCACAGTTCCATCTGATGCTCAGAGCCCTGTCCAGCCTGACCTTGGTGCTTCCAAGGATAGGGCACCCACTGCCTCTCTGGGCAACCTGTGCCAGCAATTCACCACCTTTAGCATCATTTTTCCTCAAACCCAGTCTACGTCTCTCCTCTTTGAGTTGGAAATCATTTCCCCACCTATCAAGGAGGCTGTGGATGCCCCATCCCTGCAGGCATTCAAGGCCAGGCTGGATGCGGCTCTGGGCAGCCTGGTCTGCTGGCTGGTGACCCTGCACGTAGCAGGGGGGTTGGAACTATGTGATCACTGTGGTCTTTTTCAACCCAGGCCATTCTACAACTCTATGATCCACAATCTCCTCATCTCCAGTGCTGCAAATCACACAGAGCCCTTCAGGGTCACAAGGGGCTCTGAGAGGCTGCTCCATCCGCACTGCACAAAGCCAGGAAGGTACAAAGCAAGCAGGCCAATGTCACACACACACACACACACACACACACTGAAGGGATGGAGGGGGAGGGACCAGGCCAGCTGCAGCCCCTCTCTGCCCAGAGAAGGAGAACAGCGGCCTGTGGGGGCTCACGTCCCCCACCCACACCTTCCCTGCCGGATAACCCTTTCAAAACCCGCCTAACCGAGCCTCTCAGCGCTGTTCATACTCACAGGAACCCGCTGCTCCTCCTCCTCCTCATCCTCCACCTCCTCTCCCGGCTCCATGGCCGCCGCGCTGCCCCGCTACCACAGCGCCCTCCGCGCGCGCCCACTCTGCGCATGCGCCGCCGCCCCGTCGCTAAGGACTCGCCGCGGCCCCGCGCATGCGCCAACGGTCACCGTTGGAGGCGGGAGCGGGCGGGGCGCCGCCGAGCGGTGGCTGGGGGAGAGCGCGGGAAAAAGTGGGCGGGCGGTGTGGTGCGCGGGTGGGGGATGGGAGTTGGGGTTCCGCACGTGTGGGTGCGGTGGCTGCGCGGCACGGCTCCCATAGAGCGAGCTGGAGTCAGTAGGAGTCTTACCGTCGTTAGGGTTGGAAAAGACCGGTGTGATCACAGAATGGCCAGGGTCGGAAGGTACCTCAAGGATCATGAAGCTCCAACTCCCCTGCCACAGGCAGGGCCACCAACCTCCACATTTCATAGCAGCCCAGGCTGCCCAGGGCCCCAAACAACCTGGCCTCGAACACCTCCAGGGATGGACGGGGCATCACAGCCTCTCTGGGCAGCTGTTCCAGCACCTCACCACTCTCTCTGTCAAGAACTTCCCCCTGACATCCAACCTAAGTCTTCCCTCCCTCAACTTCAAACCATTTCCCCTTGTCCTGCTGTTATCTACCCTTTCACAGAGTTGACTCCCCTCCTGTCTGTAGGCTCCCTTTAGGTACTGCAGGCTGCAATGAGGTCACCCCACAGCCTTCTCTTCTCCATGCTGAACAAGCCCAGCTCCCTCAGCCTGTCTTCATAGGGGAGATGCTCCAGCCCTCTGCTCATCTTTGTGGCTCTCCTCTGGAGCCTTTCCAACAGCTCCCTGTCTTTCTTGTACTGAGGACTCCAGACCAGGACACAGCACTGCAGATAGGACCTCCCAAGAGCAGAGTAGAGGGGGACAATCACCTCCCTGTGATCACATAGTCCAACCCCAGCCCACCCCACCATGCCCACTGGCCATGTCAAGATGGGGCTCTGCGAGGCGCTCGATTCAGTGAGTTCATAGAATCATAGAACTGTTTGAATTGGAAGAGATCCTTAAAGGCCATCTGGTCCCATTCCCTGCAGTGAACAGGAGCACCCATAGCTCTGTCGATGCTCACAGCCCCATCCAGCCTGACCTGAATGTCTCCAGTTATGGGGCACTCACCACCTCTCTGGACAACCTGTGCCACTGCCTCACTGCCCTTATTGTAAAAACCTTCTCCTTTTATCCACTCTAGATGTCCCCTCTTCCCCCATCCTATCACAACACAACCTGCTAAAGAGTCTGTTCCCTTCAAGCTCCTACAATGCTTTCGAGTCAAGATGAGTTCCTACGAGCATCAGTGGACTCACAGTTGGACTAGATGATCTTAGTGGTCTTTTCCAATCTTAATGACTCTGTGATTCCATGAGAAAGCCTCTGAGTCAAGATGGGTCCTTACCAGGCTTCCAGGTTGAGTCCCTGCAAGGCCCCCGTTAGGCCCAGATGCCACTGAGCTCCTCTGACGGTTCTCATTTTGAGATGCCATGAGGGAATGTGAGCCCCACATTTTACACCAACGCTCCCATTCGGTACAACTGCTCCCATCTGCAATGATGTTCTGTGTTTTGGCTGCTCAGCGGCAAGGATGAGGGAGGAATTCCCCCTTCATTCCCATTCATCCAGCTGTGTTTTCCTTGCTTATCTTTCCTCTAAAGGATCAGGAGCAGGTGAAGCCAGAGCAGCAGATGCAGATCATCGATCTGACATGGCACAGTCCTTCCCCTGTGGCTTGAGAACTACGGAGGAGTGAGAAGTCTCAAGGGTCATTGATTGAAGCTTTGCAATCCATGCTGCACAGACAGAGCATGATTTAATCATCCATAAGCTTATTGAGCTCCTTCTCAAAAGCAATTACGCTTTTCTGGTGTTGTTATAAGCAATATGTCCAGCTGTCCATACACATATAGATCTCGACTGTCCACCTCTCTACGTATCGGACCATAAATAACTGCACCAGTTTTCATTCTCTGCTAAGCAGAAGGAAGCTGAAACAGGCTGAAAAAATAAAGGAGCTTCCACAACATTCTGCCTCCCGAGTTATTTATTCTCCTCACAGCAGTTATCTGCCACGTATCCAACGTAACATCTCCCAAAGGGCAGTGTATGTTCATTTCTGCCTCTGTTGATGCTGCAGTCAGTTGGGTGTTGTTTTTTCAGCCCTAGATAAATCAGAAGAGCAAAATACATCAAGGAAAATATCCCTGAAAATAATTAAAATGCTGACAAGGAAATGTGGCTTTAAATCCAAACCCATCTGCTATTACAAAGGCGATGAATTGTGCTGGTTTCGGGGCCATCCTTGCTTACATCCCCAAAAGCCATCACCGAACAAGGTGAGGCTGAAGAAAGTGCTTTATATGAGCGTGCCTGGAGTGAGGAAGAGGCAGCAATAAGTGGATGCCTCCGCAAGAATCAGCCTCCATCCTTGCTTTTGCTGGGAAGTAGAAGGAATAGCCTGTTTGATTTCAGTGCCATTTTCCCCTAATTACAGTGGTACAAGGGAGAACAGAGTTTAGCCCATACGTTGTAGTGCTAATAACAGTTCCAAATGTCATCTGTGAGAAAGCTTGCCATTTGCTTTTCTCAGCTGCGAATGACTGAAGGGCTTCTCTTGTCATACAATACAGAAATTCTGTCATACCCTTTATTTTTAGAAGAGCAATTCACAGGCAGAGAAGGGTGGAGGAAGGGTTTTCTGAATGTTTCTCGCTTGCACATCATACAGGAAGCTGCTCAAATTCTTTATTAATTTTTCTAACAATATCCAGAGCCTTACTCAGTCTGAGATGTAATATGCTCAAATCCTTTCCAATTAAATGTCACTTGAAATGAAGATCAGGCAGGAATTAAAAGCAGCCCATTGCCGTGGAAGATTATCAGAGAGAAACAGGCCCAACCAGCACGGCCTGCTTTGCCCAAAACTCCATGAATTCCAAGGGCTTTTAAAGGTGAAATATAATGTATTAAAATATAACTCTTAAATAATGCACTCGTTGCAAAGCAGAGTATAAAATAGAGGTGTCCCTCATTACTGCAATGAAAGAAATAGTGAGAAATGAGGTCTTGACTTGTGCTGATGACGTTAATGGCAGAGCTTTTGGCATTGGATTCTGCCTCATGCAGAAGCACCCGAGAAAATGAGGCTCCAGTTGAGACCTCGGTGAAAGTGTTTAATTAAAACAGATAGAGAAGGCTTCGGGGAGACCTCATTGTGGCCTTCCAGTACTTGAAGGGAGCACATAAACAGGAGGGGGAATGGCTGTTTACAAGGGTGGATGGTGACAGGACAAGGGGGAATGGTTTTAAACTGAGACAGGGGAGCTTTAGGTTGGATATTAGGAGGAAGTTTTTCACCCAGAGGGTGGTGAGGCACTGGAACAGGTTGCCCAAGGAGGCTGTGGATGCCCCATCCCTGCAGGCATTCAAGGCCAGGCTGGATGTGGCTCTGGGCAGCCTGGTCTGCTGGTTGGTGACCCTGCACACAGCAGGGGGTTGGAAATGGATGCTCATTGTGGTCCTTTGCAACCCAGGCCTTTCTGTGATTCTATGATTTTGTGAAGTAGACTCCAGTTTGAGGGACCTGAACGTGTAGAAAGCTTGAAATTTCTATCAGTGGTTGCATATTGAATTTCTATATTGTTGCATGTTGAATTTCTGTCCCATTTAGAGGGGAAAACTGCATCAGAAGGCTCTGAACCAGGGCCAAAATCAACCCCAAAGAGACTGTGAGGAAATCAGGACTCTAAAACGTTCAGCAGGAGGGCTCATCACCAAAAAAGCTTTATCTTCTGAATGAGGAAGCTTAGGATCCAATACCAAGCATGAAAGGATAAGCTGGGATAAGAAAAGGAGCTCCAGCACCTTCCTCCCAAAGAGTGGGTGATGCTAAGCCCTGCTTTGAAGCAAAAGCAGAATACTTTTATCAGCCTTTCTCCAGTGACCCCAAGCAGGATGGTGTGCTGCTTGTTGTAATCCCAGCTGACAACAGACAGTGCCACTCCTGCGGGTGTCACAGTCACAGTGTGAGGACTTGTGTCTTGACTCACATGTTATGCAATCCTCCCCACCAGGAAGCTAGAAAGAACCTATTAAATCTGCCCACACAGCGTCTCTAATGCCTGAGCTGAAAGCGTTGGGAAATTATGATGGATGCATGGAGCCCTTTTCCTGGTTTCAGACAAATGGGGGGGGAAAAGCTCCTTCAGAAAAATGTACAACCAATTATGGATTTTCCTGCTGAGATAATGTTTGGAGGTCTAACTTGTTCTTTAATTAAATCAGAGGTTTACACCGGAACGCTTACAGTGCTTGTAGCAGTCTGTAGGGAGTAGCCTTGGATTTGGTAAATCAGCTGCCTGAATAAACCACTTGTCAAACTAAAATGTTACGTTCCTTGAATTATGTGCTAAGTTTAAACAAAAAAAAAAGGGGTAGAAAAATAAAAAATAAGTGAATTTAGTGGGAGCAAAGAATGACAAACTGACAGTGCTGGAAGCTGGAATCTTTCTTTTACGCACAGGATTAGGATAGCACCTGCGGTACACGTTCTGTCTGTGCCACCCATCAGTCCTTCAGCTCTGGTGGCAGAGCTCCCCAGAATCGTTTGTGCCTCATCTCTCACTCACAGCTTTCGGTGGGCATTCAGCTATTGACATGGGGTCTCTTCTATCGGGTCGTTTGAATCATTCCTGCACTTCTCTAGGTTCTCCTCTTGCTGCTTATCCACATCTACTGCCACCTGAGATGGGGCAGACAACACGGCATGTCTATCCGGAGCTGGTAAATCTGACACCAGACCTATGGGAGACCTGTGCCATTATGGAAATGGACACGTGATACCACTGGGCATCTCAAGTAGCACCCGATGCCTATGTCTGGGCCACAGAATTGATCCTCAGATTTTAATTGATCGTAAAGGGAAAGTAAAAACCTAATTTGGTTGCAGATGTTTGCGTGTTGACGTGCTCCTGTATCAGGAGCCCCAGCCTTGTACCTGCAGCACTCTCAAGGGGAGCCACTCACTCAGTGCTCTGCAGGCACGATCTCTGATGGCTTTCTGAAGCAGCCTGCTCTCTTTCAGCATTAGCTGTAAAGCCACAGACAGATTTTCCACCACACCCGGATGAGCAGCACTGGTGAATTCTTTTCTGTGCTCGGCTCTCTCGTCTCCATCTCTCTTTCTCTCTTCCCTCTCTTCTATCTGTGCCTCTTCTGCCCTTCCTTCCCAGCGCAAGGCTGCCCAGGCTTCACTCAACCCTGAGACCAGGATGCAGGCTGGTTGTGATGGACAGGCAGCGTGGCAGTCACCTCAAGTTATGTTCCTTGTACACACTTCTAATCTGAACTCTGGAGTGTCAGCTCCCTTTATAATCTGTGGGGAAAAATCATGCTCTTTTAGGGCATGAGTCAGCTGATCTGTTTTAAACATCTATTTTAGGATCAGATGAAGCATGCCTGCAAAGTTTCTGTTCTCTGTTGACTTTAAAGGGAACCTGGGGTGTTTTGCTCAAATAGAAATACCTGTACTATAAAAGTCTATCTTTGGTCTGATGAATCCCGGCATTAAAGAGCAAGGGTGACTTCATCCATTAGACACTCATTCTTTTGAATTAATTCACTCAATCTTGAGTTCTGCTACCTGGCTCATACACCATTGGATTCTTGCACTGTTAGCTCCTCGAGGTTCCCTTTCTTCTTTGATTTGCTTCTCTGTCAGAAAAGGATCTTGCCTAATACTTCCAAGAATTTATGGACAGAACGTAGTATGACTCTGCCCTGTGTCTGTGCTTTCTGCCCTCCATCTGCCTCTTTCTCTCTTCCGTGGTCACTGATGCAGGAGTTCCTTATCATCCCCACACTTGCATTGAGAATCTCACATTGTCTACTGATCTCTTTTGCTCTCATTTTCATCCCTTGCCTTTCTGTTTCCTTACACTCTTAATTTTTCACTGCTTATCTTCTTTCTCACTGAATACAATCATGCCTTAAGGGCTGTCATAGAATAATATAATCATAGAATGGCCTGGGTTGAAAAGGACCACGATGACCATCTGGTTTCAACCCCCTGCTATGTGCAGGGTCACCAACCAGCAGACCAGGCTGCCCAGAGCCACATCCAGCCTTGAATGCCTCCATGGATGGGGCATCCACAGCCTCCTTAGGCAACCTGTTCCAGTGCTATCAGAGCTGCAACCTGTTCCATGTTCTATCATCTTTAAAAACCCCCTCTCTGAAACCCATATGCCACCCCCATTCCTGCCCCACCTTCCTTTCTCTCTCCACCTCTACACTCAGTGAATGCACAATTGCTGCCACAGCATCATAGAAATGGTTAGGGCTGGAAGGGTTGTTTGGAATTCATTTATCAGATCCAATTCAGTCAGGTTGCTTAGGGCTTTGTGCAGTAAATGATTCCGAGGATAGAGATACCAAATCTGTCTTGGATTCTCCCAGCACAAATCCTTTTCAATATCTGGATGCTCAGGCTTAAGAGCCCCAGCTCCCCCCTAGGGAAGGTTCTTTAGCCCTCTGATCATCTTTGTGGCTCTCCTCTGGACCATCTCTAACCGCTGTGCTTATTCAAAGCCAGCTGCAAAACCCAACATTTTGCTCTATTGCTCTATTTGCTGCACCCTCTGGCTCCCGCCTCTCCACTGCCTCCAACTCAAGAGCTTGCTCTTCATTTCCAAGACCCTTTTTACTCACTGCCATGCATCCCTCACCTTACATCAGTCTTAGGAAGGCAGTTCTTTCTGCCAGCATCGCCAGCCTCTGCTTCATCTGTGCTGCTGCCCAACCTCCATGCTGGTGTGCAGATAAGCACCTTCAAGCCCTTTGCCATGCCACTGCCTGCATTTTGCTGCTATTCCTGCAGAAAGCTGCCCAACAGCCTCCTGGGGTGCTGAGCTGACTTCCCGTCATGCTGGCTGACATTGTATCATTGTTTTCTTGCTTTCCTCCATCTGTCTGTTTCCATCTGTTATCTCTTGCCTTATCCTCAGTCCGTAGCCTTTGAGAGGCAGACTGCCTTTTTTTATTGCTGCGCTCGTGCAGCCCATGGTACAGCACTTGTCTGTGTGCAGGGCTGAAAGGCATTTTAATGGTACGTATTCAATAAAATAAGAACAGCTCACTCACAGCGATGGCCACCCAGCCTTCATCTCTCAAAAGTAGGAAAAAAGGCCTCAGCTTTGTATAAGACTTGACCTCTATCCCCCACATCCTCTTCTGGGGTAATGGGAAAACCTCCTTTTTAACTTTCTGATCGTCCTCAAATTACCTGCAATTATCAAACTCTGAAGTAAGACTAATAACATAGAACTCTAGTTCGGATTCAGCCTTGGCTAAGAAAAGGCTGTAAGCAGACTGAGCAATTTCAATTTAAGCAAATTAACGATTTAAATTTAGCCTGGCAACGAAAGTCCCACGAATCATAAACCGTCACCCCGTGTTAAATGCACAATCATCTCCTTCTCATCAGTCGGGTATCATACAAAATCCTTGTCATTTGGTTTCTGACCACTCTAAAATCATCGCTTTGCTATTAGTCATGCCACAAATGTCTGGAAAACTTACCATGCTTAACATTCTGTTTCCTACTTCATGGAAGGGTTTGGGTGTTTTTTTTAATTATTATTTTGCTATTAAATACAGTGCAGTACTATTCTTAGATAGAAACCTTTAACGTTAACTGAGTTTTTATACTTAGTAAAGGTAAGGGACCCACTTGAGAAGCTGTCTTGTTTAAATACTCATTCCTCAATTTAATGTCGAGGAGCAGAAGCAGGAGATGATTCGGATCTTAATGACATTAATGAAGTTGATTATTTTAGGAATGCATGCTGCCACACAGGTTATCTATTTTAGAATGTAACAGCATCATAAATTAGACGTAGCAATTAAAAGAAAATGTAGCAAATGGGGGATAATGAACATTCTGGACAGATGGGGAGGTTGGGCAGGGGAAGTGGTAGGAAAGCAACAGTCACAGGTGTGCATTCTGAAGGATCCCATTGTCCCACTTGTTCTTTCCCAGTACAATCAAGAAGGAAGCAAGATTTTCCTTGATCAGAAATGAGGATTACATTACCATTTCCATTCTCATTCCCCATGCTTTTTTTTTAGCCGGGTATCTACACCTGAAACCTTGCCAATTCTAGACACCAAATCACTGCAAGGAAATGTGGTTTTAAAAAACATCTATTTCTATCTGATCATTTCAAAAGCCCAGCAGGAAACAGAAACTGGTTGTACTAAGCACTGTCCAAGCACAGAAAGAAATATTTACTGGATGTTGTGTTGAGGGACATGGTTTAGTGGGAGCTATTGGTAATAGGTGAACGGTTGGACTGGATGATCTTTTAGGTCTTTTCCAACCTTGGTGATTCTATGATTCTATGATTTACACCTGAAAGGCGTAAGAAATAATAACCCAAACTGCACTGTGATGGAGGCAGAAATCTTGCTGGGGGCTTGGCTCTTGAAAAATCCCTGACCTCAGGGAGGAACTGCCTCTGCTGTTGCCATCATGAAAGCAGTCATGAGCTTTCCTTGCTCAACCTTCCAATTCTTCTTCTGTCATGAGCTGGGCCACCCATTCATTGCAGAGCACAGGCATTGAGCTCCGCACTGTGCAAAAGCCTTCCTTGAAGATGTGCGCTTGGCTTTGACACTCTAGTGGTCAGCGACCCTGCCCATGGCAGGGGAGTTGAAACTAGGTGATCTTTGAGTTCCTTTTCAATCCTGGCCATTCTATGATTCTATGACACGTGGAGTTCATGTGACAATGCCGTTAACTCGGCAGCACAGCCAACCTTGGTGCAGAAGATGTCCACCAGGTCTCAGCCATCATCAGTTCTGAATCACCATCACCTGCTGCTGATGGGCTCTGGTTGGGTTACAACATGCTCTCATCAGCTGATGCTGACAGCTCACTGCTCATCTGCACCATCAGGAGCACCATTGGGACTGCAGGCCTGGGTCTAAGGGCAAGAAAAGAAATAGGAGATGAAACAAAATGGAAGGTGATCGATAAAAAGTGTAATCCCACTGATAATCCCATCTGTCGGACTAACAGCTCACCTGTAATGTTTCCTTTAATAATAATAATAACTTGTGCTTACATAGCATCTCCTACATGCAGCTTTCTAAGGTTTCAAAGCCCAGTACAGCCATGAGAGGCAGGTGGGAATTTGTGTTGAGTATCGCTATCATCGCTTCTTCATTCTGCAGGCAGAGGAGCTGGCAGAGCTGGCTATGCGCTCTCAGCGCCGCAGGCAAAATTGTATCTGCTCTGCACAAACTGATTTCCTTGCACTGCTTCTCCGTCTGCAGCACGGCAGGCATGGAGCACAGCCAGGAAGGCTTGGGCCACTTCTTGCCAGGATCCTGACCTGCTTGTCCCCTCCCTGTGAGGACTGTCCGCTCTGCTTCTAATCCAGTGTCAGCTGCACGGCGCTGTGGCTGCAGGTGGGATGTTCAGAGCTGGCTTTGCGCTGCTCAAAGCTGTTCCAGATGACCACCTACTTTGTTTATGTCTAAAGACAGTGCTGGAGATCGGGAAGAAGCGTTGGTAATATGTTTGTACATATCCCAGTGTTATAGATAACCGATAGATGACTATGGAACAGGTTGCTCAGAGAGGTGCTACGTACCTGGTCCCTGGAGACATCCAAGGTCAAGTAGGATGGGGCCCTGAGCACCTGATGGAGCTGTGGGTGCCCCTGTTCATTGCAGGGAGTTGGACCAGGTGGTCTTTAAACGTCCCTTCTAACTCTGTGATTCTACGGACTCATAGTAGTGCTTCAATATCTTAATCATCCTGGTTGGCCCTATGTTGGATTCTTCTTAAGACAGACAAATCCAAGTTCAAAGCCAACTCCTTTAAATTCTCGTTTTCAGTCCCTGGGCTTCCTGTGATGTCATAGAAATCATAATAAGTAGAATCACAGTGTCTTGGAATATCCCAAGTTGGAAGGCACTCATAAGGATCATCAAGTCCAACTCCTGGCTCCACACAGGACAATTCAAAGTGGTGCTATCTGAACCAGTCTTTTATTTATTCATTTATTCATTCATAGTTGTGATGCGATTTGGGTTATCCTAGACGTGGTCCAACGCATAAATTGCTCTCCTTCGGCTACAAGCATGAGAAACACCACTTTATCTATACTGGAAGAAAACAAGCAGATGAGCTGGACCTTGATCCACACATGTACATGGGGGTGCTCTCTTGTACAGCAGGCATCCAAGCTCCCATGTAGGCAGTGGAGATCAGACCTGTGGATGGATTCACAGTGCGTTCTCAATGGAGCCTATGGACTGATTCACACTCCCTGGAATGCTTATATTTGCTCTGCCGTGCACCATCTGAGCAGATTGAAGTGTCCGAGTTGTGAACCCAGACAGAAGGCAGCGAGGTAATCCACATCAACACATGCTGGCTCACCCCAGCTCCAGCAGTGCCAGCTGTCCCATCCTTGGACTGGAGGATTACCCTCTTGCAGAGCCAAGATGGACTCCAACAGAGTCCATTGGTGGAGTCACCATCCCTGGAGGTGTCCCAGAACCATGGAGATGTGGCACTGAGGAACGTGGTCAGTGGGCATGGGAGGGATGGGTTGGGCTTGGGGATCTTAGAGGTCTTTTCCAACCTTAGTGGTTCTGCGTTGCAGAGAGTCATCAGCACCTCATTAATATCCTGAAATCCCAACACAGAAGATTAAACTCATAGCCCATCCCCACCTATTGACCCATATGTTCTTGGTGAATCGCTTGAGCTGTGCTCCTTCAATCTTCTCCTATTCTCCCCTGCTCCTTTCAATACGGAAACAGCTCTAAAGCTGTGATTGACTAAAAATGCACTTTACTCCCTCTCATGCCTCTTCAGATGTCGCCAAGCTGGCTTTTCACACGCTTGCATTGTCGGAGCCGGTTATAGAGAAGCATGATGCTGACTTCTGTCTGGCAGGTCACTCTCAGTGTGGGAGTTTGTGAACCCACACTTGAGAAGTGTAAGATGTCCGTCCTAATTCCTTGAGACATCTGTGAGCCCGGCTTCCTTGGAAACAAGGCTTAGGTGACTGCATCCTGCCTATGTGTGCATTTCTCTTTCTGTTTATCTTCCTGATTTAAGAGGGATAAAGTAATAACTGGCTGATAGCCATTGGGAAGCTGCAAGCAAATGTTGTGAATTGCCCAGCCGCAGGAGGCTTTTTATAGAGTCTGTTAATTAGAGCCTTCTGAAACACCGGGGGACCCAATTATGAGCTACAGCTCTGTAGGACATCAGGCTTCACTGGTTCTGCTGATCACTGCCCACCTCGTTCACTTACATGGCTCATCACTCTTTGTGGGCAAAGCTCACTGTGCGTGGAGGCCTCGTGTTCCCAGTGTTACACTCCAAATAAAGCTGAGTTAACCCAAGTTACCTGCCAGGCAAGCTTAAGCAATAGTTTGTCCACTGTAGTGCTCTTTCTTTGCAGCCACCACACAGTTGTCTACGCCGAGTGGTAGACATTGGTCCAGCCTCTCTCATTCAGAGGAACCTCTGCACTTTTGGGAAAGACTGTACTCCGGTTCGTGATCTACAAGTAGAATATGAAGCCAAACAGGCAGCCACCCAGCTGAAAGGATCCCAAAAGGATCCCATCCCAAGCCAGAGCAGAAATTCAGCCCAACCAACAGCCTGCACTGGGAAATAAGAAGTTGGAGATTTGGGGCTGAAACTAGATGGCCTTTAAGGTCCCTTTCAACCCAAGATCTTTGATTCTATGATTCAGAACTGCTGTCCTGTCACCGCCTGCCTGTAATGCATCTGTCCTCGTCTTCCAGAGTCTTCTCTGTCTGCGACATCCCCTTTCCACTCCCATCCCCTTCTCGGTTTCTCTCCCCCTGCACAACAACCCTTTTTCTATTTGGTTTTCGATTGCCTTTGCCATGCCCGTGATATTCCAATACTTGATCTCTCACGGTGATTAACGCTCCCGTTTTGCCAATTGATGAATCATCCTGGCTGCTTCAGCACACAGCCACACAAAGCACACGTCGTTATTCTTGGGCACCATGTTGTACGAAGGAAATGCGTCCCCTCAGATTGCTTTCCCCGTTGCCGTTTTTGGCTACAGGATCAACCCGAATTTGCATGCAAAAAAAATTTGGTAGCCAATGTGCTGTGGGCGTGTTGCAGTTTTCAGTAATTTTATCAGCACGATTGCTGTATCTTTCCATCTGTGAAGCAGATGGAAATTCACTATACCAAGATTTTAGAAGCTTGGAATTGGTCTCCTTCGGAAATCCATACAACCCAAGTTCGGAGCCTGCTGTTGTGAGACAAAGCCTGCCTCATCTGAACCAGAAGACCCAGGAAACCCACCTCCTCCAAAGGAGAAGACAACTATTTGGGGATTCATTCACAGCTGAAGCAGAGTTGGATCGTAAGGGCTGGAATATCCACGGTTTTGGCCTTTAGGCAAGGCAACGGCCAGGAGAAAGCAGTGCAGACAAGTAGGAGGCATACTGGTGTTTCAGTATTTTGCCACTTAGAGCTTTGCAGGCATTGATGCTGAATGTTTAACTAAAATGAAGTTTGCTTTGAGAAACAGAGCGGAAGGACCCGTTGCTGTAGATAACATATATGGTCCGTTGCCGGCTCCTCTGGCTCCTGCTTTGTTCATTGAGGCTTTTCCCATTTCCAACGCCCAATTTCAGGTGCTCAGAACTTCTGCCAAAGAGTGATCGTTTGGGCAAGACATTTCTGGGCCAAATGCCTCTCTCCAGCTGTAAAGTTTCAGATGAAACGGTTCTGTGGTTTTCAGGAATGAGGGGAAGAAAAGAGTACGTTGTTTAGTTAGATTGAAAAGTATTTTGGAATCTTATGAGACGTGGGATGATGAGGGAGATACCTATCCTGGGAAAATCCACCTCAACGTGCCCAGGGAGGTGGATGCCTTTAACAAAACTGGCTTTTTTTCTTGAGTTCGGTCAGATTTATGGCAGCTTTACAGACAGGATGTGTGACTGTTTTGCCCTGGTTGAGCCTATCTCAGCCCTCCACAGCTCCTGAGTGTGAACAATACTGCTCTACTGCCTGCTCCAATTGCTGCGTTAGGAATACAGCAGCTCAGGAGAACTTTCTTGGCCAATGCCAAGGATGATATGGGCAAGAACTGACACGAAGGCAGGATTCTGCCCACCTCTTCCCAAGGCATCACGGTGGGGTGAGGTCTGTTTCTCTCATGTAGGAGGAACAAAGAGGTAGGGAGAGATAGATGAGGCAGAAAGGAGGCAGGGCTTGCTATAGAATCACAGAATCACAGAATGGCCTGTGTTGAAAAGGACCACAGTGATCATCTGGTTTCAACCCCCTGCTATATGCAGGGCCACCTACCAGCAGACCAGGCTGCCCAGAGCCACATCCAGCCTATAACTGTCCTCTGGCACAGATCATTCTGGGACCAGGATCTCGTGGCATGTACCACGTTCCTGTAGCTTTGACATCAGCTGGTGTCATCCTGATGAATTCTGGCGCTTCCTACCCAGGGCAATCTATCCTGCAACACTGTGCTCTGCAAGCTGGAGGCAGATGCTGTTTGTGTTGCTGTGGGAAAGCTCCCCCAGAAGAATGGCAGAAAAACTGGAAGCGTTGATTAGAAGCATTTAGCATACGCATTACATAGCTTTCGTTCCAAATTATCCTGATCTAACAAGTGCTGGGGGTGATAATGAAGAGCTATACAGACATTCTGGCAAAGAGCGCCGTAGGGTTTTAACCAGGTCTCAGGGCTGAGAGCCTTCGGTCTTCTCTGGAAGAGTAATTCAACCCCAGCCAAGTGTTATGAGTCAGATCTTCTGTCGGTGTCAACCGCTTGGCTCCAGCGCTGGGCTTGGCTCTGCGATTCAATGGAAATCAAAATGCAACGCCTGTTTTCCACCAAGCTAAACACGACAAAGGGGAAATGAAACCTGATAGTCGGAAACAAACATTCCACGCTCGGTTCAAGCGAGAGCCTGGCATTTGCAAAATGGCACGGCATTTGGTTGAGCTCATGGGAGAGATATCAGTTGGGATTCATCACCGCGCTCAGTGACTGCGGAGCGGTGCACAGAGAGGGGTTGTGTCACTGGAGAGAGCAAGGAGGGAGGGCAGAGCTGTGATGTTTGATACAGCCCACGTTTGAGGCGTTGGTCTGGTCACCACGGAGTGCCGTGGAAGTGCCAACAAAACGCGGTCTCGTTTCATCTGCTTGTAAAACAAAGCACGTTTCCTCCTCTGACGCATCCGCTCTTCCAGTGTGTTGGGGGCATCTGACCTTTTGCTATCACTGATTGAATCTGAATTCTGAAAGGAGAAGGAAAAATAGAAGGAAATGTCACGTGGAAGTAGAAGCAGAGCGTATCAGCGTGGTCCGTGACAAAGCTGGCTCTGTTTCCAACAGAAGAGTGAGTAGCTGTGATCATATTTGGGCCCTGAGGGCAGCTGGGTTATAAATCAGAGAATCACAGAATGTCCCGAGTTGGAAGGAACCCATGGGGATTGTTGAGTCCAACTCCTGGCTCCACAAAACACGAGCCAAAAATCAGACTGTATGGCTGAGAGCATCATCCAGACACTTCTTCTGCCTGGGACAAACTGGAAAATGAGTGTCCACTGTGACTGCATCCTCATCCTAGAGGCTTTCCCTGACCATGCTGGAAGGGAATGCTTGCTTTTTGGAGGAATGCATTAATTTGGGGATGTTTCCTAAGCAGAGATTTAACAGGAATGTCTCTGCTCAGGGACATGGCTTTTTATTTCTATTTGTCTATTGCTCCACAGTTCCTCGCAGCAGACTCAGCTCCTTCTTCTGCTTATTTTTAGCCGTGAACTGGAGCAGCAAAGGGGAAGCCAGCATGAGTTGAGCATACATCTGTGGCCACCCGCTGTCACAGCACCCAGACCTGGGTCTGTCCCCTGCCACACTCACTGCGTTGTCTCCAGCAGTCGCATCCCGCTTTCCTTGAAACATCTGAGCAGGAAGCCCACACCACCAGCCTGCTGCAGCCTTATCCCTGCCATCGCTGTGTCAGCGCTGGGTTCTCTTGTCGGGGTTCCTATGGAGACTTGCAGTGTCCTCGCAGGTGGCTGCTCCATGTCCATCAGTTGTCCACTCCTGTTAATTGTCATCAGTGAGCAAGATGAGCCCTGCCCTGTCACACTGGAGTAAGGCAGGATTCCCACTGTTCCATCCGTAGCTGTGGGCACCAAGCAATGAAACTCGCTACGACTGCCCGCTGGTTGGGTTTGTTTTATTCTTCCCCACTGGTGGCAAAGAGATTTGGGTCCCCTTCACCTGGAAGCAGCCAGCTTTGGTCCTCTGTGGAACACATCACAGAGGAGACAAAACAAAAGCACGGACCCCCTCGGAGGGCCCTTCAATGGGCCACGTGAGATGCTTTGTCTTTACGACTCTTTCAGGCTGCATGGGTAAGTGTTTCTTGCATTGTGAGCCATCTGTATGTTCATAGGAAAGTTTAAACCCCTGGCCCTCATTTTTCAGCTCAACATTTGTATATGGCTCCCTAATGGCACTGTTTAGAGCTCTGTTCCAGCTTCATTTGATTCCAGAATCATAGAATTGCTGAACCATTAAGATTGGAAAAGACCTCCAAGAGCATCTATCCCACCATCCAGCCGTGCTGACTTTCCCACTCCAGGCTCATGCAGAAGCAGCGTTGACCCAACCGGATGTGTGAGTGCAAACCCAGACACCATGCAGCCAGGTAATCCACATCAACACATGCTGGCTCACCCCAGCTCCAGCAGTGCCAGCTGTCCCCCTGATGGCCTGTTCTCAAACTGGAGGATTATCCTCTTGCAGGGCCGAGATGGACTCCAGCAGGGACCGAGTCCATTGGTGGAGTCACCATCCCTGGAGGTGTCCCAGAACCATGGAGATGTGGTGCCTGGGGACATGGTGAGTGGGCATGGGAGGGTTGGTTTGGGCTTGGACTTGGGGATCATAACTTAATAACTATGATTCTAAGTCCAAGGCAGGGGTGCCCAAGAAGATGTCCTTCCTCCTGCACCTCAGCAGTGGAATGCCTTCCTGCTGCAGCAGCGCAGGCTCCGTCACTTCAAGTCAATCTACATGGAGTCCTTTGGCAGTGGCTGCTGATGGATGCCTGGAGGAGGGTATATTCATCTGCACCTGTGTTCCCCTGCTGTCTCCTTCCAGGTGCTGGCAATCTGTAGCAATTGCCTTCAAAATGCAGCTTCAGGCATACTGAGCAGTAGGCAAAACCAGCTTTCTCCCATGGCATTTTTCCAGTGAGGGTTTTGAGGTAAAAAGTGTTTTCTGACCTATATATCTGAGAGTGACACTTGTTCCATTCATGCCTGAGTTGAGCAGCCTCCTTCCTACAAGTGAGAATCATAGAATCATGAAATCATTAGGGTTAGAAAAGATCTCTAAGATCCCCAAATCCAGCCCCAACCCACCCCAGCGTGCCCACTGCCCCAGTGCCACATCTCCATGGTTCTGCAACACCTCCAGGGATGGTGACTCCACTCCTAGGGCAGCCGTGCCAGTGCCTGACTGCTGTTTCCAAGAAGAAATGTTTCCTACTAACCAACCTGACCTCCCCTGGTGCAATTTCAGGCCGTCACCTCTCCTGCTGTCACCATTACCCCGGAGCAGAGGCTGACCCCCACCTCTCTCCAGCCTCCTTTCAGGGGTTGTACGAAGAAGGCAACTTCTGCAGCTGCCAGTAGCTAGGCAGGGGCATTGGAGAACAGATACAACTTGGATTCGTTTGCATACCACGCTATATTTATTAGTTCTCTTAATTCTATGCCAAGAGGCCAGAGCAGTTAATTTGCAGAGTCCCATGAATTTCCAACCTTTGATGTGAACATCATCAGGGGTTTTAGTAACGTTATTAAAGCGAACGGCGAAATCACAGCATCACAGCTGTATTTGGGATAAGCGCCGACATCACGATGCTGTAACCACAAGCAACACAGCAGAACCTGATAGATGGGTTTGCCTTCTTCAGCAGCTGACGGCGACAGCATTAAAATTTAGTTGGAAGGAAGGATGGATGGCACAGAAAGGCAGCTTGGGAGGCTGATGGTTTCATTTCGTGGAGAAGAGAGTTAATATATCTTTGTGCTGCTCTGATTAATGGTTCTGGAGAGCGTCTTGGAAGCATTCCTGAGGAAGAGCAGTGAGCTGGTCAAGGAAACGAATAACCCTCACTAATGAGAACACGGGAATAAATTCAGGTACCTCCTGCAAGTTAGAAAAGCAGCACTGTCTACACGAAGCATGGCTTTGGCCACTGTTTGTGCACCAGGCTCTCTGCGTGCCCTTGGCCCTGCTGCTTAGTTTGTGCCAGTGGTTGCAGAAAATAGTGCTGCTGGCATGGAGCCTATCAAGGATGTCCTCTGCCCATTCCCAGATCCTGTGGGCACTGGGAGATCATAGAATCATTCAGGTTAGAAAAGACCTCCAAGATCCCCAAGCCCAAGCCCAACCCATCCCACCGTGCCCACTGACCTCATCCCTCAGTGCCACATCTCCACGGTTTTTGGACACCTCCAGGGACGGTGACTCTCCCACCCCCCTGGGCAGCCTGTGGAGAAGAACCTTTTCCTGATATCTGATTTGAAATGATGGTGGCTGGATCTCAAAACCTGCTAGATGCTATGGAGAAAGGGATGGGTGGAGGTGAGCCAGCGCAGGAGGCACAGAAATGTGCTCCATGTGAACCAGACAGCACTGCAGCCAGCGGAGCTGTTCTTATGTGTCCCTCCTTAGAGGGATTTTATTCTAATGGTTTCTTAATGAATGCCTTTATCTGATGGCAAGGCAGCTCTGTTTCAGGATGGTGGTAGCCTTTATGTTGTGTTTGGGGCATCTCCGCTGGCTCATCCTGGCTGGGTTGGGAGCCAGGCAGCTCCCAAGTATGGAGCTCAACGCTGCTGTTTTGTTTCAGGCTTTGAGGTCAAAGCTCTCTGGAGGTTTCAGAAGTCAAAAATGAAGCAGTTCAATGGTTTAAGTAACGTTTTATTAAACGATACACTGCGTTTCTAGAGGTGATGAAAAACCAGCGTGAGAATGAGTGGAGAAAGGCTTATTTGGGGCTCAGTGAATCATTTCATTCAGGCTGGAAGGAAGGCTTGCTTCAAGTGCCTGCAGCTTCCCATCAGCATGCTGCTGAGACAGAATCTTAAAGGAAAATGTGAATTTGGAAAGAAATTGAGAAAATCAGCCCCTCCTGCTTTACTTCCAGGAATTGTGCCCACAAATGCCCAGCAAAGTCACTGCTCTCCTGACAGTTCCATCTTCTCCCCATGCTTGTCCTGAGCCCAAGCGCTTGCAAAACCACACGCTAAAAATATTGTGGCTGGGACATAGGATGAAGGAGAGCAGGAAATCTGCATCAACACATTGCCTTTAGGATCAGTTTGGACACGATCGTTTGTTGGGGCAGGAGAAGAGCTGACTTCATCCAACCCTATTTTTAGGATGCGGCTCAATGGCAGGTGGGCTGCCCCGCTGTCTTTGCCTGCTCCCAAATTGGAGGGATTTCACCCCATAGCTGGTAGAACAGCAAGCATGCAGGAGATGCAAGCCAAAAAGGGTGAGGTCAGGAAGAGACAGCATCATAGCCGAGCACCCAAAGAATATGGTGATATTCAACAACAGCAACATAAAACCCAGAGGCAGATAGCCATCCGCCCTGACCTCCCGCCGGGCTCAGTGCTGAAATTCCAGCCAGCAAACCTCACTCGTGCTGGGCAGTGATAAAAACCCTTTTGGCAGACATTTCGCAGAGCCTCACGCGCTGCTTAAATCTGCTGTAGCCATCAGAAGGAAGGTGATGGTGGGCAGAAGTCCCCAGAGGGATGCAGAGGCGGTGCAGGTGATCTCCTCGACCTCTCCTTGTCATCCCCTATGTCGCCGAGCATCCTCAATGCAGAGCTGGGAACGGCTTTGCTGCGGAGCCGGCAGGGCTGGTCGTGTGCCAGTTGCCATGGAAATGCAGAGCGATGTGTTTGGGAAGTTATCCTGGAAGGGCACGTCGCTGGTTGGAGGAGATGTGGGGCGAGGAATGGAAATGTGGCAGTGGGGCAGCGGCCCGTCGGTGTGTCACCTCCTGCGGACGAGCCATGAGGAATCGCTGCTCCATCCATCACAACCTGGGGTGTCCAGCAAATGACGGCATCGCAGCATAGCTTGGCTTGGAAGGGACCTTAAGGATCATCCAGTTCCAATCCCACAGATCAAACTATAGGTCGGTTCCCTTGGGAGGACCTTAAAGCACACCCGGTTCCGATCCCCAAACCATAGGATCACAGAATCAGAGCATAGCATGGGTTGGAAGGGACCTTAAAGCCCACCCAGTTCCAACCCCTAAATAACAGAATCATAGAACCTTGGCTTGGAATGCGCCTTAAAACCCACCCAGTTCCAACCTCCACATCGTAGAATCATAGAATCACAGAATCATAGAATCATAGCATGGCTTGGATTGGAAGGGACCTTAAAGCTCACCCAGTTGCAGCCCTTAAATCCTCAGAGCATGTCTGAATTAACAGAAAGATTTATTTACCAAAACCACTCCTCATCTTGCAGCACCGAGGGTTCAAAAAGAAACTGGACAGTGGAAAAAAAAATACCAAGAGCTACTGAATATAGGGCACTGTTTTAATGCAGGAGAAGCATGAGCCATGAATATCTGGGGTGTGAAAGAAAGCACATGGGGGTTATCTTTTACCCTAAACATCATCTATGACTACACAGGACTAAGTCTGGCTGTGGCAGTGGCATTGCCATGAGCCTGTGCTCAACCCATCCCTTTGGAAGACGGATTCCAGCCTCAGCACAGTTCTTCTTTACTTGGAGGTGAGGTCCTGGCACAGGTTGCCCAGAGCTGGAGGTGCTCAGGGCCAGGTTGGATGGACCCTGGGCAGGCTGAGCTGGTGGGGAGCAACCAGCCCACAGCAGGGATTGGGACCGGGGGGGGAACTTTAAAGTCCCATTCTGTGACTGTGATAAAATCCCCCTGAAAGCATAGGGAAGAGCCCAGATCATGCTCCTAAGAGTGAAAACTGAAGGAGAAATGGGACAAACTCAAGAGTTAGAACTTCGTTTCCATGCTGGAAACCCCCTTGGGAAACATCAGGACCTGAAAACTGGGGCAAGATACGAGCTCCATTTGCTCTCCCCACAAAACAGGGAGAGAGCTGGCCCCGGTGCATGGATTTCCTCCCCGTCCCTCTGTGACGACACGATTCACCATAGGAAGGCTATCCCACGTCCTCCTGAGCCAAGTGCCCCTCTGTGCACCGAAGCCTGGTGCCAGCAGCCAGCCCCAGGGCCTGGCTGTGCTCCCAGTCACGTTTTCCATGACCTCATGCACTTCATTGGAGCCATCTCTGGTGGTGTCACCTCCCTGCTCAGAGCCGATGCCGCCCTCGCCAACGCGGCCACAGCTCCGCAGTGGGAGCTGCCAACAAAAGGAGTCCTTTACAGATTTCAGAACTGATTTTCTAACGCCGATCCGTTTTTGTTTCTCTCATTCTAAGCAGAATTGGGTCAACAGGGCCGTACCCAAACCACTGCAGCCACCCCTGTGTGATTAGCAGCAGCTAATGGGTTGATGGCTGGACGTGGTGCTCTTAGGGGTCTTGTCCAACCTTAACCATTCTGTGATTCTGCAGACAACACATTTTCCTGCCTCAAACTGAAACGCCACCACTACTTTAAGATACACAGGTGGAGCAATTTTTTTTTGCCTCCAGGAGAAAAGGAGGCCTTGCCTTCCTCACAAGAGTGAGGACTTTACCCTACGACCCCACATCCCCCTGCGCAGTGCTGACAAACCACATCCAGCTCAGCACACCCAAATAAAACAAGAGTGGAGATGTGGCTGGCGACCCTGCACATAGAGGGGGGTTGAAACTGGATGATCATGGTGGTCCATTTCAACCCAGGCCTTTCTAGGATTCCGTGGTTGGTTCTATGTGGCACTGAGGGATGTGCTGGGGTTGGCTGGGGGCTGTTTTGTTTCCATCCCCAACCTCGCAGCCTATTCTCTGACACTCCCTGAATCACCAGCCAGCCTTAATGCTTCTTTGCACTTCTCTGCCAGAGATCTCGGTGCATTTGACAGAGGAAAATGTGGGGAAGCGCTGCGAGACGCATCTGAGAGTGCTTTGCCCAAGGTGCAGCGATGAATCACGGCCCAGCCATGAATAGCACTGCACCCTTGCTTGGTCCCGTAGGTGCAGCCGTGGGCACCCGGCATCCCAGCAAAGCTGTAGCCATGCTTCTGCTGGGGAGCAGGGACACGTCCCTTCCTGGCACAGCTTGCAGAGGGGTGTTGGACGCCCCATGGAGGCACTCGAGATCAGGTTGGACGGGGCTGTGAGCGCCTGATGGAGCTGTGGGTGTCCCTGCTCCCTGCATGGAGTTGGACCGGATGACCCTTAGAGTTCCCTTCCAACTCAAACCATCCCATGGCTCTATAATTCCCAGCCCCTTTGCAGTTTTCTCCTTCCTTCCCACCGCAGCCACATCCCAGATGCAATGCTCGTGGCCAATGCTGACCTTCCCATTTGGCTGCACTGCAAATACTGCCCTACAACTACTTTCTAGTGGGCTCCAAATCACCTTGAGAAAGCCTTCCCCTCCTTGCCCAAACCAACCGTGCTCAATGCCAGCTCACCAAGGCATGGCCACTGCTGGGCTGGGCTTTAAATCCAGGTTGCTTTGGGAAATTTGGAAAACTGGAAACACGGAAAACTGAAAATATGGAAAGTTTGGGAGCTGGAAATCTCCAAATGATGAAGCCGGACAAGCGGGCTTTCTTCAGTGCAGATTTCAAGATGCTGAGAGCAGCATTGGAAAGAGCCTTCCAAATCACTGCTCCTATCACGTCTACCTTTAAAACATCCCCTTTGGGTGCATCGATGGGGTCAGTGTGCCTTTTCCCAGCCTGAATCCGTGCTTGTGGCACTGTGCTGGGTGGGAGCCACGTGCGGGGAGGGCTGGGGAGCAGGAGGAGCTGCCCGCAGCCTTTCGCTGCTCGCCCCATCGCAGGAGCAGCCGCACAGCCGGGATCTGAGCGCAAAATGCCAGCAGGAACGGCAAAGCGTTGCAAAAACCTCCTCGGGAAGGGGGGGGAGAAACCTCAAAGCCGGCACCTTTCACGCTTCTAGAAGGAACAAGAGCAACAAAAGGCAATTCACGGGGAAGGAAGAGAAAAAAAAAAAATATAGCAGAAGGCGAATAAGAGCTTGGGGAGATGTAAATCTGGAAGAACAGCAGCCCACGTTGGGAGCGGAGCCAGAAGCCCAACGCTCGGGGCCGCATCCGGAGGGCGCTGCGTCCCAAGAGCGGGGCTGGAGGCTCCCAAGGGACCCCGGAGGGGGGGGTTGTGCACACGTGTGTGTGTGTGTGTGTGTGTGTGTGTGTGCGCGCTTGCACGGCACGGGGATTGCGCGCACACGCAGGGACGCGTGCAGAAATACACAGAGATAACATGGAAGTGCACGTGAATGCGCACAGATAGAGGTGTGCGCGCATCAGCTCGCGTCTCTGGGCGCGTGAACTGATGCACGCGGATGCACGGGCACACGGAGCGGGCACAGACACGCGCGCACACGCGGAGCGAAGACACCGCGGCTCTGCAGCGCCCGCGCGGCTCGCAACGATTTGTTGAGATCTCGAGATTGATAGTTAAAAAAAAAGAGAGAGAAAGAGAAGGAGAAAGGGAAAGTGGAGGGGGGGGAAGAGGGAAAAAAAAGAACCGAGAGAAAAGGCGGAGGGAGGGGTGGGGGGAGGGAAGGGGCAGCGCGTCACGGGAGAGATTTCCTTATTGGGACTCCCTAGCCTACATCCTGAGTCCATGTATGGGCATTTACGTCACGGCAGCCTCACTGGGGACTCCAGAAATGGCTGCGGCGGAAGGGTCGGAGCAGCCCCGCTGCAGCTATAAAGGGGGTGGCGGGGAGGGAGAGCCGGGTGTCCGCACGGGCTGCGCTGCTCCGCCGGCCCCCTCCCGCCCCCCCGGGCACGGAAACCCCGACCGAACCCCCAGCACCGCCCCGAGCCCCCCCGGCACCTTCCTCCTTACCCTCCGGATTGCCCTACGCATCCTGCAGCGTCTCTAGGATTGTTCCCAGCGCCTCGCTGCATCCCCTGCAGGGTCCCCGGCACCTTCACCGAGCTCCTCAAGCACCCCCTGCGTCCCCTGCGTCACCCCAAGCATCCCCTGCATCACTCTGAGCATCCCGAGCATCACGCAGGGCACCACGGAGCATCGCCTGGATAACCCCAAGCATCCTCCTGGAGCACCCTGAGCATCCTCTGCATAATCCTAAGCATCCTCCAGAGCATCCTAAGCGCCATCCGAATAACCCCAAGCATCCCAAGCATCACCTCGGGTACTGCAGAGCATCCTCTGGATAACCTGAAGCATCCCTGGAGCTTTCCTTCCCGGCTCACCCGGAGCATCCCCCAGCCCACTCCGTCTGATCCATCCCTGCATCCCAGCGAAATGCTCAACGTGATGGATTTCTCCTGCTCGGACCCGTTGTATTCCAAGTACGAAGAGAGCTGCGAGATGAAAGCCGGGGACCTGCAGGGCTTGGGGCAGCCTGAGCAGCAACTTCTGGAAGAGGCCGAATTCCTCGGAGGTAAGGGCAGGGCCGGGGGCACCCTGCTGGGACTGCATTCCTCTGCCTGGAACCGAGCGCATCCCCTCCACTGCCCTGCAGCCCTTGGCTGTGGGTCAGGCAGTGCCCAGGGTGGGGGTGGGGAGGTGAAGCCCAGGGCTCCCTGTGCGTCCCCGGGGGGAGGGGGAGGGAAACCACACAGTGACGCACCATCCGACTCCCACCGTTCCCTCGCGTCTCCCGGCCTGCACCCCCTTATCTTCCTAACGCTTTCCATTCTGCATCCCCAGGTGAGCTGCTGGAATACCCCCCCCTGGGCAGCCAGCTGTCCCCCTCGCTCAGCTACACCGGCAGCTTCTTCATCAAGGCTGTGCCTGAGCACCCCCAGGACCAGGAGTCCCTCTTCAACCTGATGTCAGGGATCTTGGGCATCTCCCCCTTCGCCACCTCTGAAGGCCACCCAAGACACCTGGATGCGCTCTATCCCTGTCCTGAGGTGGCACCCAACCAGATGGACATCTATCCCAGCTGCCAGCCTGAAATGAATGGCTCCATGCAAGCCCCCTTCGCCGAGCAGAGCTACGGCAGCTTCCCCTCTGCGGACGCCGTGCACCCGCTGCAGCCTCAGCCCTCCTTGGGAACCACCTCCCAGTGCTTCTTTGAGAGCAAGCTGCTGGACACCAAGCAGGACATCAAGCTGCCCTCCAGCTCCACAGCGCTGGATAAGTTCAAAGCCCCCTGTGCCCAGTGGGAGCCCATCACCCCGCATCAACCCTTCCTGCCCACTGGCTTCCATCCCACCGAGACCTTCCCAGCAGGGGAGAGCGGCCAGGCCATGTTCCATCCATTGGGCTCCAAGATGGAAAATGCGCTGACCATCAGCTGCCAGGCGGAGCTCGGAAGCCTCACGGAGGATCCTGGCTGTTTCCCCAACACCAATTTGGGTTTTGGCTGTGAGCCGGAGAACTTTGCTGATACCAAAATCCAGAACCTCCCTGCCCAGCTGATGCCTGAGTTCGACTCTTCCTTGGCACAACCTGACGTCCTTCCAGGTCTGATGGGCTCCACCGAGATCCTCCATCCCCATCCCTCGCCTTCGGTGCCCCCCACGGACTTTTTAGGCCACCCCGTGCCAACCTCCGTCCCCTCCCTGCTGCCCACCCCTCCTACCTTAGCCGAGCCCAAGAAGAAGACGCGCCGCACCAAGTGCTCTTCCAAATGCTTCTGCCCCAAGCCCCACGAGAAAGCCTTTGCCTGCCCAGTGGAGAACTGCGTGCGGAGCTTCGCCCGCTCCGATGAGCTCAACCGGCACCTGCGCATCCACACGGGCCACAAACCCTTCCAGTGCCGCATCTGCCTGCGCAACTTCAGCCGCAGCGACCACCTCACCACCCACATCCGCACTCACACGGGTGAGAAGCCCTTCTCCTGTGACACCTGCGGGCGGCGCTTCGCCCGTAGCGATGAAAAGAAGCGACACAGCAAAGTCCACCTGAAGCAGAAAGCGCGGACGGAGGAGAAGCTCAAAGGCTTGGGCTTCTTCTCAGTGGGTCTCTCCTTCGGCACGCTGTGAAAAACCCATGTTGGTGATGGGAGGTGGTGTTTCCCAATACAGGACGTCGAACGTCCCGTGGAAGAGCATCCCGTGGTGGGAACATCCCGTGGTGGGAACAACCTGGAGATGGTGCAGCCGTGGAGAAGGTGCCAGTGAAGGTTGCCGCAGAAGGAGCGCTGGGAGGAGAGGTTCGGACCAGGCAGCGCTGGACAGAACGACTCACATTGCCATAAAATCACGGAATGGTTGGTTGGAAAAGACCTCTAAGATCATCGAGTCCATCTGCCACCAAGGCTTTCCACCATTACCACCGAAATCAACACCTCCAGCCAATGGAGCCATCTCCAACCTGCAGAGACTGAGTCATCCCTACAGCTCCTCTTCCAAGGAGGAAAACAGGGCCGAATACACTGTACAGAAGGGGATTACCCACCGTTTTTATACTCACGGACACACGGGCTGGGGCTGCGTTTGCAGCGGCGTTCCGGGCGCACTGAGTGCTTTGCCAATGGAAGGCAGTGGCAGAGGAGCGGGCGCCGCGCGGCTTCACGATGGAGAGCGGTGAGCGGCGGCGCCCCTTTAGGAACGGTGATGGTCGTAATTACGGTTATAAATATTTTCCTGTTTGTAAAAAGAATCTATCAGGACTATTGCAGAGTCGTGTCTATTTTTATAATTAAAGCTTTGTTCTCATCCCAGCTCTCTCTGCCTTTCAAAACCCGCGACAGCCGTGGGATTTCTGCTGCGTTTTTTTGTTTTGACCTTTAGCTGCCACATCACGGGGGGGGGGGGGGGGGGGGGGGAAAGGGCCCAAATAACTGAGCATGGAGGGGAAACCCATCAGCAGGGATGGAGAACCCATCAGCGGGGATGGTCTTCATCCCCCTATCGCAGGGTGGGCAGCTCCGTCCCAAGGCACAGAGGGGAAGGGGTTCTCTGCAAGAAGGACGCTGTGGCTCTGGGTTGCTTTGCAGGGAGCAACGTGGCTGCGGATGCTGTGCCCTGGGCACCAGCCCAGCGCTGCTCCTGGAGGGATTTGTCCTACTTGGAGCCCCGCAGTCGGCTCAGCCTCGGGCGGCCCCAACCCGCGCTCCCTGCGGTATTATGGGGGCACTGTGGGGCTGTGCTGTGGGAAGGAGGCACGGACACGGCATCCCAGGGGTCTCGATACAAGCGGTGGAAAGGATGTGTGCCTCTGAGCACCAGCAAGGCTTGGGTAGAGGGCAAGAAGGAGGCATCCTGCAAGAAACGGGTGGAAAATGGGCCTCAGGGATCGAGGTTATTTTTCTCCTCGTTACCATCTCAGAAAATTGACGATCTGAGCCAAAACTGCGTTACGGAGGAATAGAGATTTCCCGCTCCATCCTCGGTATCCCTCAGCTTCTTTGTTGGCATTTGGGCTGCAGCATCCTTCCAGGGATGAGGGACACCGTTATGAGGGACACCGTTATGAGGGACACCGTTATCCCGTGTTATTCCCACAGAACCCCCTGCCCCACACCATGGGGTGGCCGTGGGTGGGAAATGAATTTGGGAACTTGGATGAAAGGTCTTTCAGGGCTGCGGAGAGGTGGAATGTGGACAGTTGTACCTGGTGCCCTATGTCCTAAAAGCCCCTTTGCACCTGTCCTTAAGTCTCAGGCCCCCATTGGCACCCAAGGGTGCTCATCCCCTCTGGGTGGTGCTCCTGCTGGCACCCACTGCAGCACCACACCAGGAGAGGGCACACGCAATTCCCACACGCCACTCAGCCATGCATCATGCATGAGGCTTTATTAATACCCCTCCCAAAGTTCATCCATTATTGATGAGAGCCTGAAAGCTCTGCAAAAGCTCTGGGCTCTGTAAAGCCTCCAAGCTCTGCTCCATGAGCGGAGCTATTGAGGGAGGAAAGGATGGAGGATGCAGCTGACTCAGGGCAGGATGGGGCAGGTTGTACCACAACCTTTCAGGGTTTCTTGGGCATGGGGACAGCTGCTTGTCCCCCGGGATGGTCTCCCCATGCCATCTCCCCAGAGCTGTGTTCACAAAGAAAGGAACATCGTGCTGGGTGGCTTTGGCACCAAGGACCAAGCTGGAGTGCTTGGGGTTGGAGGAGGAATAAGGCAAGGGCTGCTGTGGGGTGCTTGGGGACAGATCAGGGCCAAGCCGAGGTCCAAGATGAGATTTTTGGGTTGGGACTACATGGTCTTTGAGATCTTCCAACCCAAGGCATTCTCTGATACCGGACCATGATCCAGGCCAGGACTCTACTAAGAACCAGACAATGACTGAGGCTCCAGATCAGGACAAAGCTGGGAGCTCAGGGACCAGACCAGCACCAAGCTGGTGAGCTCGGTGTTTGGGAGCCAAGCCAGGATGCTCAGGGACCAGGTTAATCTGTTTGGGGACCAGATTATGACCAAGCTGAAATGTAGCCTGGATCACTCAGATCTGGATGGCGACCAAGCCTGGGGACTGCCTGGGAGTTTGGGTACCAAACACAGGGGCTCAGGAATCAGAGCAGGACCAAGTCCAGGATCGAGCCAGGATGCTCAGGGACCGTTTCAGGACCAAGCCGTGTTCCTTGTGCCCACGGATGGGGGACGCGGCGGTGCAGATGCCCACGGCCACCC